>NC_090322.1:142585258-142893408 GCF_040869045.1 Eurosta solidaginis
CAAAAAAGCTTTCTGTATATGTACATTAGGGCGGGTCGATTTAAAAATCGCTCATTGCTCTGTGAAAATCGTATTCCAAGGATCAAAATAAGAAACTTTGCCGAAGGAACCATACCTCTAAAACGAATTCTGAAGTTCCCCCCTTTGGGTCGAACTTTCGGGTAGGAGCAATTTCAATTCTACCTGCTGTGTCTTGTGGTGGCTTAAAAAAAACAACACAAGCAATTTTACGATCTGCAATTGTGTCACAGTGATACCTTCATTTTTTAAAACGGTTGAATAAAAAACCCACACAACTATGTTTACGACATGCAAATGCATCACAGTGATGCCTTGGTTTTAAAAGGGGGTTGTAAAAACGCTAATTTCTAATAAATTTTTTTAATTTCTTTTCTATTACTATGTTAAATTCATTTTTTCATTTACATATGTTCTGACTAAATAAATTTCTAAAGAGAAAAATAAACTCCAAAAAGAAAAAACAGGCATTTCAAAGTGGGATTTTTCAAAATTTGCCCCTACGACCCAAAGGGGACATCAGAATTCGTTTTAGAGGTATGGTTCCTTCGGCAAAGTTTCTTATTTTGATCCCTAGAATATGATTTTCACAGAGCAATGGGCGATTTTTTTGCCTCCCCACAAATCGACGCGGCCTAATGTACATATAACCGCTTTCAATACTAAGTTCATTTTTATTTTCCTCATTATCTTTCGTAAGCGTTGAGAGCAAATATTTGCTAATTTTTAGCTTTGTATACAAAATTATTTTATACAAAACGCAAATGCATTATTTTTATACTCAGCTGTACTTGTATACAGGGTATTATAACTTTGATTGGATAACGGTTAGTTTTACAGGTATAAAGGAATCGAGATAGATATAAACTTCAATATATCAAAATCATCAGTATCGAAAAAAAATTTGTTTGAGCCATGTCCGTCCGTCCGTCTGTCCGCTAACACGATAACTTGAGTAAATATTGAGATATCTTCACCAAATTTGGTACAGGAGCTTATTATCTGGACCCAGGATAGACTGGTATTCAAAATGAACGAAATCGGATGATAACCACGCCCACTTTTTATATATATAACATTTTGCAAAACACAAAAACACGGATTATTTAGTAAATAATACACCTAGAATGTTGAAATTTTACATGTGGACTGATATTGAGACTCTTGATAAAAATTTTAAAAAACTTTTTAAAATGGGCGTGGCACAGCCCACTTGTGATAAAATTAATTTTACAAATATTATTAATCATAAATAAAAATCGTTAAACCTATCGTAACAAAGCTTCGGCAGAGAGATTTCTTTTGCTATAAGGAATGCTTTGAAGAACGAAATCGGCTAAGGACCACGGCCACTTTTATATAAAAGATTTTTAAAAGGGTCGTGGACGAATAAAATAAGCCATATCTTTGCAAAAAGAGGTTTATATCAATGGTATTTCATTTCCCAAGTGGATTTATAAAAATAAATAGGAAACACTTCAAATTTAAAAAAAAATGGGCGTGGCACCGCCCCTTTTATGACGAAGCAATTTTCTATGTTACGGGAGCCATAACTCGAAGAAAAATTAGTTCAGAATAGAACCATATGTATATGTATTATTGTGCAGCGTTGTTACACTATTAAGCACACAAAACAAACAACAACAGCATTTCAAGTGTACAGCTGGGTATGTAATATTCGGTTTCACCTGAACATAGACTTTCTTACTGGTCTCTTTTCGAATTGTAATGAGCATTTCTGTTATGAATTTGTTTTGGTTGCTATCGCATTGTAACGAATTTAGTGAAACTCCGCTTATTTTACACCTTATACTAACGTTCCTATCGCTAAATTGTTGAATAAATAACTCCAATATTCAATAATGCAAAATGGTCTTTATTAGACTACTTTGATAGTATGTACTTCACAATAACACTTATACCTCGCAACCAATAGCGTGCTTGAATCAAACTGATTACTAACTACTCAGCTTGCTCTGCTTTTATACTCTCTGTTGCCTTGTCCAAATGTCTAGACGTTTCCTCTTCTAGAATTCTCTACCTGGTCACCAGCTATACGCGCGTGTATTTGTAGTGTAGAAGAAAATTTTTCTAAGCGGGGTCGCCCCTCGGCAGTGTTTGGCAAGCGCTCGGGGTGTATTTCTGCCATGGAAAGCTCTCAGTGAAAACTCATCTGCATTGCATATGCCGTTCGGAGTCGGCATAAAACATGTAGGTCCCGTCCGGCCAATTTGTAGGGAAAATCAAGAGGAGCACGACGCAAATTGGAAGAGAAGCTCGGCCTTAAGTCTCTTCGGAGGTTATCGCGCCTTATTTTTATTTTTAACTATATGCGTGTGTATATGTGAGTACTACTTCGGCTGATGATGACATGCGTTTGTGAGTATATCTCTGCTGCTTGTATGTATGTGTGTACATGATGATTAATGTGCTTATGTTGCTTGCTTTAAGGTTTTTGATGTTGTGCATTTATTTAGTGATGTGAATATTCGTCACAATATTTTATTTTATATACCTTAAATAGGTTAGGTTAATGTTTTAAATTAAAACTTCGGTATTATATTATTAACCTTTTATTTAATATTTGTTATACTATAAATCACCAATAAATACTATAAAAGTTATGGCCCACTTTACCTTATCCACCTAGCAATAAAATAAGTAATAAAAGTACAAAACCCTATTTTTATCTCTGCATCGAGCCTCAGTGCTATTCGCACAATTTTATTCAGTTCAAACGTAATGGTTAACATAATTTTAGTTTACCTACATACTTTAGTATTAGCACAAACGCAATGTGGCCAACGTTAAATATCGCACTTCTTGTTATCACTTTCGCCATCTTTGGCACCAGTCACGCCATCGTACCGCCTGCCGGGCGTATTTTGGGAGGCGAAGGTGCTGCAACCGGTCAGTTCACTTTCGCCGCTTCAGTACGTTTGGATAGTGCACATGTGTGTGGTGGCAACATAATTGGCACGCGGCAAATATTGACTGCCGCGCATTGTCTTGTCGACAACAAAAAATATGTGTAGGCACAATGTAAAACATTTAAAATTTAATTATTTAAGTATAATTTTTATTTACAGTGTAAACACAAATCGAATATCGGTGCGCGTTGGAAGTGTTAATCAATTTGCGGGTGGCAAAATTGTTTATGTGGACACAATTGCTTTGCATCCCGCCTACGAACGACCAACAAATGATATTGCTGTCTTGACGCTTATAACAGAGCTCGAAGTAAGCTCTAAATTGTCTATAATTGCTTTGGCCAAAAGCATCGAGGAGGAGCCACCAGTTGGTAGCGAGGTTGTCGTAGCTGGTTGGGGTGAACAGTTCTCCGGTATGACGCCTTATAAATTGCAATCGACCAAATTTACTGTTGCCACCGATGAGTCTTGTACCAATGGCTATGCTGCTAACGATGAGACGATGTTTTGTCTGGCTCATAGCCTCAAGCAAGGCACTTGCACTGGTGACGCCGGTAATGGTGCTATATACAATAATCGATTGGTTGGTATTAGCAGTTTTGTGGTGGGGAACTGCGGTTCACGTTATCCCGATGTATTTGTAAATATTTCAGTTTTCGCGGCTTGGATTGAGAGTCAAATGTAGATTGTAAGGCGAAGAAATTGATTTGAAATAAAGTATGATATAGTGGGAAAAGATATATACTATGGACAAGTTTTTTTTTGTATTTTATTCTAATTCTGGAAAAGATACTTCAATCTAGTATAAGATCGTACACTGCTGACATATGCTGATGATATTGATGTAATTGATCTCAACAAAGGCGCCGTGTTTTGTAGTGTATTTGGAAAACAGGGATTCTATATATGAGAGCTGACATCTATGGGCCGAACTTCAAGAAATCTATACTAATGGGATGCTACCGCAATATTAGAATCAGACAGCCAAGCAGCCTTATGTACCTTGCAGGCTTACGCAATTTCTTCTAAGCTGGTGGTTGGTTCCATTGCAGTCCAAATGATCAGGTACACGAATTTAATGAACAGGCAGACTAACTAGCGAAGTAGGGTGCTATAGCAGAATTCAATGCCTCAGATTTTCTGTGGACTCACAAAGACACACACCAGGTAAAACATAAATAACTGGGAAACGAAGATAACACTAGATGAGGACCTACGAACTCTCTCTGGGTACTCTACGAGACACTGTAATGTTCGGTATTACCTAAGTAGGTTTAATCTATCCTATACACACATGTTTCGCCTTAAAACGCCGGTTCAGATTCTCTGCAAACGCTTCGTTCTGGCAAGGCAGAGACTCTCCCATCTAGGTGCCGTGACTCCTAACCCCTTCGTGATATAGAGTAAAAAGCCTAAAAAGGTACTTAACGCATTAAAAGCTTCCACTCAAAGTAATAGGCTTAAATTCAAGTACAAAAGATCTAAATAAATTTTGAAGTACATCGAAGCCTAATAATAATAGTAAGTCACTTATCCTTGTTTATGGCGCTGTCCATGCTATGAAGATAGTGTAGCTAATAAAAGTCGAAAGGCTTCGCTGGCTTAGTCATAACATGCGGATGGGCGAAGATGGATACCAGTATTTGGGAGCAGTGAATTGGTTAGACCTCTACTGAGTTCGAAGATGCAGGTGGAGGAATACTTGATCTCCCCTGGCACTCTCAATTGGCTTTACACTCTTATTTTCTACTTTTCGTCTGATTAACCACTTAATACCAAATAATTCACAGAGGCTATCTGGTTTACTCTCACTCAGTGAAGTAGGTCAATGCTCATATATTACATGAATTTTGAATCACACGGGAGAAAATGAATGATTGACTTTTCGTGCACAGTGCTCCTGAACGAATGACGGGTTGCTAAAAAATGGCACCAAAAACGACAACCGAACTTCTTTCGGGATCTGTTCTTGACTTCTGATCTGTTTGAATATAAATTCTTGCTAATATTTTTTGGAAAATACGCGCATTTTCACTTTTTTGTACAGATAATAAATACTCACTGCATATCGACTGCTGAGAGGAATATCACCTTATCTCGGGTTCCGTTTCGAAAGCGCCATAGCTTGTAAAATTTTCAATAACACCAGCTCAAAAACGCCTTACTACATAATTATTTTTTTTTTTTGTTTTTTTTTTAATGGACGTTGTGGCAGCGCGCTGCCCTCAAGTGGCCCAATGAAACCAGGCTAATCCTGTTCACGCGATCGATTTATATATATATATAATAACTTTTTTTTTTTTTTTTTTTTTTTTTTTTTTATTATTTTGCCGAGTCTTTGATGGGCAGCGGTTTGTCAAGCGTCACGATCTGAGACTGCTCAGCTACAGAAGAAATTTTATCAGCCAAGCGTAATACTTAAAGTGAACAGAAGCAAACGTATTATACATTAATTTAGAGAGGTGAGAACAATCTTTTTTATAGAAAAAAGGGAGTCCGAGCTATCAAATTTGTTTGAGTGAGAGTTATAATCTTGGCATAAACGCCGAAAAGGTTCATTTTGTTCGAAATTCGTTCTACATTGTTTCAGCAGAAGAGGTTTGAAGTGTCTCAATGTCCGAGAGGGAACGCAAAAGTTCACTTCATTATCCTTGTTTATGGCGCTGTCCATGCTATGAAGATAGTGTAGCTAATAAAAGTCGAAAGGCTTCGCTGGCTTAGTCATAACATGCGGATGGGCGAAGATGGATACCAGTATTTGGGAGCAGTGAATTGGTTAGACCTCTACTGAGTTCGAAGATGCAGGTGGAGGAATACTTGATCTCCCCTGGCACTCTCAATTGGCTTTACACTCTTATTTTCTACTTTTCGTCTGATTAACCACTTAATACCAAATAATTCACAGAGGCTATCTGGTTTACTCTCACTCAGTGAAGTAGGTCAATGCTCATATATTACATGAATTTTGAATCACACGGGAGAAAATGAATGATTGACTTTTCGTGCACAGTGCTCCTGAACGAATGACGGGTTGCTAAAAAATGGCACCAAAAACGACAACCGAACTTCTTTCGGGATCTGTTCTTGACTTCTGATCTGTTTGAATATAAATTCTTGCTAATATTTTTTGGAAAATACGCGCATTTTCACTTTTTTGTACAGATAATAAATACTCACTGCATATCGACTGCTGAGAGGAATATCACCTTATCTCGGGTTCCGTTTCGAAAGCGCCATAGCTTGTAAAATTTTCAATAACACCAGCTCAAAAACGCCTTACTACATAATTATTTTTTTTTTTTGTTTTTTTTTTAATGGACGTTGTGGCAGCGCGCTGCCCTCAAGTGGCCCAATGAAACCAGGCTAATCCTGTTCACGCGATCGATTTATATATATATATAATAACTTTTTTTTTTTTTTTTTTTTTTTTTTTTTTATTATTTTGCCGAGTCTTTGATGGGCAGCGGTTTGTCAAGCGTCACGATCTGAGACTGCTCAGCTACAGAAGAAATTTTATCAGCCAAGCGTAATACTTAAAGTGAACAGAAGCAAACGTATTATACATTAATTTAGAGAGGTGAGAACAATCTTTTTTATAGAAAAAAGGGAGTCCGAGCTATCAAATTTGTTTGAGTGAGAGTTATAATCTTGGCATAAACGCCGAAAAGGTTCATTTTGTTCGAAATTCGTTCTACATTGTTTCAGCAGAAGAGGTTTGAAGTGTCTCAATGTCCGAGAGGGAACGCAAAAGTTCACTTCATTCAGAAGGAATGGGCTCGAAATTGATCCATTTAAAAGTTTTGTCATAAATATTACACCAAGCATTTCCCTTCGACTAGCAAGAGTTGGAAGATTGATAAGCTTTAATCGATTAGTATAAGGTGGAAGATTAGTTAAAGAGGCCCATTGGAAATTTCTTAAGGCAAATATTAAAAATTGTTTTTGTATTGATTCGAGACTGTCTGCATGGACTTGATAACGCGGATTCCAAATTATCGAGCCGTATTCTAATATTGGCCTAACTAATGTTGTTAGTTATGTAAGGGTCGTTAAATTCTTTTTACCACCGTTTAACAAATGCAAAAACTCCTTTGCCTTTATTCACTGTAGCATTAATATGAAGATTGAAACTAAGTTTGGAATCCATCATGACTCCCAAGTCAATACAATTATTTACAGTTTCTAGACTATAGTTATTAATTGTATATGAAGCTGGTGGCGAAACTCTCCGAGAAAAACACATGAATTTACATTTTTTGAGATTGAGCGGCATATAATTTACATTGCACCAGGTAACCAAGTGATTTAAATCCATTTGAAGCAAGGAATGTTTCTCAACCGAGGCACGTGATTTGAAAAGTTTTACATCGTCTGCGTACATCAAGATTTTTGAGTATTTAATTGTACCAGATAAATCGTTTATGAACAACAAGAACAGAATCGGACCAAGATGGCTGCCCTGAGGAACACCAGAAGAAACATTGATGACCCCAGAAAGTGTATTTTTAAAGATTACTTTTTGCGTACGATAACCAAGATACGAAGAAATCCATCATATAAGACAGGGTTGAAAACCGAGTTGACTGAGCTTATGAATAAGTAATGGGTGTGATACTTTGTCGAAAACTTTACTGAAATCGGTGTAAATTACATCAGTGTGAAGGCCTTTTCTAAATCCATTAGAAACGTGGGTGGTAAATTCTAGTAAATTGGTGATAGGTGATTTGCCCTTACAGAACCCATGCTGCGAGCTTGCAATTATGGGGGAAATAGAGAATGTTAGGTGGTGGGTAACAATAGCCTCAAATAACTTTGGGATAGCGGATAACTTTGCTATGCCCCGGTTTTTTCTGAAGACCTGCTTCCATTTTTATGAAGCGGAATAAGAAAAGATTCCTTCCATATTGTTGGGAAAACGCCATAAATTAAAGATAAATTAAATAAATCTGTTAGCGGCTGATAGATGTTTGCGGCACATTTTTTAAGAAAGTGTGTCGGGATCCTGTCGGGGCCGTATGAATATGATACTTTTAAAGTTTTTAAATAAGATAATACATCTTCTGAAGATATAAATGGAGCTCTGATTGAATAACATGAATCAATATGGTATGGGTATTCATTAGGTGAAACGTTGGTCTCAATAGAGTAATTTGATTTGAAAAATTCCGCAAAGAAGTCGGCGATCTCTTGATCATCGCTGGAAATATTATCTTGGAATTTCATGGATGATGGAAACCCTTTCACCCTGCGTTTAGAGTTTACGAATTCGTAAAATGCCTTCGGGTTGCAAGTTATATTTCTTTTCATTTTACAAAGATAAGCTTTGTAACACTTTTTGTTCAATTGAAAATACTTGCAGCGTAGAATCGAGTACTGTAAGTAATGGTTATGTAAACCAGGGATGCACCTTAACGTTAAGCTAATAGTTTATCAAAAAATTTCCACCGTTTCCGTTGAAACACTTCGAAATATTATCGATAAAGAAATTATCAAGATAAATTGTATCTCGTTTTTAACCGAAACGAAAAGCTTTCGTTAACGTTAAAAACGTTAACAAAAACGTGATACTTTATGTTTGAATTGTGCTGGCAATGCTATAGCCATGGTGAAGCCGTAAGGTGGCAACAACGAGCGCACATACACACACAAACTCCATGTAATTTGTTTGTGTAATTCGTTGGTGGTAATGTCAAAAATACTCTGAGAAATGTTCGTACTGTCAAAATTCATGAGAAAAGTTGCGATCAGCCTGGCTAATGCTTTCACCTTTAATGACTCCGCCATCAATCAGCTTTGCCAGCATAGTTTGAAATTAATAATCAACATAAACGATTTGATTTCGTTTTGATATGGCAGAAAACGAAACGAAATCACTTCGTTAATTTGACGATCTTAACGTTAATAAACGAAACGAAATGACTTCGTTTCGTTTATTAACGTTGATTATCGTAACGAAATGATATCGTTTCGTTGGTTAAGCATGCCTGATGTAAACCCGTCTTTTTGAACAACTTGGTTGAACAATACCCACTCTTAGAACATTTTTCAGACACTCCCCAGCTAATATCAAAATGTATTGAATTTCAGCTCAGATAGGGAATTTTTTGAAACAAATTCCGAAATAGGGCGTTATTCAAAAGTTTTCTGATATAGGGCGTTTTCGAAAAGTCAGCCCAGATAGGGTAATATTAAACTCAGCAGTCTGTGTGTAAAAGTAATCTCGTATAAAAAGAAAATTGGCAAAATTTCTTCGTTCCAAATCAGAACTTTCACATACCAACCGCAAATTTTTTGTGGAAACACTTTTGGTTTTGTAAAATTGGTTCACTCTAATCAGTGGCCACTCTAATGTTCACATATTTGTATAAAGTGGATTTTTATTTTTAATCTACTTATATTCGAATATTTTCACCTATTAAATAATCTTATAAAATTTGATAACAAAAGCTGTTGCATACTCCTATATTGCTAATAGAAAATGCTCGCAATGTGTTTTGAATTCGAAATCAAAACAAGACAGCCTATACAATTTTTGTGATTGTAGAAGCATAAGTTTGACAAGAAAAAATTCAAATTTAGGTACATTCGATTATTGAATACAAAAACAACAAGTAAGTAAGGCTAATTTCGGGTGTAACCGAACATTACATACTCAGTTGAGAGCTATGCAGACAAAATAAGGAAAATCACCATGTAGGAAAATGAACCTAGGGTAACCCTAGAATGTGGTTGTATGACATGTGTATCAAATGGAAGGTATTAAAGAGTATTTTAAGAGAGAGTAGGCCATAGTTCTATGGATGGACGCCATTTAGGGATATCGCCATAAAGGTGGACCAGGGCTGACTCTAGAATTTGTTTGTACGATATGGGTATCAAATGAAAGGTGTTACTGAGCATTTTAAGAGGGTGTGGGCCTTAGGTCTATAGGTGGACGCCTTTTCGAAATGTCGCCATGAGGGTGGGCCAGGGGTGACTCTAGAATGTGTTTGTATGATATGGGTATCAAATGAAAGATGGTAATGAGTATTTTAAAAGGGAGTAATCTTTAGTTCTATAGGTGGACGCCTTTTCGAGATATCGCCATAAAGGTGGACCAAGGGTGACTCTAGAATGTTTGTACGATATGGGTATCAAACGAAAGGTGTTACTGAGCATTTTAAGAGGGAGTGGGCATGAGGTCTATAGGTGGACGCCTTTTCGAGATATCGCCATTAGGGTGGGCCAGGGGTGACTCTAGAATGTTTGTACGATATGTGTATCAAACGAAAAGTGTTACTGAGCATTTTAAGAGGGAGTGGGCATTAGGTCTATAGGTCGACGCCTTTTCGAGATATCGCCATTAGGGTGGGCCAGGGGTGACTCTAGAATGTTTGTACGATATGTGTATCAAACGAAAAGTGTTACTGAGCATTTTAAGAGGGAGTGGGCATTAGGTCTATAGGTCGACGCCTTTTCGAGATATCGCCATTAGGGTGGGCCAGGGGTGACTCTAGAATGTGTTTGTACGATATGGGTATCAAATGAAAGGTGGTAATGAGTACTTTAAAAGGGAATAATCCTTAGTTCTATAGGTGGACGCCTTTTCGAGATATCGCCATAAAGGTGGACCAAGGGTGACTCTAGAATATTTGTACGATATGGGTATCAAACGAAAGGTGTTACTGAGCATTTTAAGACGGAGTGGGCATTAGGTCTATAGGTGGACGCCTTTTCGAGATATCGCCATTAGGGTGGGCCAGGGGTGACTCTAGAATTTGTTTGTACGATATGGGTATCAAATGAAAGGTGGTAATGAGTATTTTAAAAGGGAGTAATCCTTAGTTCTATAGGTGGACGCCTTTTCGAGATATCGCCATAAAGGTGGACCAAGGGTGACTCTAAAATGTTTGTACGATATGGGTATCAAACGAAAGGTGTTACTGAGCATTTTAAGAGGGAGTGGGCATTAGGTCTATAGGTGGACGCCTTTTCGAGATATCGCCATTAGGGTGGGCCAGGGGTGATTCTAGAATGTGTTTGTACGATATGGATATCAAATTAAAGGTATTAATGAGGGTTTTAAAAGCGAGTGGCCCTTACTTGTATATGTGAAGGCGTTCTCGCGATATCGACCAAAATGTGCACCAGGTGACCCAGAAAATCATCTGTCGGGTACTGCTAATTTATTTATATATGCAATACCACTAACAGTATTCCTGCCAAGATTCCAAGGGCTGTTGATTTCGCCTTGTAGAACTTTTTCATTTTCTTCTACTTAATATGGTAGGTGTCACACCCATTTTACAAAGTTTTTTCCAAAGTTATATTTTGCGTCAATAAACCAATCCAGTTACCATGTTTCATCCCTTTTTTCGTATTTGGTATAGAATTATGGCATTTTTTTTTTTCATTTTTCGTAATTTTCGATAACGATAAAGTGGGCGTGGTTATGGTCGGATTTCGGCCATTTTTTATACCAAGATAAAGTGAGTTCAGATAAGTATGTGGG
This sequence comes from Eurosta solidaginis, assembly GCF_040869045.1. NCBI lineage: Eukaryota > Metazoa > Arthropoda > Insecta > Diptera > Tephritidae > Eurosta > Eurosta solidaginis. The sequence goes on from NC_090322.1 coordinate 142,596,698, forward strand.
CTAAGTTTAGTAAAGATATATCGGTTTTTGCTCAAGTTATTGTGTTAACGGCCGATCGGAAGGACAGACGGTGGACTGTGTATAAAAACTGGGAGTGGCTTGAACCGATTTCGCCTATTTTCACAGAGAACAGTTACCGTCATAGAAACTATGCCCCTACCAAATCTGAGAAGGATTGGTACAAGGATTGGTAAATTTTTGTTCGATTTATGGCATTAAAAGTATTCTAGACAAACTAAATGAAAATGGGCGGATCCACGCCCATTTTGAAATTTTCTTTTATTTTTGTATTTTGTTGCATCATATGATTACTGGAGTTGAATTTTGGCTTAATTTACTTATATACAGTAAAGATATTAAATTTTTGGTTAAAATTTGAATTTAAAAAAAAATTTTTTTAAAAAGTGGGCGTGTTCTTCATCCAATTTTGCTAATTTTTATTTAGCACATATATAGTAATAGTAGTAACGTTGCTGCCAAATTTCATCATGATATCTTTAACGACTGCCAAATTACAGCTTGCAAAACTTTTAAATTACCTTCTTGTAAAAGTGGGCGGCGCCACGCCCATTGTCCAAAATCTTACTAATTTTCTATTCTCCGTCATAACGTCAACCCATCTACCAAGTTTCATTGCTTTAACCGCATTTGGCAATGAATTATCGCATTTTTTCGATTTTTGGAAATTTTCGATATCGAAAAAGTGGGCGTGGTTATAGTCCGATATCGTTCATTTTAAATAGCGATCTGAGATGAGTGCCCAGGAATCTACATACCAAATTTCATCAAGATACCTCAAAATTTACTCAAGTTATCGTGTTAACGGACAGACGGACGGACGGACATGGCTCAAACAAATTTTTTTTCGATACTGATGATTTTGATATATGGAAGTCTATATCTATCTCGATTCCTTTATACCTGTACAACCAACCGTTATCCAATCAAAGTTAATATACTCTGTGAGCTCTGCTCAACTGAGTATAAAAACGTTTAAACAGCAATATATCGGCACTCTGATGTTTGGGAATGTACCTAACCTTTTGTAGCAATATAGGAGTATAATACGGTTTTCACACAGAAACTTAATGATCTCATTTCACCTTCTAATGAAATATTAAATTTTTGCTTTCACACAGAAATAACTGCTCGATTAGTATGAAGGATGAAATGTCAAGCGAATAAAATGACAATGCTATATGACAGACAATCATGGCGGAACGATACAAGGTGGTAGCATGGTGATATACCTACATACATAAATAAGAATTCCATGTACTTTGTTTTTGTAAATTCGATGGAAAAATGTCAAAATCGTACTGCGCCGGAAGTTGATGTATCAAATCAAATAAAAAAAGGTTATAATCAGCTGTACGATGCGGCCACCTTGTATCGTTCCGCCATGCAGACAATGACATTTACTTTGACAAATGACATTTTTAAGCACTGAACACACCAAAAACTAAGAAACTGAACGCTCCCAACAGAGTTGCATTGTGCTTTTGACTTCATTAGGCATTCGATTAGCTACTAATGAAATAATTATAGATTCGAATTTTGTAGGGAAGATTGAGCTCAATAAGCGTCTTAATGTAGAAAACTGCCTTTATTATTCAATAAGCCGTCTGTGTGAAAACAGTATTACATATATGTTTGCATTATAAAATTCGAACGTCATAAAAAAAATGAAGGGTGGTCATAAAGAGTTCGAAATATATAATCGATGCCAAGGCAGAGTTGTTAAGGAATGCACTTAATTTAGAATTATTATTCCTTTGATTGCAGCCCCAGAGGATTGCAATATCTTTTTTGTTAGTCCAAAATAATGAGTACAAAATTTTAGTCAGTTTAGTTTAGTTCTTTGTTGTATTCCGGACTAATTATTTCTATTTTTATTCCATGAATTGCATTCTTGCAATACTAGGAGGAATGCATTCCGCAATACTTTGCTTTCCTTCCGCTTTTCGATATTATTATTCATTTACGGAATGCTTTTTATTTTTTTTTATACCACATTAAGAATGCAAAAATGAATAATTAGGTCGGACTGTATTCATTCTTCCAAAAAAGGACTAAGGAAGTAATCCAAAGGTGCTATTCCAGTCTCCAAATTCCAACCTTCGCTAGCGCTAAAACTCCATCTGCAAAAATATCTAAGACAGTAATAAAAGCGGGGAAAAGTATACAATATTTAGCACCATATGATCATACGGAATAATAGCCTAACTCCTACACTTCTACATAGGACTTATACGGTTATTACTTATGACCACATGGTAGTAAATGATACTGTTTTAGATATTTTTAGCGATGAAGTTTTAGCGTTAGCGAAGTTTGGGAAGCAAAGTCATTCTCTTCCTAGCCAACGTATTGCATGTAGTCCCCGTCTGAAGTCGATACTTTCTGAGCCAATGCGGAAAGACTCACGATGTTGGATGACATTTTATTTTTTCAGGAAACTTTCTCCAGTGGATTTGTTACCTCTTGTTATTTTCATTATGTAACTAAGATAGGTAAAATGCTTCATAGATGCAAAATATAAAAAAAAACATGGTTTTCAAGGGGCAAATGCTCCTTGTTTGGTCACATCATGTAAATGATCCTTTACTAAGGAAGCAACAAGTCATTTGTGCTGTGCGAACCAAAATTCGTATGATATACAGTCACTTCAGCAAGTGACAGTAAACCTGAGTGCCTTTGTGAAATATTTTAGTACTATATACTGAATGAAAACGTGAGCGACTGCTATGCAAAGTGTCACGGCATCATACATAATCTGGCCCAATGTTCCCAACACATTTGACAGATTCAATAATTGTCACAACGTCGCGAATCAATCTGATATGAAATGAAAATATGTACATACAAAAACCATACATACTAGAATGGGTGATTTATTAACCGATATCCCGCCACTGATTTTTCGATAGGATTTGGGCTCAGGAAAAAAAGTTCCACTACCCAAAAAAATAATTTCCGAGCCTGCGAAAAAAAAATGGCGAAAGGGTAAATTTTCCGACCAAAACACTCCCCAAAACCCAAAAAATATTTTTTTTTTTTTTCAAAAAACTGTTGTAAACACGTTGGCGATCGATGGCACGATATCGGTTAACTTTCGTCCATACAAATCGACCTAGGTTAATACATACCTATGAATGTACTCCCGAAGTTAAATAACGCGAATGCTATGTATTGTGGCAAACATTACCGTCACTATGATTTTAGTAAATAATCACAACAACAAAAAAGCAAGCAGCCACACTTATGTAGATGTACACATTAAAGCAAGCAGCCTCACTTTTGTACAAGGCAACGAAGAATATTCAACCACATAATCAGCAACTCGAAGCGAAGAGATTATTTGACATACACATATGTAGTTATCAGCTAAGAGCAGAAGTTTTTACTCACACATACACAAGCATATAGCTAAATAACCAAGTATGAGATACAACTGTTCCAGAAGACATGTTCGTGAAAAGTCTAGACCTTAGGAGAAATATGCAAACGAGGTAACAGAGAGTATAAAAGCAGCGCAAGTAGAGGAATAACTTATAAGTTTGTACTAATCCCAAAGCAGTCTAAATAAAGGCCATTTTGCAATACTGAATATTGGAGTTATTTATTCGACTGTTCAGCGATTCGAACGTTAGCAGAAGGTGTATAATTATCAGGAACAGCGAAGCGAACAAACACACACTGCATTTTTTGGTAAAAATGTTACTTTTGTTAAAACAATTTTGCTTATATTAGAAACGAATCAAGAATTTTTTTATGCAGAACGAAGGTAAATATTTAAAATTTTACTGTAAAGAAGGTATATTCCAAAAGATCCATCCGATTTGAACTTTTAGCTGTGTTAACAAAAACTTTACGATTTTTATCACATCTTGGCAATTTGCCACGCCCCTATTATATATAAATACCTTCAAATTATATTGGAAATGTTCATCTTGCGTTTCTGAGCTTTCAAATGCAAAAAAATCGTTTTAAAATCGGAGCACTCTGTGTGTAGTGATGGGCGTGCGATGACATTTAGCGACTTTATTTTATAAGGTTTACAGATAGATATATAGATGACGTGTATAACGCCTCGTGGATCCACCAATTTAAAAGACCCACAAAGTATCAAAACACGTTATATTTTCATATTATTCCGTATGCATTTTTGTTTTCCAGCGAGTTAGTCGCCACTCGTAGCAAAGTGACGGCTCTTATTTTAATTTATCATCTTTGCTTAAATTACTGTCATAACTGGCGTCATAATCACGTTTTGTCTGAGAGAGGTAATTCTTTTCGTCTGTGTACGGTAGGCAGTATTGACAACAAACCAGTCATGGCTTTTATATTAATATCAGATAGCAATATTGTGTACTTTAATTTCCTAATTCTATAATCCTTCAGAGACACTATTGCCTCCAAGCATCTTTTATTGAACATATAAATACTATGGGAGAATCCGTAGATGCTTACGTGGTCAGAAAAATCCCTACCGCGATAGCCGTGCAAACTCGGATTATGTTCTACAAAAGTTAGTCAAACAAACCTATACGACTATAGAGAACAAGCTTTCGCCACGAAGCGGGGTTTCTTCATGAGGTTTACTTTTCCGTACAATATGCTGTAGCGAAGGCATAGAAGGAATCTTTGAGCACGTTGTACTTGGCTCTTTGGCGGAGTAAGCAACATGATATTTAGTTTATCGATGTGCTCACACGTTCTATATTGGCATATGAAAAATGTAACATGTCGTGGGAAAGTATATCTAATGAATTTGATAGGATATTTGAGGTGAAAAGAAAGCGTATCTGTATAATTTTCAGCAGGCGTGTTCAGGATCATAACATTTCATTCATTGAAATTGGAAGAGGGTCGAACTCCCATTAGATAGCTTTAATAGGCCGTAACTGCATACAGTTCTGTAAGTACGCTCCTAACTAGTTAATAATACCATTGTCTTGCCTTTCTGTGTCTACCTTTTCTTTAATTATACCCAGCTGTACTTGTACACAGGGTATTATAACTTTGATTGGATAACGGTTGGTTGTACAGGTATAAAGGAATCGAGATAGATATAGACTTCCATATATCAAAATCATCAGTATCGAAAAAAAATTTGATTGAGCCATGTCCGTCCGTCCGTCTGTTCGTTAACACGATAACTTGAGTAAATATTGAGATATCTTCACCAAATTTGCTACACGAGCTTATCCGGACCCAGAGTAGATTGGTATTGAAAATGAGCGAAATCGGATGATAACCACGTCCACTTTTTATATATATATAACATTTTGCAAAACACAAAAACCCTTATTATTTAGTAAATAATACACCTAGAATGTTGAAATTTGAGATGTGGACTGATATTGAGACTCTTGATAAAAATTTGAAAAAATTGTTTAAAATGGGCGTGGCACAGCCCACTTGTGATAAAATCAATTTTGTAAATATTATTAATCATAAATAAAAATCGTTAAACCTTCTAATTATTTCGATCCGTGCGCCACCTAACAGATTGTTTTGTTGCATTGTCACGGTGTTCTAATCTATGTGTAAAGTTTGACGTTTGTAGCTCAATGAGAAGTTACTTAAAATCGATTGCAAGATTTGTATGAAAAGCAGACAAACATTCAACCGATCTAATATAAAGTAAGTAAAATGGTTTAGCGTTTTTTTTTTATTTCAAATCACATTCGTAAGCTACATATTTCTGAGTATAAATATAAAGCTACTCAGGCTTAAATTAACTTTTCCGATACAACATCTTTAATCCATTTATCATAGTAAGCCACCCTGGCTGTTACATCGGGGAATTTCGTGCCGCCGCCACCAAAAAAGAAGCTTGCTACACCCACCAACACTTTATTGTACACCACACCAGCTCCATCGTCGCCTCGTGAAATGCCCTGGTTGACACCATGTTGCAAGCACAACACAGAGTCGTAACCATAACCAGCTTCGTATTCACATTGTTCAGAAGCCAATACTTTTAATGTAATCTTTTGTAGTTTATAGGGAGAAGCACCAGACAATTGTAGACCCCAACCGGTCACAGAAACCTCCTTGCCATCAACTAATTGCTCATCAGTCACGTTAGAAGCCACTGGAATCGATGTAATCTTTTCGGTAAAAGTCAGAGGCTTTGACAACGTGATGATAGCTATATCGTGTAGAAAATTACCATAAGATGGATGAATGGTGATTGATTGAACGTAAACAATTTGACCGGCGGCATATTGATTGATACTGCCAACGCGCACTGACACACGTGAAGCAGCAATGCTATTCATATGAAAAGAAAAAGAAGAAAAAAGGGCTGGTTTTAGATACATAAAATTATTCTTTCTCACTTAGTTTTATTTACGGTATGCTGGCCAATTGTGATAGGCCATGCCCTGAGGTTAAAATATGCGAATTGCTGATAATACTGCCCACAGCGATATGTGCGCTATCTACACGCACTGATACAACCCATGGATACTGACCGGTGGTGGCATCAGAACCTTCCAAAATACGGCCACTTGGTTCGCCAGCAACACAACAAACGTATAAGACCGTCAATACAAAGACTAAATCGAAAGTGCGTGGAACTGCCATTGCGCACAAATGTGTACTGTTCAAAGTTGAATGTAGATTATTTTTAAAGTTAGTAAATTAATTTTATCATTAATAGATTATCAGAATGTCGTGGACGGTCCAATAATTCGTAGCTATTTTATTAGTCATTTCTCAGTGGCAACTTATGTTGAGTTCGTCTGATTAGGCCAACTTATTAAATATGTAGCTGGTCAGAGGTATAAATTATCGCAAACTATGCCATAAAATCGTTATTGTGTCTTATCGCCTATTGGCATTTATATTAACGTATTTTTGAGGTAAAGTATGTATAAATTAGAGAGGCCTTTAAGAGGCGGTTGTTGTTGTTGTAGTTCTAGCGATAAAGGTTTTCCCCGAAGGCCTCGGTTATTTGACGGATAGAGATCCGGGACGTTTCGCTATCAAGCACCATTAGGGTACAAGCCCAACCATGTCGGGAACGAACCTATGGGGTCGCCAGTGCCACCACAGCTAAAGAAAGCCATTGAAATGGTTGCGCTACACAACGCCTTATACCCCCTTTACTAGCGCGATCAAAAATATAATTTTCCAATTTTCTTTCCATTTCGAGATGTAGATTTCAAATGTTGCTATGGGAACGTAAAAAAATACAAATTTCTGCGTTCTATACTTATTGCGGGCGTGCTGGGTCGCCCCAGTTCAGTAATTTGGCAAACACTCCGAGTGTATTTCTGCCAAGGAAAGCTTGTGAGTGAAAGCTCATCTGCCTTGCATATGCCAATCGGAGTCGGCATGAAATATGTAGGTCCCGTCCCGTCACAACGGAAATTGGAAGAGAACCTCGGCCTAAACTTCTTCGGAGGTATGTCGCGCCTTTTTATACTCAGTTGAGCAGAGCTCACAGAGTATATTAAGTTTGATTGGATAACGGTTGGTTGTACATATATAAAGGAATCGAGATAGATATAGACTTCCATATATCAAAATAATCAGGATCGAAAAAAAATTTGATTGAGCCATGTCCGTCCGTCCGTCCGTTAACACGATAACTTGAGTAAATTTTGAGGTATCTTGATGAAATTTGGTATGTAGGTTCCTGAGCACTCATCTCAGATCGCTATTTAAAATGAACGATATCGTAATATAACCACGCCCACTTTTTCGATATCGAAAATTTCGAAAAACAGAAAAAGTGCGATAATTCATTACAAAAGACAGCTAAAGCGACGAAACTTGGTAGATGAGTTGAACTTATGACGCAGAATAGAAAATTAGTAAAACTTTGGACAATGGGCGTGGCACCGCCCACTTTTAAAAGAAGGTAATTTAAAACTTTTGCAAGCTGTAATTTGGCAGTCGTTGAAGATATCATGATGAAATTTGGCAGCAACGTTACTCCTATTACTATATGTACGCTCAATAAACATTAGCAAAATCGGAGAAGGACCACGCCCACTTTTAAAAAATTTTTTTTTTAAAGTAAAATTTTAACAAAAAATTTAATATCTTTACAGTATATAAGTAAATTATGTCAACATTCAACTCCAGTAATGATATGGTGCAACAAAATACCAAAATAAAAGAAAATTTCAAAACGGGCGTGGCTCCGCCCTTTTTCATTTAATTTGTCTAGGATACTTTTAACGCCATAAGTCGAACAAAAATTAACCAATCCTTTTGAAATTTGGTAGAGGCATAGATTTTATGACGTTAACTGTTTTCTGTGAAAATGGGCGAAATCGGTTGATGCCACGCCCAGTTTTTATACACAGTCGTCCGTCTGTCCTTCCGCATGGCCGCTAACACGATAACTTGAGCAAAAATCGTTATATCTTTACTAAACTTAGTTCACGTACTTATCTGAACTCACCTTACCTTGGTATAAAAAATGGCCGAAATCCGACTATGACCACGCCCACTTTTCCGATATCGAAAATTACGAAAAATGAAAAAAATTCCATAATTCTACACCAAATATGAAAAAAGAAATGAAACATGGTAATCGTATTGGTTTATTGACGCAAAATATAACTTTAGAAAAAAACTTGGTAAAATGGGTGTGACACCTACCGTATTAAGTAGAAGAAAATGAAAAAGTTTAGCAGGGCGAAATCAAAAGCCCTTGGAATCTTGGAAGGAATACTGTTCGTGGTACTGCATATATAAATAAATTAGCGGTACCCGACAGATGATGTTCTGGTTCACCCTGGTCCACATTTTGGTCGATATCTCGAGAACGCCTTCACATATACAACTAAGGCCCACGCCCTTTTAAAATACTCATTAGAACCTTTCATTTGATACCCATATCGTACAAACAAAGTCTAGAGTCACCCTGGTCCACCTTTATTGAGATACCTCGAAAAGGCGTCCACCTATAGAACTAAGGCCCACGCCCTTTTAAAATACTCAATAAAACCTTTCATTTGATACCCATATCGTACAAACATATTCTAAAGTCACCCCTGGTCCACCTTTATGGCGATATCTCGAAAAGGCGAACACATATAGAACGAAGGCCCACTCCCTTTTAAAAATACTCATTAGAACCTTTCATTTGATACCCATATCGTACAAACAAAGTCTAGAGTCACCCTGGTCCACCTTTATTGAGATACCTCGAAAAGGCGTCCACCTATAGAACTAAGGCCCACGCCCTTTTAAAATACTCAATAAAACCTTTCATTTGATACCCATATCGTACAAACATATTCTAAAGTCACCCCTGGTCCACCTTTATGGCGATATCTCGAAAAGGCGAGCACCTATAGAACGAAGGCCCACTCCCTTTTAAAAATACTCATTAGAACCTTTCATTTGATACCCATATCGTACAAACAAAGTCTAGAGTCACCCTGGTCCACCTTTATTGAGATACCTCGAAAAGGCGTCCACCTATAGAACTAAGGCCCACTCCCTTTTAAAATACTCATTAACTCCTTTCGTTTGATACCCATATTGCACAAACGAATTCTAGAGTCACCCCTGGCCCACCTTTATGGCGATATCTCGAAACGGCGTCCACCTATGGAACTAAGGATTACTCCCTTTTAAAATACTCATTAACACCTTTCTTTTGATACCCATATTGTACAAACAAATTCTAGGGTCACCCCTGGTCCACCTTTATGGCGATATCTCGAAAATACGACCACCTATACAACAACCACCACTCCCTTTTAAAACCCTCATTAATACCTTTAATTTGATACCCATATCGTACAAACACATTCTAGGGTCACCCTTGGTCCACCTTTATGGCGATATTTCGAAACGGCGTCCACCTATAGAACTAAGGTCCACTCCCTTTTAAAATATTCATTAACACCTTTCGTTTGATGCCCATATTGTACAAACAAATTCTAGGGTCACCCCTGGTCCACCTTTATGGCGATATCTCGAAAATACGACCACCTATACAACAACCACCACTCCCTTTTAAAACCCTCATTAATACCTTTAATTTGATACCCATATCGTACAAACACATTCTAGGGTCACCCCTGGTCCACCTTTATGGCGATATTTCGAAACGGCGTCCACCTATAGAACTAAGGTCCACTCCCTTTTAAAATATTCATTAACACCTTTCGTTTGATGCCCATATTGTACAAACAAATTCTAGGGTCACCCCTGGTCCACCTTTATGGCGATATCTCGAAAATACGACCACCTATACAACAACCACCACTCCCTTTTAAAACCCTCATTAATACCTTTAATTTGATACCCATATCGTACAAACACATTCTAGGGTCACCCCTGGTCCACCTTTATGGCGATATTTCGAAACGGCGTCCACCTATAGAACTAAGGTCCACTCCCTTTTAAAATATTCATTAACACCTTTCGTTTGATGCCCATATTGTACAAACAAATTCTAGGGTCACCCCTGGTCCACCTTTATGGCGATATCTCGAAACGGCGTCCACCAATGGAACTAAGGATTACTCACTTTTAAAATACTCATTAACACCTTTCTTTTGATACCCATATTGTACAAACAAATTCTAGGGACACCTCTGGTCCAACTTTGTGGCGATATCTCGAAACGGCGTCCACCTATGGAACTAAGGATTACTCCCTTTTAAAATAATCATTAACACCTTTCATTTGATACCCATAACGTACAAACGCATTCTAGAGTCAACCCTGATCCACCTTTATGGCTATATCCCTAAATGGCGTCCACCTATAGAACTATGGCCCACTCCCTCATAAAATACTCTTTAATGGCTTTCGTTTGATACACATGTCATACAAACACATTCCAGGGTTTCCCTCGGTTCATTTTCCTACATGGTTATTTTCCCTTATGTTGTCACCATAGAGCTCTCAACTGAGTATCTAATGTTCGGTTACACCCGAACTTAACCTTCCTTACTTGTTATTTATGTTTTTCTTCATACTAATTGTATTCGCGTAGCAGTATATTGTAACGGCATAAACTAATGGAGATAGAAATAGACTTGAGTATATAAAAATTCATAGGATGAAATAAGAACTGATTAAACAATGTCCGTCCGTGCGTCCACTTGTCTATAGGGACGATACCTTCAATAAATATTGAGATAAGTTGTTAAAACTTTGATAAGTGAGGTCTTTTGAACCGTCCATCGCTGTTTAAAATAATTAGTTGGAATAACAGTTATTTGTGCTATATCTATTTTGGAATATACTTCAGTTGTATGGAACCAACGTGATCATTTTCATTGTGCCAACTTGGAGTTTGTTCAAAAACAATTTCTGTTCCTTGCGTTGAGGGACTTAGCGTTATATCCAAGACAGAATTTTCCTCCCACTTATAGTCGTCTAAAAGTTGTATACCTACCTCATTTTCAGAGTCGCGGGTCGAGGGAAATGCATGTTTGTAATATTCGTCGCGAAATCAGCCAGAGGCATGATGGGCAGCCCAGTTTTGCTTAATGAGATATTCAGTATTCCCCTTCAGGTCGTTTTGACATCTTCAATAACTGTTCTTATATGGGCGATTGGCGCCGCGTACACCCCAGCTTCCTTTTACATGCATAAGGAGCAGTTGTTGTTATTGTATTAACGATTAAGACAGTCCCTGAAAGTTTTGTGGAGTGTTATCGATGTTGATGGTACTTTGCCGGATATATATCCGGTACGTTCCGTTAACAAGCACCATTAAGCCCGGCCATCTTGCGATTAATTAATATGGCCACATTAAATCTTCTAGGCCATACCTCCCCCACCCGCTAGATCCATGAGGATCTTTTGGTCGCCAGAGCCTCGCCTGCTTAATAAATGTATGATACATTCATATTTGTAACAGGATTCCCCTCGGGTAGGTGGCGTTCACAGTTGGGTTGCGGAAGCTCTGAAGCTATAAAGCTTTGTATTGCGCTAATCTTTTGATTCCCCATAAACTGCCTTCAAGGCTTTGTTCACTCTCTACTTCACGTTGAGCTTCCACAACAACTTACTGTCTAGAATGATTGCTAGATAATTGCTAAAAGGTTTCTGCTGCAGGGTCACCCCATCTGAGAAGTTGGTTAATTACCAGCGTCCACAACAGAGGTGACAATACCCCGCCCTGTGACGTGGCTCATGCAACCCCCGTTGCGAAGTAATCTTTCTGCATTTTTGTATGCAGCCGATCCATCCGGTTAGAGCAGGATATTCTTCAATATAATTAAGACCATTCCTGATCGACATTGTCGCAAGCCCCTGCAAAGCCTAAGAAGACTCCTAAGAAGACTCCTACGTTAGGTTAAGTTAGAGTGGCTGCCTCCGCTGTCCGAGCGGAGACTCACGTAGGCCGTTGTGGCCCGTTGTGTTACCACGCGGAGGGCCCCTATTTCCTGTTACCCTACTTTCGAAGAAGAAGAAAGTTTAGACCCCAGTGAGGCTAAACCAGCGCGTTTGCCTAATGAAACGCAAAATGTCGTTTGGGTTTATAGATTCAAGCTCCGCAAGGCACCCAAAAGAGTGACTGTGGAGGCATTGGTACGTGGTTTTTGACAGTGCGGGATAATGTTACAGATAGCGCTCAACGCTTTCTATCTCCTCCTCGTCCCTACAGCTGCGGCAGAAGTCATATGTCTGCAGGCCCATATATGCACCGTGAGTACCCATGAGACAGTGACCTGTAAGAAGGCCCACTAGTGGGCTTTTAGAGATACGGTTTAATAATATCAGCGATAGCGATCTCTTTTCATCAAGCTTTGGCCAGATTTGCTTGGATATACTACATGTAGGTTCCCTCGCCAATCTGGCGTTTGCCTGATCCGTGAAAAGAGATCGCAGGTGGTATTTGCAAGTGTTTAGAGGAGGACTGGCCCAACCAGCGGAGGTTATTGTTTGCAAGTTGATGCCTTCCCTAGCTAGCTCATCCACGGAGCAGTTTCCTGAGATGTCACAGTGGCCAGGAACCCATATTATGCTTAGGTTGCAATTTTCAGCTAGTTTGTTGAGGGTTTCTCTGCACTTCAATGCCACTAGTGTTACTGCATTGCATGGATTTTATGGCAGCTTGGCTGTCAGAGAAAATTGAAATAGAATTGGTCACCTGCAGGTTAGCAAAATAGCGGGCTGCTTCCCAGATAGTTATGAGTTCAGCCAGAAAAACACTGCAGTGATCGGGTAGGCGAAAGCTCTCGCTTAGATTGAGCTTCTCCGAGAATATTCCGCTGCCGACTCTGTTGTTTAGTTTAGAGCCATCTGTAAAAACGGAGATTTCGTGTGCTCCCGGCTCCACGCCGTTTTCCCACTCGTTCCTCTCTGGGATTCTTGTGGAAAATTTGTTGTCCCAGCAAGGGGACGATGTTGTATGGTCCAATTTCAAGAAGGTTTCGGGGACTTGCTTCAGGATCCGGGTGTGACCAAGCCTGCAGTCCCTCCATGGTTCGATAGCGTTGAGCCTTGCCGCGTTGCAGGAGGCACAGTATCTACCATATAGATCAGTTGGGAGAAGGAATAATATGGTTTCAAGAGCTTTGGTGGGAGCGGAGGGAAGAGCATTGCCGCCATCCTCTGCACTCTCGTTACTTTACTCTTGTTAGATTCGATATCGAGTGCCGTCCACCATACGGTGACGGCGTAGAAGAGTATGGGTCTCACCACTGCCGTATAGATCCAATGGACTATGCGTGGCTGGAGACCCCACCTTTTTCCGATTGCCGACTTACAAGCGTAGAGAGCCATTGTGGCTTTCCTGGATCGTTCCTCCACATTTCGCTTCCAGTCAAGCTTCCTGTCTAGAATAACTCCGAGATATTTAACCTCGGTAGAGAGTTTGATTTCCTTCCCGTTTAGGGACGGGAGGGTAAATTCCGGTATACTGCGTTTGCGGGTAAAAAGCACCATCTCAGTTTTTTCACTGCTGATGCTGAGTCCGCATTCCATAGACCAAGTGTTTGTTAGATTAAGAGCATTTTGCAAGAGTTCGCCAAGCACTGGAAGGTGTTTGCCAGTAACTGTCAAGGCTATGTCGTCGGCATATGCAATGACTTGGCATCCGGAGCTCGACGAATTTCACAAGAGGCTCTTCCACCCCTAGTGAACGTAGAGATTTTGTTACCGCTGCTGGGAGAACGTTGTTGAAGGCTCCTTCTATGTCGAGAAAGATATCCAGCATAAATTCTTTAAAGGCAAGACCCTTCTCTATCTTCGTAGTGATAGCATGTAGAGCGTTCTCTACGGATTTGCCCTTAGAGTAGGCATGTTGGTTGTTGGAGATTAGTGCTTTATTTGTTGATCATCTAATGTAGGCGTCCTGCAATCGTTCTAGAACTTTTAGGAGGAAGGAGGTCAGACTTATTGGTCTGAAATCCTTTAGACTGTTGCCCGATATCCTGCCTCCTTTGGGTATGAAGACTACCTTTGCCTTGGTACACTCCGTGGGGATATAGACCAGGTTGAGGCAAGCCTTGTAGATTTTAGCTAGCAGCGGGCTTATAAGATCGCTTGCAGCTTGCAATTCAGCGGGAAATATTCCATCCGTTCCCGGAGATTTGAAGGGTTTAAAGGACTTGATTGCCCAGATAACTCCTTTTTCGCTTACAATGTGGTCCACGGGTTGAAATGGCCCTGGGTTAGATTGCGTGTTTAAGATGTATGGTTGAGATCTGCAGCCTGGAAAGTGAGTGCTGATCAGGGTTTCCAGAATTTCCGTAAAAGAAGTGGCCCATTCTCCGCTCGTTGTGCGAATGCAGCTTGGAGGTGTGGGGTTTTTGGAGAGGACCTTTCGTAGGCGATTGGCCTCTGAGACTTCTTCGATGTCATTGGTGAAGTTCTTCCAGGAGTCCCTTTTGGCCTTCTGGATTAACTTCTTAAAAGATTTTAAGGCGTCCCTATAATGGGACCAGATTCCAGTTTGCTTAGCCTTGTTAAAGAGTTTTCTGCTGTTTTTCCTCTGCTCGGAGATTTCTTGGTTCCACCAATAGGGTTTCTTTTTACCCCTCACCTTAATCTCCGGGCAGGCTACTGTGAAGGCAGCGTTACAAGATTTGGTGATAAGATCTACTGCTTCTTCTATTTTTTACGACGTGTCTAGCTCACCGAGAGAAGCAAATGTTGTGTCTAAAGGAGGCGCTTCATCAGTTGTTAGCGGTAGGCTCGGTCTACCGTGAGAATCGTTCTTTAGGAGAGTAGAGGATAGTACTTTTTAAAAAGGTTCGAGTCCGTACGTCTCCTATTCCTGTAAGCCACCCTAGGCGGTGTACGCAAGAGCAGAGTGAAAATGATATACATATGATCGGAGTAGGAGTTTTCGTTGGGAACTCTCCAATTTTTGACAAGGTCAGAGAATGCCCCAGAAACTAGAGTAACATCTAGAACCTCCTTCCTGTTTGAGGTGATGAAAGTTGGTTTGTCTCCAGAGTAGCATATACTTAGATTGTTACTTATAATAGAATCAAAAAGAGACTCACCCCTATTGTTAATATCGGTAGAGCCCCAAGCAGTGTGATGTGCATTGGCATCGGCCCCAATTATTATCGGGAACTCTTTACTGTGGGCCTCCCGTACCGCTTTGCAGAGCCGGTCCTGCAGAGAAGTTGGGCGTTCGTACGAGACCTATGCGGACATCATCCAGATTGTTTGACCCTGTAGCTCGAGGCTAATACAGGTAAAGTCCTCGTCGCTAAAACGAGATAGTAAAATAAATACTAGATTTTTCTTTACTAGAATACAAGATCTGATTCTACCTGTCACGGGCGGTGTCACCAGGCGGTAGTCCTTAGAAAAGAGTCCACAGACCTTGCTGCCAACGACCCAACGCTCCTGGACTAGAACGACGTCCTCATACGTTGTGCTGAGGCGTAAGATTAGGGCAGCCGAGGCTGCCTTAAAGTGGTGCAGGTTTATCTGCAGTACCTGCGCGCCCGTTACGGTTCATTTGCGGTATCGACGTCCATCCTCTGCTGATCCGCATCGTCGGATGCTTCCTCTATGATAGTATCGTCGAATTCGGCACCCGACGGGTCGGATTCCAGCAGAATCTGCTCGTCCATGCCCGTAAAGAACTGGCCCGCAAACTCAGATACCGAGAGTGTATCTCTCTCGGCATCCGGAGTGCTGCGTCCCAGTTCGATATCGGCCCCATGTCCACTTAAGGTCTTGCATGGGCCCGTGAGATTCGTTGTGGCGGTTGCGAGTTCGCTCGAGGCGGTATCCCCAATCACCAGATCCTCCGGCGCGGTGGCGGTCCCTTCCCCAGTGCCATGGGCAGCAGATGCACTCGGGGTGTTTCTGTCTGACCCCTCGCCCTGAGGTACAGGCTCACCCTCGTCCGGTATTTCCTCCTTCGTACCATCCCTTCGAATTTTCAACGTGATGGAGTAGAAGCCGTAGCTTAGTACTCCACCACATTCGTCAAGCCAAGGGAGAGAAGCCTCGTTTATGATGAAGCCAACATAACGCTGCTTCGCCTTTGTCTCGCCGACCTGGACTATCCTCCAATCGCTCGAAGGTAGCCCCTGATTCGACTCCGCGATGGTATCCAGGATCTCGCCAGGATCCGCTATGCCGTCTGGGGCCCAGGCCCAAGCTCTCGGTCTGTTCGGAATTTCTTCCACACCGAACGCATCCAACCTGGCCACAGGCCACAGCTGTCCTAGCGAAGCTATGGCGAGTTTGTAGAGCTTGCACGAGCGTTCGTCGGCGCAGGATACAAGCTTGACCCTACCCTGGTACCAGCCGGCATTAAGGATAGTGGGAGCAGGCCCCGGATACTTGGTCATGATATCCTTAATAATCTTGAGAAGGCCGTTAAGGACATCCTTCCAGTTATCAGGGGTTATGTTCCTATCCGGGTGACCGCGATTCAAAACCGCCAGCGTAAAGTTGGCCTTAGCCGCCTCGCTGAAAGTTTTGGTCAGGGCAGGGGGAGTAGAGGTCGAAGCCCGGTGCCTTTTGGGATCGCTCGAGGCATTTCCCATAGACCTTTGTCTCTTAAGGGCCGGAATCTTCGGGTCAGAAGGTAGTTTGGTGCCAGAAGAGGAAGGGGGATGGGGCTGTTTTTGCTGCTCTTCTTGGCAGCAATAATCTTCCTGGCCCAGGCCAGAGAACTTTTTTGCTCTGCCGTCAACTTGTCGCTGGGAGAGTTGCCAAGATTCTCAACGATTTTGACGGCATTGCGAATGTTCCGCTGGTTGCGGACCGAAGTCGGGGTTCGCTTATTTGCCTTGGAACCCTCAAGGGGTTCAGCCGGCTTGCGATGTAGCTTTGCAGCGGTGGAGGCAGTACTTTTGTCCGTGGAGGATTTAGTGCTGTTACCAGCCACCTGATGACAAGAGGTGTCCAGTACGGACGTGGGACGGACCTCCTGTGCTTGCTCAGTCGGACGTTGATTTCCATCTTTGTGGCTAGCTTTGCCGGCTGCTGCGGAATTGGAATTGCCCTCAAGAGGTTTAGTTCTTACGCTTGCTTGCACAGGTGGTCGAAGATTTGTTTGTGAAGGCCTGGTCGGCGCCGTCTGTGCGGTTCCCGACGAATTGTGGACTTTTTAATGCCTAGTCCAAGGGCGGCATCTTTACCCGTGCAGGGATCCGAGGCCAGGTTTTTGTTGTTCATGTTACATCTGGTTCGTCAGCTGCCTACTAAAGTGAGACCGTTCGGCAGCCTGAAAGTTAAGGTATAGGGGAAACAATGTGGTCGACTGCGGTAGAGCCCCATACCCCAGCAAGTTGCCGTTACTCCCTCCCGGAGGTGTACCGGTATCCGGGAGCCTCCGTAAGAATACAGTCGGATGCCCCTGACTGCAAACCATCCAATGGGCACGGAATCGCATAACACCCTGGATTAGGGGTGGACCACCTTTTCAACTGGGCGTGGTCCAGTTCCCACCTTGAGGCCACGTTTAAAAACCATTTCCATATGCCTGAGCTATTAAGGAGCTGGGGCACAAATGGAAATGATTCCTAAACTTAGCTAGCACTCCCCTGGAAGGGGAAACTGTTGTGCATATTAGTCCTCTGGGAGGGTTCAGCCCAAGGATTTGTGCCAGCCAAGAAGACTCCTAAGGCATAGTCCTTATATTTGAAGGCGTATCAAACATAATATAAAATGTCATGTTCATGAAGGGCATACAAAAATACCGCATGTATCTCCCTTTATTTTGTAATGAACTTCATGTTTGAATGCATCGTCCGTCCTTCATTATTTGACGTATCATAGATCTACCAAGTACCCCTAAAATGTTATCAATTGGCTCTTTGCAGTCGCTTCTACACCATAAAACAATTGACATTTTTACAAATGAATACAAATATATTATCGCCCAATATCTGGTGAAATAAAAATTACCACTCCTAAGTGAAACCGAACCTTTCAGTAAACTTTTAGTTGATATCAAAGGTTGCGGAAATAATGTTGGTTCGCAGTGCAATCACTTTAACCATCCTTTGGCTGGCTAATGCTGCTCCTAATGAGCGTGTTGTTGGTGGATTTGATGCCTACATTAGCCAATTCCCATATCAAATCTCCCTGCAACACCTAGATGGTTCTCATAGCTGTGGAGGTTCTATCATAAGTAATAAATTTATTTTAACCGCAGCACATTGTGTTGTTGTTGGAAATGGCATTGAAACGTAAGGGAATTTGACGCTTAAAATGTTTTTTCGTTTTACTGGCACTCTAACCTTTTCAATTCTTCTTTCCAGATACCCACCGAGATTTTATCAAGTAAGAGTTGGTAGCGTTCAAAGGGCAGCCGGCGGACAATTATTGAACGTCAAACGCATTATTGTTAATAAATCCTACGGCAATTTTTTGAATGACATAGCACTTTTAGAATTGGAGGAACCATTGGAATTTACTAAAAATATACAACCAATCGAAATAGCCGATGAAGAGGTGCCATCTGGCGAAGACGTTATTATATCGGGTTGGGGTACTCTAACAACTTTTGGTTATTTACCACATCGTCTCCAATGGAATACACTTAAAGCGTTGACCACTGAAGAATGTGAAGACGCCATTAAGATGGGAGTTGATAGTTTCATCTGTTTAGCTCATCAATCTGGAAATGGAGCTTGCAATGGTGATTCGGGTGGTCCAGCTAATTACAAGGGCAAATTGGTGGGCGTAGCTGGTTTTGTTATAAATGGTTGTGGCAGTAATAAGCCGGATGGTTATGCCAAAGTATTTTATCATCGTGATTGGATTAAAGCGCATATTGGGGAATAAACTTTATAAAAAAGTGTTTATCAAGTGTTTTACAATCCTTAATATTTGGTTGGAACGGATAGAGTTTCCGGCTTTTCTATTGATATAGACGGTTTTTTAATACTTATATAAGAGGGGTGGGGCGGGGGGTGATATTTCAACAGATTTGACCAAAGTGTGAACTGAGTTGAAATGGATACATGCCGATAGTCTTAGAAACCCATTTACATCTATATGCATGAGATAAAGACTACGTGTTGGCTTCAGAGACATCCGTTTGTCGGGAGCGTAATATAAGACGGGTGAATACAAAATTTGACTTTGACTTCCAAGCATTAAATTTCGATTCTTTAGGTAATAATTTGACGAAAAAATATATACTTATATATGGCATGAAAAATGTTGCTTTCCTATTTAGGAATTTTAGGAGGGCGGTGGGATATCGATGACAAAGAGATGCCAAATCTCCTCATACAAGGTGTTGAGCGAACCGCGCCGTTTGGAACATTTGCAACCCAAAGAACTAGAGCTGTGACTGTCTAAGCTTTGGTGATTCGGCAGGCGAATAGTTTTTTTGCTATTATATTATTTAAGTGGACTGTGTGTTATTTTAGAGAGGGAAGTTGCTATGCACCTGTTACACCTTGTATTTATTCATTGGGGCGAGCACTGGGGGGCTTCAAGGTATTGGCTGCGGGTTGAGCCACCTTGTTTTGCTTTGAAAAACCCCGCTTTGGGATAAAAAACTTAAACTATGTCTTTAGAATATTTCACTAACCAGTTGAGAATTACAAGCACACTCAATGGCTAATGAAACAAACGAACGAAAAATGTTCATAGTTTAAGTCACTTAAACAGTGACGAAAATGAAACAGAAAGCGGAAGAGAGTCTTCTCACAATACCGGCTAGCATTAAGAATTGTGCAGAACTTATGAGTTGTCGTCCACCCAATAGACAGCGAGCGCTTGGTATGGGCCCGTGAGACAGTGGAATCGGGTCGAAAGAAATTCGCTGACTTTGTTACTAGCAAACATCGATTGTGGAGAAGAAAGATCCAAGCAGGATGAGGAAGACGGCTGAAGAGAACTCTAATGCATATTATCTGTACTGACAACACTCACGTCTCTTCGACTCGCAAAGCAGGTCTCTAATGGAATAAAGAGGAGAAAAATACTGATAGTATACCAAGAAAATGCGCAGTATTTGATAAGATAAAGGTATATTGCTACGAGACCCCGGCTTACCTGAAAATTCGAAATGGAGCTAACGCCATTGTTCTAAAGAAGATGAACAAGGTTAACAAGCAGTCCCTGTCTTATATACCTATTAACAAACAAACGGGGCCATACTGCCAAGATGGTACCATGGTGTTACATTGTAATAAGACGATCTAAGAATGGCTTCAATTAGTTGTTCCAGTCCTTCAAATGCAAGTTGCGTTCGGCGCTTTAATCCGTTTGAGAGGAATTAAGAGGATATAGGAGTTGCATATGATCAATCAAGCAGGAAAAGTGTCCGTATATTGAAGCATGGAGCTGCAGAATCCATAAAGATTATGGCCAAGTATTAAGACTTTTTTCTAACATAGTTGTTCATATCTGTTAAGTGAAGGTCTTCAGGGACGAACCGAACGTCCTCGAATCATTATGCATGAAGTCAACGTTCGGGCTCAACCGTCATCACAAAAAAGCAACAACCTTTTAAGCTATAGCAGATAGACCATCAAACAAGCTCACCGTAATGAAATTACCTGCTTTAGTTTCTGTTTCGGTGAGTTTCAAAGAGTAATTAAAGTGCAATGCCCGAATGCTTTCTGCACGGCACGTTTTTTTTCTCATAAATTGCTTTACGTTATTGTTACTGATTATTAAAATTGTTTTTCAATGTTTCACTTTACGTCTTACTCACTCAACATTACCATTTGTAGTTTTCATCTGTCATAGCTGAAAGATGAAAATCATAATTGAATCACGTCGCAACCAAGGAAATTATTTTTACAAACAATGGTAAAATGTTTAAAATGAAATCGTAGGTATGAATTTGAGTTGTGATCAGCGTATACGTTGTTTATGTAATGAAATTGACATTTTCACGGTTGTTGATTTTTTGGTTTTGTAACTATGTGTTGATTATTTAAAATATTACCCATAAAAGTTGAATAACTGCTTTGGCAACTAATCAAACTAATATTTTGAAAACAGAAACACATGTGGGCATTACTTCCCGCACTAGTTCCAAACCAGCGAAGAACTATCTTATTAAGAGACAGTACCATAACCAAATGAACCTAGATTACGCATTCCGGAATTGTTGTATTTGTAATCGAATTTGAAAAAAGCGCTTTTTTTAATTTTTAAACGGTTTTATTTAGCTTGACTCTGTGTGCGGTTGTTTACGAATTTTGTAATTAAAATTTAAGTAACTTCCCAATAAGCTACAAGCTTCAAACTTGGAGTATAGTTCAGAACCCGATGACAATGCAATAATAAGAAAAAAAACTCCGATATGTGGCGCAAATATTTAAAAAAAATCGTACTTGTGGTCCGATTTGGCTCATATTTGGAACACATAATACATACAGGAATACAAAGCGACCTATGAAAAAATGCCGCTAGGTGGCGCAAGGATCGATATATTCAAAAAAATCGTATTTGTGGTCCGATTTGGCTCATATTTGGAACACACAGTACATACATGTATAGAAAGCGACCTATGTAAAAATTGCCGCTAGGTGGCGCAGGTATCGAGATATTCAAAAAAAATCGTATTTGTGCTCCGATTTGGCTCATAGTTGGAATACGCATTACATACAGAAATAGAAATCGCTTTATGAAACAAAATCCGACTAAGTTCGGCAAGGATCGAGATATTAAAAATACTCGTATTTGTGGTCCGATTTTATTTCATATTTGGAACATATAGTCGATAAGTTGATAAGTGAAATATCATTTATTGAAAACAATTTTTGCTAAGTTATAACTTATCATTCTAGTCTACGACTTATATCTAAGTTGCCGTGGTCTTTAACGGATCCCGACCAGTTTTACTAGAAATATTTTCTGCTATAAGGAAAATATGTGTACCCAATTTTCTTACGATAAGTAAATTTTTCTTCGAGTTATAGCTCCCGAAACATAGAAAATGGCTTAGTCATAAAAGGGGCGGTGCCACACCCATTTTCAAAAATTTTATCGTTTTCCAATTTAATGTTATTATTCAATATAGAAAGTAAAATTCTATTGATACAAAGCTCTTTTTTGCTAATATATAGCTTATTATTTCGTCTATGACGCTTTTAAAAATCTTTTATATAAAAGTGGGCGTGGTCTTTAACCGATCTTGTCCATTTTTTCTATAAATATTTCCTGCTATAAGGAAAATATGTTTACCCAATTTTCTTACGATATGTAAATTTTTCTTCGAGTTATGGCTCCCGAAACATAGAAAATGAACCTTTAGGCGGAGCATCTCTTCCAATTTGCATCGTGCCCCTTTTTTAATTTTTCCTCAGAACTTTTCATGGCAGAAATACACTCGGAGTGCTTACCAAATACTGCCGAGGGGTAAGCCCGCTTAGAAAAAATATCTTCTAATTGAAAAACCTTATTTCTAAAATTTTGATGTTGCTTTGCACGGGGCGTGAACCCTGGATCTTCGGTGTGGTAGGCGAAGCACGCTACCATTAAACAACGGTAAATATAGTACAATCTAAATCAGAGGTCGTCATTTCATAGCACAATTATGCAGACTGGATTCACACGGATGGTTTCGCTTCAGTAAGGATAGCACGGGTTGATTGATTAGTTTCAAAACTGACACACTTGGATACAGCGGCGGAGAGGTAGGACGTATGCACGCGTGTTTGGTAACACTCAAAAAATAGTACGCAATATGCAATACATACATATATGTACAATTTTATTGCTTGGTTCTAACAAAAAATTTAAGCAAAGTATATTGCTCATATTTAACTAATAAAACATTATGTGCATAGGCGTTTGTTTGCAAAATATCTTTTCACAAATGCGCAAATAAACAAAAATTAGTATGCAAATATACAATACAAATACTATTTTATTGCTTGGTTCCAATAAAAAATTTAAACAAAGTATATTGCTCATATTTAACTAATAAAATATTATATGCATAGGCATTTGTTTGCAAAATATCTTTTCACAAATACGCAAATAAACAATACTCTCCTCTGATGTTGCTACTCTAGTTGTTCAGCAAATACTAAACGAGAGAGAATAGTAATGTGTGTGAAGTGAGCGCGATTCATTATTTCACTAGCTGGCGACCACTGGCTTATACTATGTTCAAACAGAAAAATAAATTGAGGCAATTTCGATTTTAATTGAGTGGTGTTCATACAACTCAATTTAGCTTACACAATAGTAATTTGATAGCTGGTGGGCTCATCTCTACAGCAACAACATACCTTTTTTAAGACTCAAAATGTACGTGTTGATATTAGGTGAATGGAATGGAATGAAAACATAAAACTTTGGAATTTTTGTGTGTTGTTAGAAAATGTGTTCAATGTTTTGGTTTCATTTTTAGTTTGCCATTTTCTTCTTAGGGAACTGCAGTGAAATGAAAAAAAATAAAAACAGCTGATGAGATGAGCCAACCATATAGTTGCGCCATGCGTAAACTGACGTTTAAATCTACTCAATAAACACACTTTACAAGGTTGCATTTGCAGTTTGAAACAATTTATTACGCAATTTTTTTCAAATTGGCAATTTATTATTACAATTTATTATATGAGAAATTGCGTAATAAATTGCCCAAATGGAATAAATTGCCAATTTGGTATGTGTTTGTACCTAGCATTAGGCCCGGTTTATCAATAGTTGGTTAAGCTAAGCTTAAACTAAGTTTGCTTAAAGTCTACCCTGCAAAAAACGCGAGTACTCCATGCATGCATGTATGGAGTACTCGCTATGGGCCAACCGAGTGCTCCAAAATTAACCACAATTCATACAAAAAATATGGTCCAATTAACATTGCGATGTCCTAGGACTGGACCATATACTCCAGCTCCGCATTACATCAGAGTAATCCATGGAGTACCCACAGTCCAATAAACATCGTGTAGTGATTACAATCGTTAAAAACGAGCAATGATCGGCTTACAACATGTTCGTGTAGAAACATGAGTTGGTCCATCGCTGCATTACAGTGGAGTACAATGGTAAGTACTCCAGTGGACCACATGGTCCAACGATTTTTGCAGGGTAGTCAAATTTAAACTCCAGTTAAACTACTTAACAGTTTTTCAATCACAGTTCAAGGCCGCCTTTGATACCCCAAAGGCTGTTTTGTGCGGCAACATTGGTTTTTATACTCAGTTGAGCAGAGCTCACAGAGTATATTAAGTTTGATTGGATAACGGTTGGTTGTAAAGGTATAAAGAAATCGAGATAGATATAGACTTCCAAGTATCAAAATCGTCAGGATCAAACAAAAATTTAATTGAGCCATGTCCGTCCGTCTATCCGTTAACACGACAACTTGAGTAAATTTTGAGGTATCTTGGTGAAATTTGGTATGTAGGTTCCTGAGAACTCATCTCAGATCGCTATTTAAAATGAACGATATCGGACTATAACCATGCCCACTTTTTCGATATCAACAATTTCTAAAAACCGAAAAAGTGCAATAATTCATTACCAAAGACAGATAAAGCGATGAAATTTGGCAGGTGAGTTGAACTTATGACGCAGAATAGAAAATTAGTAAAATTTTGGACAATTGCGTGTCACCGCCCACTTTTAAAAGAAGGTAATTTAAAGTTTTTGCAAGCTGTAATTTGGCAGTCGTTGAAGATATCATGATGAAATTTAGGAGGAACGTTACTCCTATTACTATATGTACGCTTAATAAAAATTAGCAAAATCGAAGAAGGACCACGCCCACTTTTAAAAAAAAATTTTTTTAAAGTAAAATTTTAACAAAAAATGTAATATCTTTACAGTATATAAGTAAATTATGTCAACATTCAACTCCAGTAATGATATGGTGCAACAAAATACAAAAATAAAAGAAATTTTCAAAATGGGCGTGGCTCCGCCCTTTTTCATTTAATTGGTCTAGGATACTTTTAAAGCCATAAGTCGAACAAAAATTTACCAATCCTTTTGAAATTTGGTAGGGGCATAGATTTTACGACGTTAACTGTTTTCTGTGAAAATGGGCGAAATTGGTTGAAGCCACGCCCAGTTTTTATACACAGTCGTCCGTCTGTCCTTCCGCATGGCCGCTAACACGATAACTTGAGCAAAAATCGACATATCTTTACTGACCTTATTTCACGTACTTATCTGAACGCACTTTATCTTGGTATGAAAAATGGACGAAATCCGACAATGACCACGCCCACTTTTTCGATATCGAAAATTACGAAAAATGAAAAAATGCCATAATTTTATACCAAATATGAAAAAATGGATGAAACATGGTAAGGTAATTGGATTGTTTTATTGACGCGAAATATAACTTTAGAAAAAACTTTATAAAATGGTTGTGACACCTACCATATTAAGTAGAAGAAAATGAAAAAGTTCTGCAGGGCGAAATAAAAAACCCTTAAAATCTTGGCAGGTATTATATATATAAATAAATTAGCGGTATCTAACAGATGATGTTCTGGGTCACCCTGGTCCACATTTTGGTCGATATCTGGAAAACGCCTTCACATATACAATTACCACCACCCCTTTTAAAACTCTCATTAATACCTTTAATTTGATACCAATATCGTACAAACACATTCTAGAGTCACCCCTGGTCCACCTTTATGGCGATATTTCGAAACGGCGCCCACCTATAGAACTAAGCCCCACGCCCTATTAAAATACTCATTAACACCTTTCATTTGATACCCATATTGTACAAACGTGTTCTAGGGTCACCCCTGGTCCACCTTTATGGCGATATCTTGAAAAGGCGACCACCTATACAACTACCCCACTCCCTTTTAAAACCCTCATGAATACCTTTAATTTGATACCCATATCGTACAAACACATTCTAGAGTCACCCCTGGTCCACCTTTATGGCGATATTTCGAAACGGCGCCCACCTATAGAACTAAGGCCCACTCCCTTTTAAAATACTCATTAACACCTTTCGTTTGATACCCATATTTTACAAACGCATTCTAAAGCCACCCCTGGTCCACCTTTATGGCGATATCTCGAAAAAGCGACCACCTATACAACTACCACCGCTCCCTTTTTAAACCCTCATTAATACCTTTAATTTGATACCCATATCGTACAAACAAATTCTAGGGTCACTCCTGGTCCACCTTTATGGCGATATCTCGAAACGGCGTACACTTATGGAACTAAGGATCACTCCCTTTTAAAATAGTCATTAACACCTTTCATTTGATACCCATATCGTACAAACAAATTCTAGAGTCGACCCTGATCCACCTTTATGGCGATATCCCTAAATGGCGTCCACCTATAGAACTATGGCCCTCTCCCTCATAAAATACTCTTTAATGCCTTTCATTTGATACACATGTCATACAAACACATTCCAGGGTTTCCCTCGGTTCATTTTCCCTTATGTTGTCACCATAGCTCTCAACTTAGTATGTAATGTTCGGTTACACCCGAACTTAACCTTCCTTACTTGTTTTATTATCTAGATAATTTTTAGACACGGCAACAGCTGGATTTTGTTTACCCAACAAACATGGAAAAAAATTCTCCGGCGAAATATATAAAAAATCCGAACAAATGTTACTAAGCTTTCAAAAGCGCGCCTAAAAATCATATCCACACCATTAGGAATAAACTACATACAGAGTGTATGTGCCTACATGGTGATCAAAAGGAATATAAACAAAAAGGCAACTCTTAGAGACCAATTGTACAGCGAACAACGGGACATTCATATGGCTTAGCAGCTAAAGGGATCTACCTTTGCACTGATATGAATGTTGGAGATTCGAGTTCAACGCTCAGCTCCCGAAAAGCTCAAGAAGAAGTGAAATTCAGAAACATGTCCTAGTAACCATCGCCGTTTGTAAACTTACAATTTTTCTCTAATATCAATTACAACAAGTAAGGAAGGGTAAGTTCGGGTGTAACCGAACATTACATACTCAGTTGAGAGCTATGGTGACAACATAAGGGAAAATAACCATGTAGGAAAATGAACCGAGGGAAACCCTGGAATGTGTTTGTATGACATGTATATCAAATGAAAGGCATTAAAGAGTATTTTATGAGGGAGTGGGCCATAGTTCTATAGGTGGACGCCATTTAGGGATATAGCCATAAAGGTGGATCAGGGTTGACTCTAGAATGCGTTTGTACGATATGGGTATCAAATGAAAGGTATTAATGAGTATTTTAAAAGGGCGTGGACCTAAGTTCTATAGATGGACGCCTTTTCGAGATATCGCCGTAAAGATGGACCAGAGGTGACTCTAGAATGCGTTTGTACGATATGGGTATCAAATGAAAGGTGTTAATGAGCATTTTAAAAGGGAGTAATCCTTAGTTCCATAGGTGGACGCCGTTTCGAGATATCGCCATAAAGGTGGACCAGGGGTGACCCTAGAATTTGTTTGCACAATATGGGCATCAAACGAAAGGTGTTAATGAGTATTTTAAAAGGGAGTGGGCCTTAGTTCTATAGGTGGACGCCGTTTCGAGATATCGCCATAAAGGTGGGCCAGGGGTGACTCTAGAATTCGTTTGTGCAATATGGGTATCAAACGAAAGGAGTTAATGAGTATTTTAAGAGGGAGTGGGCCTTAGTTCTATAGGTGGACGCATTTTCGAGGTATCGCAATAAAGGTGGACCAGGGGTGACTCTAGACTTTGTTTGTACGATATGGGTATCAAATGAAAGGTGTTAATGAGTATTTTTAAAAGGGAGTGGGCCTTCGTTCTATAGGTGTTCGCCTTTTCGAAATATCGCCATAAAGGTGGACCAGGGGTGACTCTAGAATAAGTTTGTACGATATGGGTATCAAATTAAAGGTATTAATGAGAGTTTTAAAAGGGAGTGGTGGTAGTTGTATATGTGAAGGCGTTTTCCAGATATCGACCAAAATGTGGACCAGGGTGACCCAGAACATCATCTGTTGGATACCGCTAATTTATTTATATATGTAATACCTGCCAAGATTTTAAGGGTTTTTTATTTCGCCCTGCAGAACTTTTTCATTTTCTTCTACTTAATATGGTAGGTGTCACAACCATTTTATAAAGTTTTTTCTGAAGTTATATTTCGCGTCAATAAAACAATCCAATTACCTTACCATGTTTCATCCATTTTTTCGTATTTGGTATAAAATTATGGCATTTTTTAATTTTTCGTAATTTTCGATATCGAAAAAGTGGGCGTGGTCATTGTCGGATTTCGTTCATTTTTCATACCAAGATAAAGTGACTTCAGATAAGTAGGTGAACTAAGTTCAGTTAAGATATATCGATTTTTGCTCAAGTCATCGTGTTAACGGCCATGCGGAAGGACAGACGGACGACTGTGTATAAAAACTGGGCGTGACATCAACCGATTTCGCCCATTTTCACAGAAAACAGTTAGCGCCATAAAATCTATGCCCCTACCAAATTTCACAAGGATTGGTTAATTTTTGTTCGACTTATGGCGTTAAAAGTATCCTAGACAAATTAAATGAAAAAGGGCGGAGCCACGCCCATTTTTAAATTTTCTTTTACTTTTGTATTTTGTTGCACCATATCATTACTGGAGTTGAATCTTGACATAATTTACTTATATACTGTAAAGATATTAAATTTTTTGTTAAAATTTTACTTTAAAAAAAATTTTTTTTTAAAAGTGGGCGTGGTCCTTCTCCGATTTTGCTAATTTTTACTAAGCGTACATATAGTAATAAGAGTAACGTTCCTGCCAAATTTCATCATGATATCTTCAACGACTGCCAAATTACAGCTTGCAAAAGTTTTAAATTACCTTCTTTTAAAAGTGGGCGGTGCCACGCCCATTGTCCAAAATTTTACTAATTTTCTATTTTGCGTCATAAGTTCAACTCATCTACCAAGTTTCGTCGCTTTATCGGTCTTTTGTAATGAATTATCGCACTTTTTCGGTTTTTCGAAATTTTCGATATCGAAAAAGTGGGCGTGGTTATAGTCCGATATCGTTCATTTTAAATAGCGATCTGAGATGAGTGCTCAGGAACCTACATACCAAATTTCATCAAGATACCTCAAAATTTACTCAAGTTATCGTGTTAACGGACGGACGGACGGACGGACATGGCTCAATCAAATTTTTTTTCGATCCTGATTATTTTGATATATGGAAGTCTATATCTATCTCGATTCCTTTATATATGTACAACCAACCGTTATCCAATCAAACTTAATATACTCTGTGAGCTCTGCTCAACTGAGTATAAAAACCATTGTATAAAGCAATATGAGCAAAGCTCGCTAATTAAAATAGTAACGCGTTGAGCCACTGTTTTGAAACAACTCTTCAGATTTTAGAAGTTTGCCTAGTTATCAGCATGAGCTCTAATGGTACTCAAGCCCAAATGCTTGTTGGGTATGTTCGACGCCATTTCGTACGAACGCAAATAACTGATAGGTTAACTATAGTTTAACCCTTGCAGATCGGCCACTTAAACTTAGCTTAAACTTCAGTTAAAGTAGACAGAAAAACTGCAGAATAAGTTTAAGCGTAGGTTAACTGACAAACTGAGTTGAACTTGTACTGATAAACCGGGCCTTAGAAGTACAGTGACAAAGCCTATAGTACGAGTAATCCATGGAATACCGTAAGGGCTGCAGCACAATGAAATTTTTTATATAGATGTGTTTCACAAGCCTATGCATTTCAGTAACATCGCCACAATCAACCAAGATGTTGCGTTAATAAATATAAAGGAACTTCAGATTTTGCTATTGAAGTTTATTTCGCCTTGCCCATTCACATACAAAATTTTGCGAAGCACTATTATAAATATTCTCCCTATACAACAAAAATTCTTGCTAACATATTTTGTGTCGTATTAATTTTTCATATTGCAGTTTTTAATTGCGAAAAATGTTAGAAAAGTTACCAACCATTGGGAAAATAATTTCACTTGCAAAAAGTACGAGCAAAATGTGCCTTAGCCAAAGCAAATGTCAAATTATTCTTCTTAAGCTTTGCTTCCAGAAAAAGCTTGCAATTTGGCTAATTTTTCATGTCAGATGGCGCCTTAATCTACCGCTCATAAAAATACGTGCAATCTACTCATAATGCATAAAATTGAGTCAAATGCATCTATAAACTGCTTATGTGACGGGGCTTTAATTTTCGCCGATTTCGAGCTGCTCTCCTTATTAACTTTCAATGATAATATATTTTGAATACATCACATTTCAACGTACCAAGGTGGAATAATTTGAAACTAGTATCAGCTGGAGAAAAACAAGTTAAAAAATATGGTATAGAAAAACTAAATGGAAAAATCAAATAATTCTCAAAAATAGCTTAGTAACCATTGTTTTATTCCTTCATACTAATTACATAGCTGAAAAAATACAGAATGTTCATTTTTATACCTTTCATGAAAATGAAATGGTATATTAACTTCGTCACGAATCTCAAAATTGTAAGTTCTTAAAGGAAAATAGATAGACCCACCATTAGGTTAGGTTCGGTTGAACTGGCCGGTCCATGAGGACCTCACATAGACTGAATGAGTCCGTAGTGTTACCAGAAGTTTGTTTTAACCAAACTGAAAAACCCTATGAAACACCAGGACATATGTTATAAAATAACTCCGTCCTCTTGGCAAATACTAGAAGCTTCCTAGGACTTAAGCTACTTGCTGCTTCTAGATCTGACAGCTGTATCGCTTCTAATAGCTGGAGTCTTAGCATGGCAAGCGCAGAGAACGTGCCCGATCGTTTCCTCCTCCAGCCCGCACTTCCTACATCTGCTATCACTGACTAAGCCTAATTTAAAGGCATGTGACGTCAGAAGGCAGTGTCCAGTCGAAATACCCGTCATGAGTCTACAGTCCTCTCTTTTTAATGATAGAAGCAACTTTGTTAGTCTAAGGTTGTAAGACCTACACATAATCTTCGACACTTTACAGCCCCGCGCTTGAACCCACGCCTTTCCTTCTTGGTCGATCATGTGCACCTCTCGCCTTGGCTTAATCTCGCCCAGTCTAATTGGGACGTCTACGGAGCAAGCTTCAAGGGATGCGCCCTTCTTAGCTAGTTCATCCGCTTTTTCATTCCCATCTATTTCCATATGCCGTGGGACCCAATATAGATGTATGCTTCTCCCTGTCCCGATTCTCTCCAGGGGCTCCTTACACTCTAACACCCATTTAGATGATGTGCTATGTGACATTATTGCCTTAATTGCTGCTTGACTGTCAATATAAAAGTTAACACGGTTGCAGCTTAAGCTATTATCTTCCAGGGTTTCTACTACTTTGGTTACGGCTAATATTTCCGCTTGGAAAACGCTACAGTAATCCGGCATGTAGGATCTGCTTATTTCCGGATCAGCACAGTATACCACACACCTTACTCCTTCCGCACATGTATCGCCTCTTCCGCCATTTGAGCACCCCTGCGCCAACCGTCCACCTATATTGCGGCCTCAAGATCGACCCACCATTCAGTATACCGAAATTATCAAGATGAAGAGCTGAGTTAATTTAGCCACGTCCATCTATCCGTCTGTCTGTTTGTATGCAAACTAGTCCCTCAGTTTTTGAGATATCTTGATAAAATTTGGTGGGCACGTATATTTAGGTGTCCGATTAGACATTTGTCGGAACCGGCCGGATCGGAGCACTAGAGCATATATCCCCCATATAACCGATTTTTCAAAACAGAGAATTTTTGCCATATCTTCCTTAATTTATCATATTGAAGCTTCAAACTTCACCATATGCTTTCGTATATTGCACATATTATTGTCTGAGAAAATGGATGAGATTGGTCGTATATATAGCACATATCTCCCACAACTGATTGTTCAGATAAGAAACTTTTCGTAATTACTGCTCCATTTTAACAGCTAGCGGCTTTAAATTTCCCGGATGCTTACGTATATAGCATATATTGTTGTCTGAAAAAGTTATAGAGATCGGTTGGATATATACTATATATCGGCTATAAGATAAGAAATGTATAGTAAACAGATGTGCACACCTTAGCGGTTTTTAAGTAAATAAAAAATAGGTAGGTAATTCGTGTGAGGATGCAAAGTTTCACGTTTTTTGTGGTCTGCATACAAAACTATGACCACGAATCACTAACAATATATGACGTAAGCGTAAGTATTTGACGAAATTTGATGCTTCTAGCCGTAAAAAAGGGGGCAGAACTGACAGTTTATATGGGGTATACACTATATATTAAAACGTGAAACTTTGCATCCTCACACAAATTACCTACCTATTTTTTATTTACTTAAAAACCGCTAAGGTGTGCACATCTGTTCACTATACATTTCTTATCTTATACAGCCGATTATTTGGATATTACGAATGGGATAATATTATTGTTCAGGTCCATTCATGAAAGGTATGAAGTCTTCGGCACAGACGTCCCGTTCTTACTTGTTGTATATAGACTAAACCAGTACCTGGAATATGTATGTTAATATATAAATGAACTAGAGTAAATTTCCAGAAGAGAATTTGAGCCTAGCTTCTCTACCAATTTATGTCGTGCTCCTTTTAATTTTTCCTACAAATTGCTGGGACTGGTCCTACATGTTTTACACGACCTCCGAACGACATTTGTAAGGCAGATGAATTCTCGCTGAGAAATTTTCCACGGCAGAAATATACTCGAAATCACTGCCGAGGGGCGACTCCGCTTAAAAGTTTTCTAACTGAAAAAACTTGTTTCTAAATTTTTGTAGTTGCTTTGTTCGGGGCTTGAACATAGGATTTTTGGAGGAGGTGGAGCACTCTACGTTATATAGTATTGGGGAGATCGAAGTTTAGATTTTGTTTGTTGTTTTAACAAACCTTGATACAACTACTACTAATGTAGTATTTGTTTTTGATTTTTCTTAATATTAATAGCGTGGCTGAAGTTTCACCTGACTGAATGGTTTTCCGTACAAATGGA
This sequence comes from Eurosta solidaginis, assembly GCF_040869045.1. Taxonomy (NCBI): domain Eukaryota; kingdom Metazoa; phylum Arthropoda; class Insecta; order Diptera; family Tephritidae; genus Eurosta; species Eurosta solidaginis. Next base: position 142,630,007 of record NC_090322.1, read on the forward strand.
TGCTTTTATGCGACTTTCCACACACATGTACAAATATTTCAAGTGCAGGTTTATATTTTTAGTTAGCCATGTACCACAAAATATAAATGCACTAAACACTTCGTGTGAAAAAGTTATAGTTTTTATTTAGTTAAAGTCTAGAAATTAACAAATGTGAGATTCTTGACATTCATGAAAGGTACAAAAAGTTTTAAAAAATTACAAAGTTTGGCGAGGTTCGAACCCGCACCCCTTCTATCAGAAGCTTAACATTGCTATTGAGCAATGCCCTACTCGCGGTTGACCAAGTAGGCTTAGATTTTAAAATTTATAGTAAAACTAGCTTTACCAGGCGCACGTTATAACGCCCGAGATCGAATGGATGTTGCGTTATTTTTATACTCAGTTGAGCAGAGCTCACAGAGTATATTAAGTTTGATTGGATAACGGTTGGTTGTACATATATAAAGGAATCGAGATAGATATAGACTTCCATATATCAAAATAATCAGGATCGGAAAAAAATTTGATTGAGCCATGTCCGTTCGTCCGTCCGTTAACACGATAACTTGAGTAAATTTTGAGGTATCTTGATGAAATTTGGTATGTAGGTTCCTGGGCACTCATCTCAGATCGCTATTTAAAATGAACGATATCGGACTATACCATAACGATAATTCATTACCAAAGACAGATAAAGCGACGATACTTGGTAGATGAGTTGAATTTATGACGCAGAATAGAAAATTAGTAAAATTTTGGACAATGGGCGTAGCACCGCCCACTTTTAAAAGAAGGTAATTTAAAACTTTTGTAAGCTGTAATTTGTCAGTCGTTGAAGATATCATGATGAAATTTGGCAGGGACGTTACTCCTATTACTATATGTACGCCTAATAAAAATTAGCAAAATCGGAGAAGGACCACGCCCACTTTAAAAAAAAATGTTTTTAAAGTAAAATTTTAACAAAAAATTTAATATCTTTACAGTATATAAGTAAATTAAGTCAACATTCAACTCCAGTAATGATATGTTGCAACAAAATACAAAAATAAAAAAAATTTCAAAATGGGCGTGGCTCCGCCCTCTTTCATTTAATTTGTCTAGGATACTTTTAACGCCATAAGTCGAACAAAAATTAACCAATCCTTTTGAAATTTGGTAGGGGCATAGATCGGGCGAAATCGGTTGATGCCACGTCCAATTTTTATACACAGACGTTCGTCTGTCCTTCCGCATGGCCGTTTACACGATAACTTGAGCAAAAATCGACATATCTTTAATGAACTTAGTTTACGTACTTACTTGAACTCACTTTATCTTGGTATGAAAACTGAACGAAATCCGACAATGACCACGCCGCCCACTTTTTCGATATCGAAAATTACGAAAAATGAAAAAAATTCCATAATTCTATACCAAATACGAAAAAAGGGATGAAACATGGTGAGGTAATTGGATTGGTTTATTGACGCGAAATATAACTTTAGAAAAAACTTTATAAAATGGTTGTGACACCTACCATATTAAGTAGAAGAAAATGAAAAATTTCTGCAGGACGAAATAAAAAACCCTTAAAATCTTGGCAGGTATTATATATATAAATAAATTAGCGGTATCTAACAGATGATGTTCTGGGTCACCCTGGTCCACATTTTGGTCGATATCTGGAAAACGCCTTCACATATATACCTACCACCACTCCCTTTTAAAACTCTCATTAATAACTTTAATTTGATACCCATATCGTACAAACAAATTCTAGAGTAACCCCTGGTCCACCTTTATGGCGATATTTCGAAACGGCGTCCACCTATAGAACTAAGGCCCACTCCCTTTTAAAATACTCATTAACACCTTTCTTTTGATACCCATATTGTACAAACAAATTCTAGAGTCACCCCTGGTCCACCTCAATGGCGATATCTTGAAACGGCGTCCACCTATGGAACTAAGGATTACTCCCTTTTAAAATACTCATTAACACCTTTCATTCGATAACCATATCGTACAAACAAATTCTAGAGTCACCCCTGGTCCACCTTTATGGCGATATCTCGAAAAGGCCACCACCTATACAACTACCACCACTCCCTTTTAAAACCCTCATTAATACCTTTAATTTGATACCCATATTGTACAAACAAATTCTAGGGTCACACCTGGTCCACCTTTATGGCGATATCTCGAAACGACGTCTACCTGTGGAACTAAGCATAACTCCCTTTTAAAATCTCATTAACACCTTTCTTTTGATACCCATATTTTACAAACAAATTCTAGGGTCACCTTTGGTCCACCTTTATGGCTATATCCCTAAATGGCGTCCACCTATAGAACTATGGCCCACTCCCTCATAAAATACTCTTTAACACCTTTCATTTGATACCCATATCGTACAAACAAATTCTAGGGTCACACCTGGTCCACCTTTATGGCGATATCTCGAAACGGCGTCAACCTGTGGAACTAAGCATAACTCCCTTTTAAAATCTCATTAACACCTTTCTTTTGATACCCATATTGTACAAACAAATTCTAGGGTCACCCCTGGTCCACCTTTATGGCTATATCCCTAAATGGCGTCCACCTATAGAACTATGGCCCACTCCCTCATAAAATACTCATTAACATCTATCGTTTGATACCCATATTGTACAAACGCATTCTAGGGTCACACCTGGTCCACCCTTATGGCGATATCTCGAAACGGCGTCAACCTGTGGAACTAAGCATAACTCCCTTTTAAAATCTCATTAACACCTTTCTTTTGATACCCATATTTTACAAACAAATTCTAGGGTCACCTTTGGTCCACCTTTATGGCTATATCCCTAAATGGCGTCCACCTATAGAACTATGGCCCACTCCCTCATAAAATACTCTTTAACACCTTTCATTTGATACCCATATCGTACAAACAAATTCTAGGGTCACACCTGGTCCACCTTTATGGCGATATCTCGAAACGGCGTCAACCTGTGGAACTAAGCATAACTCCCTTTTAAAATCTCATTAACACCTTTCTTTTGATACCCATATTGTACAAACAAATTCTAGGGTCACCCCTGGTCCACCTTTATGGCTATATCCCTAAATGGCATCCACCTATAGAACTATGGCCCACTCCCTCATAAAATACTCATTAACATCTTTCGTTTGATACCCATATTGTACAAACGCATTCTAGGGTCACACCTGGTCCACCCTTATGGCGATATCTCGAAACGGCGTCAACCTGTGGAACTAAGCATAACTCCCTTTTAAAATCTCATTAACACCTTTCTTTTGATACCCATATTTTACAAACAAATTCTAGGGTCACCTTTGGTCCACCTTTATGGCTATATCCCTAAATGGCGTCCACCTATAGAACTATGGCCCACTCCCTCATAAAATACTCTTTAACACCTTTCATTTGATACCCATATCGTACAAACAAATTCTAGGGTCACACCTGGTCCACCTTTATGGCGATATCTCGAAACGGCGTCAACCTGTGGAACTAAGCATAACTCCCTTTTAAAATCTCATTAACACCTTTCATTTGATACCCATATCGTACAAACAAATTCTAGGGTCACCCCTGGTCCACCTTTATGGCTATATCCCTAAATGGCGTCCACCTATAGAACTATGGCCCACTCCCTCATAAAATACTCTTTAACACCTTTCATTTGATACCCATATCGTACAAACAAATTCTAGGGTCACACCTGGTCCACCTTTATGGCGATATCTCGAAACGGCGTCAACCTGTGGAACTAAGCATAACTCCCTTTTAAAATCTCATTAACACCTTTCATTTGATACCCATATCGTACAAACAAATTCTAGGGTCACCCCTGGTCCACCTTTATGGCTATATCCCTAAATGGCGTCCACCTATAGAACTATGGCCCACTCCCTCATAAAATACTCTTTAACACCTTTCATTTGATACCCATATCGTACAAACAAATTCTAGGGTCACACCTGGTCCACCCTTATGGCGATATCTCGAAACGGCGTCAACCTGTGGAACTAAGCATAACTCCCTTTTAAAATCTCATTAACACCTTTCTTTTGATACCCATATTTTACAAACAAATTCTAGGGTCACCTTTGGTCCACCTTTATGGCTATATCCCTAAATGGCGTCCACCTATAGAACTATGGCCCACTCCCTCATAAAATACTCTTTAACACCTTTCATTTGATACCCATATCGTACAAACAAATTCTAGGGTCACACCTGGTCCACCTTTATGGCGATATCTCGAAACGGCGTCAACCTGTGGAACTAAGCATAACTCCCTTTTAAAATCTCATTAACACCTTTCATTTGATACCCATATCGTACAAACAAATTCTAGGGTCACCCCTGGTCCACCTTTATGGCTATATCCCTAAATGGCGTCCACCTATAGAACTATGGCCCACTCCCTCATAAAATACTCTTTAACACCTTTCTTTTGATACCCATATTGTACAAACAAATTCTAGGGTCACCCCTGGTCCACCTTTATGGCGATATCCCTAAATGGCGTCCACCAATAGAACTATGGCCCACTCCCTTTTAAAATACTGTTTAATACCTTCCATTTGATACCCATGTCATATAAACACATTCCAGGGTTTCCCTCGGTTCATTTTCCTACATGGTTATTTTCCCTTATGTTGTCATCGTAGCTCTCAACTGAGTATGTAATGTTCGGTTACACCCGAACTTAACCTTCCTTACTTGTTTCTGTTTTGTTTGTTGATAATTTAATTTATTGTTCTGTAAATTGAATTGAATTTTGTACGCATATTTGGAGAAATTTTCTGTTAAAACATTTTATTCTTGTATCTTATTGTATCTTATTTTATATTATTGTATTGCTTTTACCGCTGATGATTCTTGCTTTGATTACATTCCGAAGAAGCATGACTGGTGAGCCAATTTTCAAAGTTGATATATGCGCAGGCATTCCTTTTGGTTCTAAGGAGTATAGAAATTCATTTGGATAATTCACAATTTTATCTTCATCTGTAACTGTCTCGATCGATTTATATTTCGTCACTTCGCCAGGAAATTGATTTTGAAAGCGATCATTGATTTTGTTAACATGATAATTTTTGGGAGCTAAGATAGTTCTTTCGCATAGCCAAAAAACAAAAACATTTAAATTTAAAATTCTTAATTCTGAAATATGAAAAACTTTCGTCTTGATCGAATGAACCTCGAGCCAAAATTTGGTGAAGATCGAAGTATAGCAAACACGTTTTCATAGGGAGCACACACACAGAATTTGATTTTTATAGAAGATGTAGATAGACTGAAGCTAAAAAATTTTTTTAACAGCTGCAGATTATTAAACGTTCAAAAGGCATAACAGTTAACTCAACAATGCAGTCAAACTTTAGGTGTTAAAATAACTTAAGTTTGTACGGCAGCCATAGTTTTTCCCTATTCCACATTTTACTGGAGGTTTTAGGACTTAACGTCACATAGCTCCTTACCAATTTTAATTATCCTACCATTACGACATCCAGATATATGCAGTATAATATATTCCATTTGTATGGGAGGTGCCACGCCCCCTTTTTCCCAATTCCATATTTTCTTGATGGTGTTAAGGATTGACCTCAAATAACTTCTTACTGAATTTCAATGTTCCGGCATGTATACCTTCAAAATTATGCAGTACCAAAGAATCCATTTGAATGGGAGGTTCCACGCCCCCTTTTCCCAATTCCATATTTTCTTGGTGGTGTTAGGGATTGACCTCATATAACTCCTTACTGCATTTCAATGTTCTGGTATGTATACCTTCAAAGTTATGCATTACTAAAGATTCCATTTGTATGGGAGGTGCCACGCCCCCATTCTCCAAATTCCGCATTTTCTTGGTGGTGTTAGGGATCGACCTCATATAACTCTTCATTGAATTTCAATGTTCTGGCATGTATACCTTCAAAGTTATGCATTACTAAAGATTCCATTTGTATCTGAGGTGCCACGCCCCCATTCTCCAAATTCCGCATTTTCTTGGTGGTGTTAGGGATTGACCTCATATAACTCCTCATTGAATTTCAATGTTCCGGCATGTATACCTTCAAAGTTATGCAGTACCAAAGATTCCATTTGAATGGGAGGTTCCACGCCCCCTTTCCCCAATTCCATATTTTCTTGGTGGTGTTAGGGATTGACCTCATATAACTCCTTACTGCATTTCAATGTTCTGGTATGTATACCTTCAAAGTTATGCAGTGCCAAAGATTCCATTTGAATGGGAGGTTCCACGCCCCCTTTTTCCCAATTCCGCCTTTTCTTGGTGGTGTTAGGGATTGACCTCGTATTACTCTTTACTGAATTTCAATGTCCTGGCATGTATACCTTCAAAGTTATGCATTACTAAAGATTCCATTTGTATGGGAGGTGCCGCGCCCCTTTCTCCAAATTCCGCATTTTCTTGGTGGTGTTAGGGATCGACCTCATATAACTCTTCATTGAATTTCAATGTTCTGGCATGTATACCTTCAAAGTTATGCATTACTAAAGATTCCATTTGTATGGGAGGTGCCACGCCCCCATTCTCCAAATTCCGCATTTTCTTGGTGGTGTTAGGGATTGACCTCATATAACTCCTCATTGAATTTCAATGGTCTGGCATGTATACCTTCAAAGGTATGCAGTACCAAAGATTCCATTTGTATGGGAGGTATCACGCCCCTTTTATATATCGAAATTATTTTTTGCCTAAAACCTTCCCGTTGATCGAAGGAACCCATAACCAAAATTTGGTGATGATTGATGTGTGGGAAATACGTTTCCATAGCGAACACACACACACACAGAATTTGATTTTTATATATATATGGCTAAACCGATTTGGGATTTCAAAATCAACTAACCATCATCTCTCCTTCCTGTATCTTTCCTAAAAATTTCATGGCAATCTGTCAAGCCGTTCTCGAGTTATGGAGTGACAATCAAAATGTATACTCCTTTTTATATATATAGATATTCGTAGTTCCGTATAATCAGTTTGTAATGCGTATTTTTTTGTGAGAAGTTTGTGAAATTTATTGAATTTTGCCCGACATGACCTCCAGGAAAACCTAAGTAAAAATTTGCATAGACATTAAGCTATAATTAATGGAGTTATTATTTTGTTTTGTTCATGAACTTATCATACATATATTTGGCAATTTGAAGAAAATGATATTTCGTCTTATGATGGCTATGATACTTTTCATTCAGTGCCCCATTTAAAAAAATCAATCGCTAAAATTTATGTGAACAAGTGTAAAATATGGCTTCAAAACCCCAAGAGTATCTATCTTCCAGTGCATATAAAAGGTAGCAAAACAATTTTATATTGAAAAATTTATAAAAATTTAAGTGTTTATATTGTAACGATTTTTTTTGGGCATTCCGATTATTTTGCACCTTCTGTTAACGTTCGAATAACTGAACTGTCGAATAAATAACTCCAATATTCAGTATTGCAAAATGGCCTTTATTTAGACAACTTTGGGAGTATTACTTCACAATAACAATTATACTTCACAAATAGCGTGTTTAAATCAAACTGATTCCTCAGTTTACGCTGATTTTATACTCCCGGTTACCTCCTTCGCTCAATTCTCCTAAGGCCTAGACGTTTCACGAACATGCCTTCTAGAACAATTGTATCTCATGCTTGGTTATTTAGTTATATACATGTTGTATATCTGTAGTTTATGCGTGTGTATGTGTGAGTAACAGCTTGGGCTCTCATCCTCTGAATACACATGTGTATGTGAAATAATCTGTTCGCTTCGAGCTGCTGGTTATGTGTGTTGAATATTCTTCGTTGCCTTGTACATCAGCGTGGCTGCTTGCTTTATTGTGTACATGTACATAGGCGTGGCTGCTTGCGTTTTGTTGTTGTTGTGATTATTGACTACATCACAGTGACGCTAATATTCGCCACACTGCCCTCCACCTAAGTCTGCTCGTCCCGATCAGACAAATTTTCCGATATAAACGCTGCTAGCCTCTCCAAATGAACTACTTTCATTTTGTTTCGTTGTTTGCCAATAGTTTGTATGCTGTAAACTAAATCATTGATCCGTTGTACAACTTTATATGGACCCTCCCAGTTACACTGAAATTTCGAGGGCAAACCTTTTTTTCGTTGTGGGTTATATAACAGCACCAAATCTCCTTCCAGAAAACCCTCCGAATTAATTGCTTTATCATATCTGGCTTTCATGTTGTCTCTTCATAATCCTGGTTCGTTGTCTTACAAGGTGGAGAAATTTTCTCATTTCTTCCTCCCAGACATCAGTGGATTTCCTGGCATTTCTTTCCGCATCGGCATCTATCCCAAACTTCAAGTCAGCTGACAGTCGAAAGTCATTGCCAAAAATTACCTTTGCGGGAGTTTGGCCCATTGTCTTATGCACTGCCGACCGGTAAGCCATCAAGAATAAGGATATATGTATATCCCACTCTTTACGGAACTTGTCCACTACTATTCCTAAGTGCTCCTCCGAGGTTCTATTGAATCGTTCCACCATACCATCGGACTGAGGATGCAATGCAGTTGTCCGAGCTTTTTGTGTGCCCAATGTCATACACATTTCTTGGAACACAGCTGATTAAAAATACCTGCCTTGGTCAGAATGTTACTCCATTGATACACCATACTTCACAACCTAATTGTTTGTTAACACATCTGCTACTGTTTCCGCTTTTTGATTTGGGATTGGGTATACCTCTGGCCATTTGCTGAAATAATCCATAACCACCAGTACATATTTGTTTCCGCGGCAGCTAATAGGAAATGGACCTGCGACATCCATAGCGATCCTTTCAAATTGTGCACCTGAGTTATATTGCTCATCTGGCCATGACTTCGGGTTTTGGGCCCTTTCGCTCTGCTGGAAACCTCGCAGTTGGCAATCCACTCAGTGACTGACTGACGACAACGAACCCATAAAAATCTCTGCTTAATTTTCTCAAGCGTCTTCGTGAATCCAAGATGACCTTCACTTGGACCATTATGTAGGTCGCTGAGAACGTCAGGAATCTTTTTCCTGGGAACAACTATGAGTTTCTTCTTTTATTGACCGTCCTCACTCTCCCATATTCGATGAAGGCAACCAATATCAATTGTAAACTATTTCACTGGGCCCAATATGACTCTCTGCTGACATCTCCTCTCTATTGGGTCTTTCGTTTATTTCGAACCCTTGCATAACATGTAACAGGTCTGTATCTTCTAGCTGGCACTTCCTTAGTTGTTCGATGTCCCATCCATCCGAACACTTAATAGTCATAAGCCGAACATCTATGATGTCTTCCTTAGCCTCAGCTTTCGAACAGTGTTTGCATTCCAAATTACATGGTCTTCGTGACATTGCATCGGCATTCCCATGGATACTTTCGATGCTCAGTGGAATAGTCATAGCTTTGTAGTCGCTCGATCCACCGTGCCAACTGACCTTCTGGAGTACGGAACTGCAGAAGCGATTTCCACATGGCGTGATCTGTCCTGACGAGGAATCGCTGCCCGTAGAGGTACTTGTGAAAATGTTTAATGCACTCTACCAATGCCAACAACTCTCTTCGTATCACGCAATAGTTCCTCTCTAGTTTTCCAATTGATCGGCTGTAATATGCAACTACCTTCACCTGTCCATCGACCAGTTGTGACAAAACGCCTCCTATAGCATTAAATGTTAATTAATTCAGATTTTGCCGCAATATGTCTTAACTTTTTAGTGGATATGTTTAATGACGAAATCAAAGATGTGCGCATAAAAGCAATGTAAAGGCTCATTGCTATTGCTCGTCATATTATTTTGAGTGAGGAGCAGTTGGAGACTATGGTAAGTGCTTTACAAGATTACTCAGTTGAGGTTCGTGAGAGTCTACATTTGATGTTAGGCGCATGTCGCGTCTCCACACAGGTAAGTAAAACCAAATTTCATTACATTTGATCAAAATATCAATATCAAAACCCCATGGCCAGATGACTTTTTTTCCTATTTATGCATAGCCGAAAAAAATGGTCCACGAATAATGTCAAAGTTAACTAAGCCCGCCTGCAGGCAAAAGTTTCTTAAGTGCATTCAAGTGCTCCGGATTGTGCTCTTCTTGTAGAGATCACAAGACTCCCCAAAATGTTTGGGAGATTTTGTCGTTGCTTTTGTTGTTTTTGTAGCGATAAAGACATTCCCCGAAGGCCTTGGGGAGTGTTATCAATGTTGATGGCTAGGCTCACACCTCCTAGCTCCATGACGAGTTTGGGGTCGCCAGAGCCTCGGGGTTGGAGAAGCTATATATTGCGCTGGCAACCCCTTGATAGGGTTGCGCTACACAACCCCTTGAATCAATTTGGTATTTTAGTCCCATCTTACGACTGGCATACCTACCGCGAGTATATTCTAAGCCCCCTAACCCGCTGGGGTTATCACTTCCGATAGTCCTTCATCGGATATTAATCGGGAAAATATCACAATTATGACCCGACCATCTCGAAACTATTTGATACAACCACGTTGTATATTATGTATTTTTGTGGGTATTTCTGAAGTAGAAACGTCATTTAGTGGGAGTCCTGACGATTGCCACGCCTCACGGTGTTGAACTCAATCCTGGTTAAGAGATATGGTTAGATGCGTGTGTCGGAAACTACTTTTAGGACAGTCGCACTCATGCCAGTGTGTCATATGCAAAGGATTGTTGCATCGAACGGGGTGTTCTGGTTGAGATCTCAACATTCTGAGACCCTGTAATTTCTTCAAAACATTCGTAGCTCCTTGCATTTTCCGCTACAGGGCGTCCCGCAGTATGCGCCTTAGCTTGTTGTTGTTGTTGTTGCTGTTGTTGTATTAACGATTTCTCATAGTTGTAGTACCCTGTTAAGCCTGAGCTCGTTTCTCCTAAAGGATATGGAGAAAATCTTAGATCAGCATTTCAGGGAGGTCAATCTAAATAAACTCCCTCTTTGTAGGAATCAGTTCCCTACCAGCCAGGGAAATCCACGGAGATAGCTATTCATAGCCTCACGGTAAAAATTGCATTTACTGACATATCAGAGGCTTTTGATAACACAACACATCAGGCAATCGAACAAGCTATGATTGACAAGGGCATAATCCCTATGATAATTCGATGGGTGCTGTCCATGTTAAAGAGTAGAACAATCCATTTGGAACTGGGAGGGACAACTGAATCAATCGCGGCCACAAGAGGTTGCCCACAAGGAGGTGTGCTCTGTGAACCCTTGTCATAGATGACCTGCTTCAGTTAATGAAAACCAAGGGATTTGATTCACAAGGGTATGCAGATGACCTATTTTTTGCATCACAGGGATACACGAGGAAACAATATGAGATCGCATGCAACAAGCCCTTCGCATCATATAGAGGTGGTGGGATACCAAAGGATAGTCTATCAATCCTACCAAAACTGTCGTAGTGCCTTCCACCCAGAGAAGGAAAGCATCCATCCCCGAACCATCCCTGAGTGGAAGAAAAATACAATTCTCAATGGAGGCAAAATACCTGCGGTCACACTTGATAGAACCATCACGTGGAATGCTCATTTGGATGATATCCTAAACAAATCAACAAGAGCTTTCTTCGCCTGTACTCGACTCTACGGCAAAATATGCGGGATGTCTCCAAAAATGGTTTACTGGACATTTAATACTGTTGTAAGGCCAATAGTCACCTATGCTTCCCTAGTTTGGTGGCAGAAAGCCACGCAAAGAACGGCAACAGCAAAACTAAGCAAACTGCATCGACTAGTTTGCATTGGCATAACGGGTGCAATGAGAACGTCCCCTGCTGATGCACTTAGTGCTTTAGTGGGAATACCTCCCTTCCCTATTCTGATAGAGAAAGAGGCAAGACTAGGCACACTAAGACTTCAAAATATTTCGAAGTTGAAGCCAGGAAACATGTTGGAGCATATGAAAGTAATAAGAAAATTCATAGGACACAACTGCGTGCATAATGTCCCCTAAGCTCAGAATCTTACGGAACTTTGAAGTGTCCATTGTGGACAGGAACCACTGGGAAACAGGGAATCCCTATAATGGCCCTGACTCAATGGTCTGGTTCACGGATGGATCGAAATTCGATGACGGAAGAACGGGAGCTGGCATCTATGGGCCGAACTTCAAGAAATCGATACCACTTGTATGCTACACCACCATATTACTGGCAGAAATCCATGCAATGGAAGTCTGCGAAGAGGCTTAAACTCGAAGAGCATCTACATTATGTCGGACAGCCAGGCTGCCCTGCGAGCCTTGCAGTCTTACACAGTCACATCTAAGCTAGTGGATGTGGTGGTCCTTAACAACCTGGGAGCCAAAAACAAGGCTTTGTTAGGATTGGTTTCCGGACATCAGGGACGAGAAGGTAATATACATGCAGATTACCTAGCAAAGCAGGGTGCTATAGCAGCATTCTATGGTCCAGAGCCCACAAAAGCACACGCCAGGGAAACCTTAAGTAACGGCGAAACTAAAAAATTCAGACGTCACTGCAGAAACACGCCAAACTGTATAACTGTTTCTGTGAGCTGGATGATGAAACGCCGGTTCACATTCTCTCCGAATGCATCGCCCTGGCAAGGTAGAGACTCTCCCATCTAGGTGGTGTGACACTTAATCCTTAATCCCTGCTCAGCTGAGTATAAAAACAAGTAAAGGTGGATAATTTCGGGTGTAACTGAACATTATATACTCAGCGTGAGCTTCAACTGTACATTTCTTTTCAGATAAATTAATTTTCTTCATAACACGTGGCACCGGCCGTTTAAAATAAAAATTTCTCCACATTTCCTCTTACAATAAAACTTGATAAGTGAAATATCATTCACTCAAAACTATTTTTTGCTAAGTTATAACTTATCATTCTAGTCTACGACCCTTTTAAACTTGTTTTATATCAAAGTTGCCGTGGTCCTTAACCGATCCCGTCGATTTTAACTAGAAATATTTTCTGCTATAAGGAAAATATGTGTACACAATTTCATTACGATATGTTAATTTTTCTACGAGTTATGGCTCCCGAAACATAGAAGATTGCTTAGTCATAAAAGGGGCGGTGCCACACCCATTTTCAAAAATTTTAGTGTTTTCCAATTTAATGCTATAATTCAATTTAGAAAGTAAAATTTTATTGACACAAAGCTCTTTTTCGCTAAGATATAGCTTATTTTATTCGTCGACGGCCCTTTTAAAAATCTTTTATATAAAAGTGGGCATGGTCCTTAACCGATCTCGTCAATTTTTTCTAGAAATATTTTCTGCTTTAGGGATAATTTGTGTACCCAATTTTATTACGATCCGTTAATTTTTCTTCGAGTTAGGGCTCCCGAAACATAGGAAATTGCTTAGTCATAAAAGGTGCGGTGCCACGCCCATTTTTTTAAATTTGAAATCTTTCCTATTTATTGTTATAAATCCACTTGGGAAATGAAATGCCATTGATATAAAGCCCTTTTTGCAAAGACATGGCTTATTTTATTCGTCCACAACCCTTTTAAAAATCTTTTATATAAAAGTGGGCGTGAAGAAAAATTAACGAAATCGGTTAAGGACGATTTCGTTAATTTTTCTTCAAAGCATTCCTTACAGTAAATGCAACCTCGCTGCCGAATTTTGTTACGATAGGTTTAACGATTTTTGATTTATGATTAATAATATTTGCGAAATTTATTTTATCACAAGTGGGTGGTGCCACGCCCATTTTAAAAAGCTTTTTAAAATTTTTATTAAGAGTCTCAATATCAGCCCACACGTCAAATTTCAACATTCTAGGTGTATTATTTACTAAATAATCACGTTTTTTGTGTTTTCCAAAATGTTATATATATAAAAAGTGGGCGTGGTTATCTTCAGATTTGGCTAATTTTCAATACCAATCTATTCTGGGTCCAGATAAGCTCGTGTACCAAATTTGGTTAAGATATCTCAAAATTTGCTCAAGTTATCGTGTTAACGGGCAGACGGATGGACGGACGGACATGGCTCAATCAATTTTTTTTTCGATCCTGATGATTTTGATATATGGAAGACTATATCTATCTCGATTCTTTTATACCTGTACAACCAACCGTTATCCAATCAAAGTTAATATACTCTGTGTGCAAAGCACGATGAGTATAACTAGTAAAATATTGCTTGCTTTCTTGCTATACAAGGAAATATTTTTGGGACACCGGTGTTCCATATACGTAGAAAGTGTTAAAAATACGGCATATTATACATGTATCATTTAACCTAAGTGAACTTAATACCACAACTCAACTGTACAAATATAGAAACTAGCAATTAAGTACATTTAAATTTTCCTTTGAAAAAGAATAGCAAAATAATAAACATAACAACCTTGAATTTGTTATTTTGGCAGATCAAAAGCTGTTTGTTCAACTGATTTAGAATTTGTATTACGCTTGACGCATTAACCATAAAAAATTAAAATGAAAAACAAATTAATTAATGCTTGGCGCGATTTATCTCGGAGAAGATTTAGGCCGAACTTCTTTTCGAATTTGCGTCTTGCTCCCTTTTGATTTTCCCAACGAATTGGCGAACGGGGCCTAGATGTTTTATGCCAATTCCAAACGGAAGCTGATGCAAGGAAAATGCGTCTTCACTGAAACGCTTTTCATAGTAGCAATACGCTTGGAGTGTATGCGAAATCACTGCAGATGGTGACCGCGCTCGGACATATTTTATTTCCAATTGAAAAACTCGTTCTCAATTTTTGATGTTGCTTTGGCCGGCACTTGAACTCAGGACCTTCGGTGTGGTATACGAAGCACGCTCCCACCAAATCACGGCAGCCCTTTTTTTTATCAATAAGTGGTTTGAGATTTTCGCAGGTACACGGTAAAAAGTTGAGCCTAAGTCTGAAACATTTTGGACATATGATCAAACCAAATTTTGTTTATACTTATATAGATTATAATGGTCTTCCTGAAAGTGAGTGCATCGAGCTGGATTTCAATTTGCAACTGGAGAATTCTACAAATGAAGTTATAAAAAAAAAAAAAATTTGGGTGGTTCCCTGGTATCCTTTAAGTCAGTAACTAGTTATACAAATTTCTGGGTCGGAACTAGACCTAATTTGCCAAATAAGTACAAGTTCGGTACGAATAAGACTTTACCCAGTTATAAAATCGACCGCTTGGGTTCTTATTTTGCATATTTAAGTTGAGAAATATTTTTTCTGAAAAAAACTGCTACCACCTTTAAGCAACTTCGACTATGATTATGATTTCTTTGCCTAAACTTTCCCACTGGCTCGGAGATATCGATAAATGCTCTAATATCGTACTAGAAGCAGCATTTAGAATTCCTCTTCGGTTCGGAAGCAACGAAATAGTACCAAGAAAACAAGTAAGCTTTCATTTTTACACTAGTTTGGAACTAAATAGTTCCAATAAACCAACTACATAGTTCCAAAGTGGAAATATGTATCTAGTTCAGAACTAAAGAAAAGTTAATGCAACTCAAACAAACTACGACATCGCCATGTTAAATTCGCCAATTGGAAGCATGTAAAAGATATATAGATACGCACTAGTTCAGGAGATGTTTCCTAAAGGGTTGCTCTACCTACAGTATTTTTTATTTCTACAAAAAAATCTGTTATTTTTGAATTTTCAGTATCAAATTTAAACTCTTAGGATAAGTGTTAAAAGCAGGCGTTTCTATTCCAGTTTCTATTTTTAGTTTTTTAAAACCTTTTGCTTTTGTTTCAAACCCAGAGGTTACTACAAGTTTGTATTTTTAGATTTTTTGAACCATTTTTGGTTTTGCTTAAAACTATTTTAATTTTATAAACTTATTGTTTAAACAAGTTTTAAACTGAAATCGAATAAATCTAAAAAACACAGTAGTAAACTGAGCGGTTTCCAATTTAGTAGCAAAATGTTTCAAAAAGTTTTTAAACCGTTGAATGGTTGAAAATTTAGGCTCAGATTTTTAACCGTGCACTTGCACCCAAAAATTTTATCGAGCTTCACCACCGTATATAAATAGCACCCACAAAACATTTCTTGCTTTAGTTACTTTATACTTCTTTATACTTAACAAGCAGCAGTAAAACTCAGGAACTGAAATGAATTTTGACAATCATATCGCAATCCTGGTTGTCGTCCTGAGCTGTGTTTTGACCCATATAAATTCAAAAACTGACGATCGACGTTATTTGGTAGCATTACTTTACAAAGAACAATATTATTGCGCTGGTTCTTTAGTGACTATGTAAATAGTGATCACAGCTGCGAAATGCCTGGACGGTTTAAATTTAAATTTAATCACCGTTGCAGGTAATGCAGCAACTTTCTGCGAACCACGTCGCGGAGTGAAGGAAGATTATTATCAACATTATTCAAAATTTAATCTAAGGTATATAGCTGGAATAAAACTGAATAAACCCTTTGAAGATTTCGATGGAGTGGAGCCAATACCACTTTGCGATGATCAACTTTTGGTGGGCACAAAGATGGAAGTTAGTGGATGGTCTTCACAAATGAAAAACCCGCGTCTTCTTAGACTCGTAAAATATGGCGTAACTATAACATCACCAAAGGAATGTGGGAAATACCAACAGCTGTTTTGTGCTACAGGTGGCGATGTAGGTTGTGATGGACATTCTGGAATACCGGGCGTCGTGGATGGAAAACTTTGTGCGGTGGGAATATTTCCGTTATTTGGCGTCCACGTACATCGGCAACTTTATGCAAATGCAACTGATCCAGAAGTTATGTGGTTCATAAGAGTATTGATTAATAAAAAATAATCTAGAAGGTGATTTTGTATATATGTATGTAAGTGCCGAGTGATTTATATATATTTGTATACAAAAAATTAAATTTATCCTTTAAACAATTTTCAATTTGTTTTATTCTTTTTAAAATAAAATGCTGATTTAACTTTTTCGATAAAGTTGAAATAGTATGTTCTGTCATACGATTTGTGATTTAATAAGAAGAATAACTACCTGAACTCATTTGTATTTAACAGCAAAATTTGATAATGAGCTTATGAATGAACATTACGCCGAGTAAAGTTCTTTGATTTTCTAAAGTCGGCAGATTAATAAGGAGAAGCCTATTTCTATATGGTGGCAAATGCACACTTGAATCCCAGTTAAGACCACGTAGTGCAAATATTATGAATTGCTTCTGTACCGACTCAATACGCTTTATAAAGTTTTGATACCCTGGGCACCAGACACGCGAACAATACTCTGAGAATGGTCGTGTCAACGATGTGTAGAGGGTCTAAGTCAGATACGGATCATTAAACTCGTTAGCCCATCGCTTACGAATCCCAGTATACTCGTTGCTTTGCTTACAATTGATGAAATATGTATATTAGAAGTCAGTTTTGGATCAAAAAGAATGCCTACATCATTTACAACAGATATACTCTCGTGCGTTTAGGCGTGCTGTTTAGCGTATAAAGTGTCAAACTTGGCTTCACTCGATGAAATGTCATTAGTTTGCATTTCGAGCAGTTCAAAACTAGTAAATTTGAAATGAGTCCAAGCCTGCCTGTAGCAGCTCCATGTGGCAAGACTAGACTCCGAAGGCAAGTATGAGTAACAAAGTTTAACATCATCCGCCTACATAAGAGTTCGGGAATGTATGAGAATTTGTGGTAAGTCATTTATAAACAAGGTAAAAAGCAATGGACCCAAATGACTACCCTGACGCACACCAGACGTTACATCAAACAACCTTGAAAGACTATTTTTAAACAAAACATAAATTCCCGAACTCTGTGCATGAATCACTTATCTGAAAAACTTAATAAATTACAACAGGCTCCATTTTATGTCACAGTTACAATATATTACTCTTATGGCATAAGCCTTATGTGTCGAATCAACACATAAATGTTCATCCCATGAACGAACCATATAAACAAATTTAACTCACCGGTTGCCGAGACTTCCCTTTTAAATCATTTTGAAAGTGCCTAGCTCCATTTGATAGGATATCTCTGTATGCATATGTACAACAGCAAAAAAAAAAAATATGTGTGAACTTTTATAAGCGCGTGAGAATTTATAATACTTAAGCATCATTTAAAATGGGAGCCACCATGGGATACCTGCTGTAAAACATCTATGTACATAATTTTCTAAAAGTAATATGCAGAAAAGAACAGATTGCGTTAGGAACTAAATATGGCATAATGATAGCATGACCCCGGGAAAATCCTAACAAGTTCCCGAAATTACCCCCAAATTAGAGTGCGCATGAAGTGACCTTACAACGACCTCGAAGTGAACCCCAAATTACTCTGGGAGGATTCTAACAGAGTTCCTAAAGTTATCCTGGAATGACACCCAAGTGACCCCAAATGACCCTGGGAGGGCCCCTGGAGCCTTCCCAAACTCATCGCGCGAAATTACCCCCAAATTACGCCATTAAGACCCCGAGCATATCTATATATAACCCCAAAATTACCCCTAAGTGGTCCTTGAATTACCCCGGTAGGATCCTGAGAGAGTCCCAAAAATTATCTCAAAATTATTTCAGAAGCTTTCCTACGGTTATCCTCAAATTACCCCCCAAACTGGTCCGGGAGGACCACGAAACAGTCCTCAAAAGCATCCCGAAATGACGCCCAAAAGTATCGTGAATACTAATCTAGACATAGGGATACCTAAACACCAAATTTCAGGCAAATCGCACGGTGAATAGAATTTCTTGAATAGATCGGTCCATGGTCCACCACTTCCAGGAAAGAAAGCTCTCTGGTTTTCTGTGAAGCTATCCTGCAAGTTTGAATAAAATCAGCGAAGTGGTATATATGTAGGTAGATTGAATCTCCTTAGTTCACAAACATTAGCATACATATACATATGTACCCGTAGAACGCATAACCAAACTAGTAAGGAAGGTTAAGTTCGGGTGTAACCGAACATTACATACTCAGTTGAGAGCTATGGTGACATCATAAGGGAAAATAACCACGTAGGAAAATGAACCGAGGGAAACCCTGGAATGTATTTGTATGACATGTGTATCAAATGAAAGGTATTAAAGAGTATTTTATGAGGGAGTGGGCCATATTTCTATAGGTGGACGCCATTTAGGGATATCGCCATAAAGGTGGACCAGGGGTGACTCTAGAATTTGTTTGTACGATATGGGTATCAAATGAAAGGTGTTAATGAGTATTTTAAAAGGGAGTGATCCTTAGTTCCATAGGTGGACGCCGTTTCGAGATATCTCCATAAAGGTGGACCAGGGGTGACTCTAGAATTTGTTTGTACAATATGGGTATCAAAAGAAAGGTGTTAATGAGTATTTTAAAAGGGAGTGATCCTTAGTTCCATAGGTGGACGCCGTTTCGAGATATCGCCATAAAGGTGGAGCAGGGGTGACCCTAGAATTTGTTTGTACGATATGGGTATCAAATGAAAGGTGTTAATGAGTATTTTAAAAGGGAGTAATCCTTAGTTCCATAGGTGGACGCCGTTTCGAGATATCTCCATAAAGGTGGACCAGGGGTGACCCTAGAATTTGTTTGTACAATATGGGTATCAAAAGAAAGGTGTTAATGAGTATTTTAAAAGGGAGTGATCCTTAGTTCCATAGGTGGACGCCGTTTCGAGATATCGCCATAAAGATGGACCAGGGGTGACCATAGAATTTGTTTGTACGATATGGGTATCAAACGAAAGGCGTTAATGAGTATTTTAAAAGGGAGTGGACCTTAGTTCTATAGGTGGACGCCGTTTCGAAATATCGCCATAAAGGTGGACCAGTGGTGACTCTAGAATTTGTTTGTACAATATGGGTATCAAAAGAAAGGTGTTAATGAGTATTTTAAAAGGGAGTGATCCTTAGTTCCATAGGTGGACGCCGTTTCGAGATATCGCCATAAAGGTGGAGCAGGGGTGACCCTAGAATTTGTTTGTACGATATGGGTATCAAATGAAAGGTGTTAATGAGTATTTTAAAAGGGAGTAATCCTTAGTTCCATAGGTGGACGCCGTTTCGAGATATCTCCATAAAGGTGGAGCAGGGGTGACCCTAGAATTTGTTTGTACGATATGGGTATCAAACGAAAGGCGTTAATGAGTATTTTAAAAGGGAGTGGACCTTAGTTCTATAGGTGGACGCCGTTTCGAAATATCGCCATAAAGGTGGACCAGTGGTGACTCTAGAATTTGTTTGTACAATATGGGTATCAAAAGAAAGGTGTTAATGAGTATTTTAAAAGGGAGTGATCCTTAGTTCCATAGGTGGACGCCGTTTCGAGATATCGCCATAAAGGTGGAGCAGGGGTGACCCTAGAATTTGTTTGTACGATATGGGTATCAAATGAAAGGTGTTAATGAGTATTTTAAAAGGGAGTGATCCTTAGTTCCATAGGTGGACGCCGTTTCGAAATATCGCCATAAAGGTGGACCAGTGGTGACTCTAGAATGTGTTTGTACGATATTGGTATTAAATTAAAGGTATTAATGAGAGTTTTAAAAGGGAGTGGTGGTAGTTGTATATGTGATATCGACCAAAATGTGGACCAGGGTGACCCAGAACATCATCTGTTGGATACCGCTAATTTATTTATATATGTAATACCTGTCAAAATTTCAAGGGTTTTTTATTTCGCCCTGCAGAACTTTTTCATTTTCTTCTACTTAATATTGTCACGGATATTAGCACCACTAAGCTATACCATCACTAAAGCGATGCTAAGGCCATGCTAAGCGATATTTACGTCAATAATCAAATCATGTATACACATATATAAGGCAGCCGAGAGATGTCACACACAGATGCATTTACTTATACGCATATGTTTTCGCGAGAGACTGTAAACTACAAACATTCACATCAATAATTCAATCATTATGTCCACACATATGTAGGTACACGCAGCTGAGAAGCAAGGCACAACCATATGCAGACATCTTATTTGAGATGCTCCTAAATGTAGGCAATTATAATTGTGGAAGTGTCGCTCACACATACAAGCATGGGGTATGAGAGAAGCTATAAAATCGTGCAATTTTAGTTATAGCTAAGAAGTTTGAGAGCTCATGGACAATGCTAGTAGATTCTAGAACAGGGCCATTCATTTCATAGCACAATTGTGCCCTCTCAATTCACACGCATATGATTCGCTCTGTCGTCGTTAATTGAGTTAGTCGCTGCTTGGCACTTGGCGTAGCTACATCAGTAATGGGTATCGGCTGATCGGTATCAAAATAGTATGAAAAATTATGCGCGATACACATGTTTGTTGTTAGCTCGTTGCTTGCTAGCAAGCGACTAAATGAAAAATCAATTCACCCGCACTATCATCGCGACGATTGCGCTCTCACTAATACAGATGCACTTTCAGTTTTGAATGGCCCTGTTCTAGAAGGTGCGAACGAGGAAACCAGAGAGTATAAAAGGCCGCAGATGTAGAGGCGCTGGAATTCAGTTTGATTTGAGTTGTCAAGCAGTTACGACTAAGACGATATCTAGCGAGCAATAGCAGTATTATTTTGAAAGTCAGTTTCATTTAAGCTATCAGTTTGGTTATTAAGCTATTCGTTGCACCGTTTGAGTGTTATTGTGAAGTATTTTAATAAAGGCCATTTTTCCATTATTCAATATTGGAGTTATTTATTCAACAGTTTAGCGATACGAACCTAGCAAAAGGGCAAATAAGAGGATTTGCAGCAAATTCGTTACAATTGGTGTTAAAAGAGGAATTGTTGAATAAATTCCGGAGGACAACAAGGACATGGCAAAGTTCAGTGGATTGAAGATCCAGCAACTGAAGAAGGAGTTGGAGAGCCGTGGATTGAATACAAGCGGCGTTAAACTCGAACTTCAGGCACGGCTACGAGAGGCAATGGAAGCAGAAGGAATTGATGTGGACGAGTATGTCTTTTATCCTGATGGGGACGAGACAACAACAAAAATTGAAGAGAAAAATGAAACATCGCAGACAGTTACGAGCACAGACTTTAACATGATATTGGCTGCAATAGCTGCTCAAACATCGACAGTAACATCAATGTCGTCGCAAATATCATCCCAACTAAAATCACAGGAGGCACACATTTCAGAAATGTCGACACAGATTACATCCAAGATGGAAACTCAGCTGGAATCGCAGGAGAACCGTATAACAGCGAAGATTGAAGCACAAGAGGCACGTATAACAGAAATGTCATCACAAATATCCACAAATATGTCATCACAGCTGGAAGAACAAAACACATATATGGCAACCCAACTGAAAGAACAAGAGACACGCATAACAGTACAACTAGAAGCACAAGAGGCGTGTATATCATCAAAACTCGAAGCGCGCATGGACGAAAAAATAATGCAGTTTGAAGAAAAATTCGAGGCAGAGGTGGATGCGTTGAGAGGTCGTATACAGGAATTGCAACTTAATCGGCCGGCTGATTCAGCGAGTAATACGAAGGTAAAAACTCCATCCTTTGACGGTTCTGTTCCTTTCCAGGTCTTCAAGCTACAGTTTGAGAAGGCCGCAGAAGTGAACAACTGGAATGCGGAAGATAAAGTTGCTGCACTGTTAGTGACATTGAAGGGGCCAGCAGCGGAAATCCTACAGACGATTCTCGAAGGAGAGCGGAACAATTATGAAGCATTGATAGCTGCTGTATAACGACGTTATGGAAGCGAGCATAGAAAACAGATATTCCAAATTGAGTTGCAAAACCGCTACCAAAAAGCAAATGAGACATTGCAGGAGTTTGCTTCAGATATTGAAAGATTGGCTCATCTGGCAAATGCGGACGCACCCGTGGAATACACTGAAAGGGTAAAAATCCAGAGTTTCATAAATGGCATATGGGACGTGGAAACGAAGCGAGCTACATACGCAAACCCAAAGCTGTCATTTGCTGAAACGGTATCACATGCATTGACTCAGGAAACGGCTTCACTATTGAGTAAACCAGCATACAAAGCTCATCGTGTGGAAGTGGAAAGACCAGATTGGGTAGACACAATTTTGGAAGCACTGAAGGGATCATAACAGAAAAATGCCGGAGTTATTAAATGTTTCAAGTGCGGCAACCCAGGTCATATTGCACGACATTGCAGCAGCAATTCCAATAGTTCCAACAATGTGGGTGGCCGTAAACGCAGAGCTGAAGGAGACGAGCAAATCTCCAAATCCACTCAATCGTTAAACTAAAGCGAGTCAGCCGCAAGGGGCGACAGCTGGCTCCCGCAATTGAATGCCCCATAATCTCTATCTCGCAGATTGGAAGAACATCGATCAATCTTACTGTTGGATGACATGTGGACGGAAAGGAGCGTTTACTGACTGTAGATATGGGTGCATCTCATTCCATCATTCAACAAAAAGATAAGACCATTGCTTGGAGCAAGATTACGTACAGCCACGGGAGAGGACACCCAGGTAATTGGAGAAGTAGAATGTGAAGTCGCAATTGGGAACGTCATGGTAATACACAATTTTATAGTGGCAGAAATTGTTCATGAAATTATAATTGGAGTGGACTTCTTAATCGACCAGGGCATCAAGATCGACATGCAAAGCAAGACGATGCGATATAAAAACATGGATGTACCAATTAATTTCAGCTACGAGAGAGGCTACAGCAGTGAACGAGTGCTGGTGGAAGAGAGTCAGCAAATACCACCAAAATCCGAAGCAGTCATCTGGGCAAAGGTTGATGGAGATTGTGGGACAAACAAATTGTGGGTTGTCGAAGCAGCAAACAAATCAGCACTAAACATACTTGTAGGAAAAACCCTGGCTATGACAAATTTACTTCAAAAAAATTTTTTTTTAAAGTGGGCGTGGTCGTTCTCCGATTTTGCTAATTTTTATTAAGCATACATATAGTAATAAGAGTAACGTTTCCGCCAAATTTCATCATGATATCTTCAACGACTGCCAAATTACAGCTTGCAAAAGTTTTAAATTACTTACTTACTTACTTAATTGGCGCTTAACCGTCTAAACGGTTATGGCCATCCAACAAGGCGCGCCAGTCGCTCCTTCGCTCCGCCAACCGGCGGCAATTGGTCACACCAAGGGAGTTTAAATCGTTTTCCGCCTGGTCCTCCCAACGGAGTGGGGGCCGCCCTCTACCTCTGCTTCCATAGGCGGGTTCCGATAGAAACACTTTCTTGGCCGGAGCATCATCTTTCATTCGCATAACATGGCCTAGCCAGCGCAGCCGCTGCGTTTTATTCGCTGGACTATGTTGATGTCTGCGTATAGCTCGTACAGCTCATCATTAAATCTTCTTCGGTACTCGCCATCGCCAACGCGTAGAGGTCCATAAATCTTTCGAAGAACTTTTCTCTCGAACACTCCCAAAGCCGCTTCATCTGCTGTTGTCATGGTCCATGCTTCTGCCCCATATAGCAGGACGGGTACGATAAGTGACTTGTAGAGTATGATTTTCCTTCGCCGAGAGAGGACTTTACTTTTCAATTGCCTACCTAGTCCAAAGTAGCATTTATTGGCAAGATTGATTCTTCGCTGGATTTCAGTGCTGATGTTGTTGCTAGTGTTGATGCTGGTTCCCAAATAAACGAAGTCTTTTACTATTCCGAAATTATGGCTGCCAACAGTAGCATGGTTGCCAAGGCGCATATGCGCTGACTTTTTGCTCGATGATAGCAGGTACTTCGTTTTAAATTACCTTATTTTAAAAGTGGGCGGTGCCACGCCCATTGTCCAAAATTTTACTAATTTTCTTTCTGCGTTATAAGTTCAACTCACTTACCAAGTTTCATCGCTTTATCTATCTTTGGTAATGAATTATTGCACTTTTTCGGTTTTTCGATATTTTCGATATCGAAAAAGTGGGCGTGGGTATAGTCCGATATCGTTCATTTTAAATAGAGATCTGATATGAGTGCACAGGAACCTGCATACCAAATTTCATCAAGATACCTCAAAATTTACTCAAGTTATCGTGTTAACGGGCGGACGGACGGACGTGGCTCAATCAAATTTTTTTTCGATCCTGATGATTTTGATATATGGAAGTCTATATCTATCTCGATTCCTTCATACCTGTACAACCAACCGTTATCCAATCAAACTTAATATACTCTGTGAGCTCTGCTCAACTGAGTATAAAAATACCACGCAAACGCATAACGGGGGTACCCGCGTGTCCTTTTACAAGTTTTTACCGTGACAAATACACAGTAACAATATTTTTACGTAAAAATTATTACGGATTGTGAACTGAGCAGTGAGTTATTAAGGTGCGCTGGGCATATAAGGGTGCGTGAAATATCATATAAAGGCAAGAAAAAGAATCAGTTCCACCAGAATTTGTGTTCGATAAAAGTAATCCCTTAGAGCTTTTCGAAATGTTTTTTGACGATAAGTTTTACGAACTTCTACGTTCTAGTACAGAAAGGAATGCAATTGCAAAATCAACAAGTAAGAAAGGCTAAGTTCGGTTGTAACCGAACATTACATACTCAGTTGAGAGCTGTGGAGACAAAGTAAGGGAAAATCACCATGTTGTAAAAAGAACCTAGGGTAACTCTGGAAAGTGTTTGTATGACATTTGTATCAAATGGAAGGTATTAAAGAGTATTTTAAGAGGGAGTGGGCCACAGTTCTATAGGTGACGCCATTTAGGGATATTGCCATAAAGGTGGACCAGGGCTGGCTCTAGGCTTTGTTTGTACGATATGGGTATCACATGAAAGGTGCTAATGAGACTTTTTAAAAGGAAATGGGCCTAAGTTCTATAGGTGAGCGCCTTTTCGCGATATCGCTATAAAGGTGGACCAGGGTTGACTCTAGAATTCGTTTGTACAATATGGCTGTCAAACGAAAGGTGTTAATGAGTATTTTAAAAGGAAGTGGACCTTAGTTCTATAGGTGGACGCCTTTTCGATATATCGCCAGAAAGGTGGACCAGAAGTGACTCTAGAATGCGTTTGTATAATATGGGTATCAAACGAAGGTATTAATGAGTATTTTAAAAGAGAGTGGGCCTTAGTTCTATAGGTGGTCGCCTTTTCGAGATATCGCCATAAAGGTGGACCAGGGGTTACTCTAGACTTTGTTTGTATGATATGGGTATCACATGAAAGGTGCTAATGAGACTTTTTAAAAGGGAGTGGGCCTTAGTTCTATAGGTGAGCGCCTTTTCGAGATATCGTTATAAAGGTGGACCAGGGTTGACTCTAGAATGTGTTTGTACAATATGGGTGTCAAACGAAAGGTGTTAATGAGTATTTTAAAAGGGAGTGGGCCTTAGTTCTATGGGTAGACGCCTTTTCGAGATATCGGCATAAAGGTGGACCAGGGGTGACTCTTGACTTTGTTTTTACGATATAGGTATCAAACGAAAGGTGTTAATGAGTATTTTAAAAGGGAGTGGGCCTTAGTTCTATAGGTGGTCGCCTTTTCGCGATATCGCCATAAAGGTGGACCAGGGGTGATTCTAGACTTTGTTTGTACGATATGGGTATCACATGAAAGGTGATAATGAGACTTTTTAAAAGGAAGTGGGCCTAAGTTCTATAGGTGAGCGCCTTTTCGAGATATCGTTATAAAGGTGGACCAGGGTTGACTCTAGAATGCGTTTGTACAATAAGGGCGTCAAACGAAAGGTGTTAATGAGTATTTTAAAAGGAAGTGGGCCTTAGTTCTATAGGTGGACGCCTTTTCGATATATCGCTAGAAAGGTGTTCCAGAAGTGACTCTAGAATGCGTTTGTACAATATGGGTATCAAACGAAGGTATTAATGAGTATTTTAAAAGGGAGTGGGCCTTAGTTCTATAGGTGGTCGCCTTTTCGAGATATCGCCATAAAGGTGGACCAGGGGTGACTTTAGACTTTGTTTGTACGATATGGGTATCACATGAAAGGTGCTAATGAGACTTTTTAAAAGGAAGTGGGCCTAAGTTCTATAGGTGAGCGCCTTTTCGAGATATCGTTATAAAGGTGGACCAGGGTTGACTCTAGAATGCGTTTGTACAATATGGGTGTCAAACGAAAGGTGTTAATGAGTATTTTAAAAGGGAGTGGGCCTTAGTTCTATGGGTAGACGCCTTTTCGAGATATCGGCATAAAGGTGGACCAGGGGTGACTCTTTTTGTTTTTACGATATGGGTATCACATGAAAGGTGCTAATGAGACTTTTTAAAAGGAAGTGGGCCTAAGTTCTATAGGTGAGCGCCTTTTCGAGATATCGCTATAAAGGTGGAGCAGGGTTGACTCTAGAATGCGTTTGTACAATATGGGTGTCAAACGAAAGGTGTTAATGAGTATTTTAAAAGGGAGTTTGCCTTAGTTCTATAGGTGGTCGCCTTTTCGAGTTATCGCCATAAAGGTGGACCAGGGGTGACTCTAGACTTTGTTTGTACGATATGGGTATCACATGAAAGGTGCTAATGAGACTTTTTAAAAGGAAGTGGGCCTAAGTTCTATAGGTGAGCGCCTTTTCGAGATATCGCTATAAAGGTGGACCAGGGTTGACTCTAGAATGCGTTTGTACAATATGGGTGTCAAACGAAAGGTGTTAATCAGTATTTTAAAAGGAAGTGGGCCTTAGTTCTATAGGTGGACGCCTTTTCGATATATCGCCAGAAAGGTGGACCAGAAGTGACTCTAGAATGCGTTTGTACAATATGGGTGTCAAACGAAAGGTGTTAATGAGTATTTTAAAAGGGAGTGGGCCTTAGTTCTATAGGTGGTCACCTTTTCGAGATATCGCCATAAAGGTGGACCAGGGGTGACTCTAGACTTTGCTTGTACGATATGGGTATCACATGAAAGGTGTTAATGAGACTTTTTAAAAGGAAGTGGGCCTAAGTTCTATAGGTGAGCGCCTTTTCGCGATATCGTTATAAAGGTGGACCAGGGTTGACTCTAGAATGCGTTTGTACAATAAGGGTGTCAAACAAAAGGTGTTAATGAGTATTTTAAAAGGGAGTGGGCCTTAGTTCTATGGGTAGACGCCTTTTCGAGATATCGGCATAAAGGTGGACCAGGGGTGACTCTTGACTTTGTTTGTACGATATGGGTATCAAATGAAAGGTGTTAATGAGTATTTTAAAAGGGCGTGGACTTAGTTCTTTAGGTGGACGCCTTTCCAGATATCGCCGTAAAGGTGGACCAGGGTTGACTCTAGAATGCGTTTGTACAATATGGGTTCCAAACGAAAGTTGTTAATGAGTATTTTAAAAGGGAGTGGGCCTTAGTTCTATAGGTGGACGCCTTTTCCAAATATCGCCACAAGGGTGGACCAGGGGTGACTCTATAATTTTTTTGTACGATATGTTTCATCCCTTTTTTGTATTTGGTATAGAGGTATGGCATTTTTTTTCATTTTTCTTAATTTTCGATATAGAAAAAGTGGGCGTGGTCATAGTCGGATTTTGGTTTTTTATACCAATATAAAGTGAGTTCAGATAAGTACGTGAAGTGAGTTTAGTAAAGATATGTCGGTTTTTGTTCAAGTTATCGTGTTAACGGCCGAGAGGAAGGACAGACGGTCCACTGTGTATAAAAACTGGGCGTGGCTTCAACCGATTTCGCCCTTTTTCATAGAAAACGGTTATCGTCCTATAACCTAAGCCACTAACAAATTTCACAAAGATTGGTAAATTTTTGTTCGACTTATGGCATTAAAAATATCCTTGACAAATTAAATGAAAAAGGGCGGAACAACGCCCATTTTGAAATTTTCTTTTGTTTTTGTATTTTGTTGCACCATATCATTACTGGAGTTGAATGTTGACATAATTTACCTGTATACAGTAAAGATATTAAATTTTTTGTTAAAATTTGACTAAATAAAAATTTTATTAGTTTTCTATTCTGCGTCATAAGTTCAACTCACCTACCAAGTTTCATCGCTTTATCCGTCTTTGATATTGAATTGTCGCACTTTTTCGGTTTTTCGAAATTTTCGATATCGAAAAAGTGGGCGTGGTCATAGTCCGATATCTTTCATTTTAGATAGCGATCTGAGATGAGTGCCCAGGAACTTACATACCAAATTTCATTAAGATACCTCAAAATTTACTCAAGTTATCGTGTTAACGGGCAGACGGACGGACATGGCTCAATCAAATTTTTTTTCGATACTGATGATTTTGATATATGGAAGTCTATATCTATCTCGATTCCTTTATACCTCTACAACCAACCGTTATCCAATCAAAGTTATTATACTCTGTGAGCTCTGCTCAACTGAGTATAAAAATGAACTTCAGAGTTACAACTGAAGCAGATAAGAGTTTTATCGGTATTTTACTCCTATCTGGTTTTAATAGTGTTTCTTGGTACTGATTATACTGGAACCAACGTATAGATACTCATCATCCAGGTGTGGATGTCTCATAATGGGTTCGAAGAACTACTACGTTGTTTCCATGCAAGTGGGGATGGTCATATTTCTCCTGATGAAAAATTGGGGAAAGTAAGGCCTTTATGGGATATGATGAATGATGGCTAAAGTATTTTCCCGCAGACAAACATTTATCTATAGATGAATCGAGGATACCTTATTTTGGAAAACAGGGAACCAAGCAGCATATTCACGGCATGCCAATTCGTTTTCGGCATAAAATATGGTCACTCTGCTCAAGATTGGGGTATCTCATTTTTTGGATAACCATATCGATGAAGTCAGCAAAGTTGGCCACGATGCTACTGGAACTCTTAAAGCCAACAGAGTTGAAGACGCTCCCATCAAAGATGTAAAAAATATGAAAAAAACTGGGCTCCTACCATCAAGTAACCGATACAAATTCCAACATAACTTTAGGACGTTACAACGAAAACAATGTCGAAACTGTCACCTCAACGGAAAGCGAGCTTCGCCCAGTCGGCAAGTTATAAAGATGGTTCAATAATAAACGTGTAGATGTTCATCAGCCGCATTGCTACCAAATGTACAATTTTATGGGTGGAGTTGATAGACTTGATCAAACTGTCAGAAAATACAGAATCGGAATAAGGCTGAAAATATGGTATTGGCAAATGTTAATGTCTCCCATAAACGTGTGCGGTAATAATACATTTCAGTTATAACGGCTTTCAGAAGCAGGTCAAGGTAAAACTGCTCTTTTTATACTTCACGAGGTATATAGTGCAGACGTACTTGCTTCTTGGAAAATCAGCATCAATTCCACGACGACTTGCAGTAGCACCCTTGATTGGCAAGTCGAAAGTTCCTGATTCTACAAGACTGGATGGTAACACGTTATATCGAGAAAAATACAACTCAAATTCGATGCCGCCATTGCCACGAAATCAAGAAGTTTAAGTGCAGTAAATGTGGGGTTGGGCTGCATCGACACTGCTCCCAATCTTTTCATACAATTGGTTTATATGTTCAGCTAACTTATCCATTTAGACATAGAAGGAGCGTTCAACAACATCAAACACGGCTCGATCAGTAAGGTACTAACTGATCTGGCCATCGAATCTCAGCTGGTGGAGCTTGTGCACCAATTGCTGCTATGCAGGTTAGTACAGGCAGACCTTGCAGGGGTAACGGTGAGCAGGTTCGTCAGTAGGGGAACTCCCCAAGGTGGAGTACTATCCCCTCTGCTGTGGTTCTTGGCGGTGAATCAACTGCTAAGGGACATGGAGGAGAGGGGCTGTAAAGTTATAGTATATGCTGAAGACCTCGCCTTGGTGATAAGTGGGAAGTTTCCACAAATTCTCTGCGATATGATGCAGCTGGAATTAAGAAGGGTCGAAGCATGGGCCGCTGATAATGGTCTGAGCGTGAACGTGTAAATGGGAAATTGGACGGAAATGGGGTATTCCCCCTATGATGGTGCATGGGATACACATGGCTATAGTCAGGCCAATATTGCTATACGGGGTGGCGGTATGGTGGCCCGCCCTGAATAAATCCACGACGGTTCTTGGTCTTCAAAAGGTGCAAAGATCTGCACTACTATGCATAAGCGGAGCCATCCGCACAACGCCAACGGAGGCTATGAATGTAATACTGAACCTACTACCCATAGATATAGTAGGCATAAAATATGTAGCATGTTTAGCTATTAAACTGAGGAAGCTGACAACATGGTCTGCCTGCAACCATACTGACATTCTGGACAGGTTCTGCATACCAGAATGGACAGATTACTGCAAAACACATACAAACTATAACAAGGGATACGAGATATTAATCCCTGAGCGGGAACAGTGGGTGAATGACACAGATTTGCCCACTGACAGTATTCAGATCTACACAGATTGATCTAAACTGGATAACAAGGTCGGAGGGGGTGTCTATTCGGAACGATTGGACATACAAAGAACGCTTCGCCTTCCGGATCACTGTAGCGTATTTCAGGCAGAGCTTGCGGCCATACGAGATGCTGTGGGCTGCCTTAGGCAGAGGGCAGTCTCTCAGAAGCACATTTATATTTTCTCAGACCGTCAAGCAGCACCGAAATCCCTTGATTCTGTCACAACTAATTCTGAAACTGTAGTAGGCTGTCGCAGATCACTTAACGTAATGGCTGAATAGTTTACTCTGCATCTTGTATGGATTCCGGGACATAAGGGCATACCAGATAATGAGATGGCATATGAGCTTGCAAGAAAGGGTACCTCCCTTCCACTTTCGCCATCCTGGAATAGGCTGGGCATGCCGCTCTCCACCTACAAGCTCAAGATAAAGGAGGCTCTACTGATGGAAGCCGGAGCCAGTT
Source organism: Eurosta solidaginis (assembly GCF_040869045.1). Classification (NCBI taxonomy): domain Eukaryota; kingdom Metazoa; phylum Arthropoda; class Insecta; order Diptera; family Tephritidae; genus Eurosta; species Eurosta solidaginis. Next base: position 142,661,668 of record NC_090322.1, read on the forward strand.
GGAAGCTTCATGATAGATGCCACACGGCAAAACTCACATGGGCGGAATGAAATGAGAAGAGATCGCGAGAGCTTCTCACCCTTCGTAAGAGGGATCTTCCCTTAGTTGTAGGTCTTTTCACTGGTCATGTATGTATTGGACCGCATGCGGAAAGGATGGGCGCTTCATTTAATGACTATTGTAGAAGCTGCGACAACGAAGAAGAGCCTGAAAATGTTAGGCATCTACTCTGCGAATGTTCAGCACTCGGTAGAAGAAGGCAAGATTTGTTGGGCAAGATGTTTCCCGCAGATCTGACCCATACAGCTGAGGTCAATATACGACGCTTAGTTAGCTTCACAAACTCAACGAAGTGGTTTGATTAGGAGAGTGTAGGAGCAAATCCGTGCGGTTTCACAATGGGCCTATAAAGGCCTAGGTGTGCCGCTCCGTTGCGGACGGCAGCCACTTAAATCTGACCTAACCTAACTTCTCAATTTAACTAAATTATAATTTTTTTTAACGAGATGGATTTTTTTCTGACTTTTTCTTTGTTTGGCCGTTAATAAAAAAATTATCATAAATTAACTGTGTTCTTTATATGCGTGTCAAAATCAGCAGCCATATGCTCCCAGCGCCCATTTTAATGTACGATCATGTACACAGGATGTAACAAATTTAAAAAAAATGATGACATATTTTTGGTTCCTTAAGAATCTACTGGGATGGTTAATGCAAAGAAAAAAAGAATTTTTAGCAATATTCACTGCTTGGGATAATATGGGTTAACATCATAGCCGCTAGGCTACTGCGACTGCTGAGCTCTGAGTGCCAAGTGCGGTATATGCATACGAATTGTACCAAGTTATTTTACGAACCGGTGGTATGTAATCAAGAAAAAATACGAACACGAACATCTGAAATTAAGTCCGGTGGTCCTTCATTTTAGAACCCCATTATTCTCTGAGTGTAGGTCTTTATTAATCAAACATTCTTTGGATAACTTGACCAAGGGCAATCGCTTTGTAGCAACCGGTACGAGCCATATCCATCGGCATTTCGTCCCATATTTTAAGTAATTTCGTACGAAAAGCTTCCAAGCTTTTTATTTGATAGCCGCTAAGCTTAGGCACCATGTAAGCCTGCAAAAAATCCAATGGATTGAGATCAGAAGGCCATTCGTTCTTATGCCAAAGTTGGCTGCCTTAAAAAAATGGGTTGAAAATCAGATGGCTCCCTTAATTCGATCGTAGGCAATCATTATAATATGTGAGAAATTGCAATTATTTATTTCATATTTGCCAAAAATATGCATTTAAATATATTTTGCTAGAATTTGCCACGGTGCCTTGATATTGCATTTCAATTTTATTAGCGTGTGTGAAATTAAGAAAATTAAGTCAAATCATGTGTACGATTTTTTACGAAGATTTTTAACTTTAATGTTCTCCTTTAAAGCTTTAATAGAATATGAGTAAGTAGAGAATTATTTCGTCTAACTACCCCAACCCTAAATGGCAACCCTACTCAAAAATGTCCCTATTGTAATGCGGAGTGAAATACCTTTCGTTTGATATCCATATCTGCGTATATCATGCACTTTTTTTTATTTCGAATAGGTGGCAACCCTAAATGGCAACCCTACTCAAAAATGTCCCTAGTGTAATTCGGAGTGAAATACCTTTCGTTTGATACCCATATCGGCATATCTCATGCAATTTTTTTTAATTTCGAATAGGTGGCAACCTTGTGAAACATTCTGAGTGGCAACACCTCGAAAGTCTTAGAAGGTGATACATTATATCTGTGCCAAATTTCATTTAAATTGGTTAATCCGTTCCCGAGATCGTTCGGCTATACAAATATACAAGAATTGCTCGTTTGAAGTTATAAGATTGTAAATATTTACTTATTTTGTTTTGTTGATTTTCCGATAGGGTGGATAAATGATGTACATTGGAACGATTTTCCGTCATCCCTTGTCGAATTTGGCACAACGCCGAAACCGGTTTGTCTAGAAACCAAATTTGACAAGGGATGACGGAAAATCGTTCCATTATTCATCATTGTAGATAGGTTGTTCCGTATTGCCATACCTCATCGTCATGCGCACGGTATTGCGTTCTTACTTGGCTTAAACGCAGTGTCACGCCAAGTAGTTGTTTATTAAGATATGCCGATAGGTGATGGTCAAAGAGAGATTTCGTAGCAGTTCTAATGTGGAGCAAACCTCTAATTCCGTTGCTCATGGAACGCAACTCTTGACCCAATGACCGGGAATTTTAGTTCCTACATACTTTGTTGGCAGAAACGGTTGCACGTCCCATAATCGTATCTAAGCTTGATAAAAAATGGCTAGTGGTTATTCTTTTCATTACATTATATAATTTGTCCGAATATAACGTCGGGGCCTAGCACCTATACTGCCTTATATGTATTTATTGGCAGACGAGCAGTTGAGCTCTGGGGTATTGTTTAAGGGTATAGCTACACAATTTTGCATAAAAATCGGCATAAAAAAGTTAAGCTATATCTTTGAAATATTTCACAAACCATTTGCGAATTAAAAGCGCATTCAAAAGCGAATGAAAGAAACGAAACAAAATCTTCCTTGCTTATGTGATTTAAACGAAATGTTAGAATTTTTGCAGAAGTTGCACCCAAGGATTTTGTATAGTTGACAGTAGGTTAACGCTTTCGAAGAGAAAGCGGACCGCTAGCTTGCATGATACGAGTCCCCGATATAGTCGCCGAACCTAAGGGTTACTCACTGGAAGAAACTAGACACATATCAAAACAGCGCTCTCAGAATTGCTACGAGTTGTATTATTTTGTCCCCAGAAAATGATTGGCACAGTGAGGCGAGAATACTCCCCCTAAGGGAGAAAAATGAAGTGCTTAACAAACAGTTTCTACTGAATACGCAGATACCTTGGCATCCCAACAGATATCTGATTTAAGAGGCCCCGCCTCCCAGGAACTTAAAAAGTCATCTTCGCGTCGGACATCTGCCGGGAATTGCCCGGCAAACCCTGTTCTTAAAATATACCCAAAGCTCGCAGTAGAGGAAAGCAACCTCCCCAGGGAGACGCGCGTCACTCTAACTCAACTTCGATCTGGATACCGAAACAGGTTAAACTTTTACCTATCCAGAATCAAACCTGGCATACATAATTTATGTCCTGCGTGTCACGTTCCTCCACAGGGCACCAACCATATTTTCAATTGCAATGTGGAGGGTGGAGCCGTGTGTAGAAGTCCACGAAAGTGGGGAAAGCTTCTGACCGCCATTCACCTGGGAATGGCCAAAGCGATTCTTTTGCATGCGGTTCAAGCAGCTCACTACTGCCGGTCGCTTGCGGCCAAGTATCCTCTGGGTAAACGGATGTTTAGCGGTGAGCTAATGTGAGAAGGCGACAACCTGGCTAGGCCACTCTGACATAATCGGTTTAAGGGCTAGCCGGGGGAGATCTCATCGGCAGCGTCTGTACACCTCTAGGTGCGGCTGCAAGCGGGCGTCTGTCTTGGAGCAAGCGGCTCGCTATATAAACGTGCAAGTAATATTTTCACCCCCTCTGAGCAGGTTGTGCGCTGGGCTTAGGACCCGCCACGTAAAACCATACTCCAATGAAATATAACAACAAGTCTCGGATAAATACACTCTCTATTGATGACGACCATGGCAAACGTTCGAAGGACAATGAATTGCGGGCATGCACCTGGAACGTCCGCTCCCTGAATGGGATTGGTGCAGATGCCCGGCTGGTTGATGTCCTCGTCAAAGCAAAATCTGACATCACCGCCATCCAAGAAATGCGTTGGACGAAGCAAGCAAGAAAGAAGATCAAAAATTGTGACATCTATTGGAGCGGCCATACGAATAAGCGCAGTTTCGGCGTCGGATTCGTAGTGGGAGAGAGACTTTGTCGCCAAGTGCTGGCGTTCACGCCTGTGGACGAGCGTCTCGCCGCTATCCGAATAAAAGCAAAATTTTTTAACATATTGTAACGAATTTACTTGCAACTCCTCTTATTTGCAATCCTCTGCTAAGTTCGAATCACTAAACTGTTGAATAAATAACTCCAATATTGAATGATGGAAAAATGGCCTTTATTAAGTACTTCACAATAACACTCAAACTGTGCAACGAATAGCTTAATAACCAAACTGATATCTTAAAGGAAACTGACTTTCAAAATAATAGTGCTATTGCTCGCTAGATATCGTCTTACTCGTAACTGCTTGACAATTCAAATCAAACTGAATTACTTCTTACTCGCTGGCGCCGCTTTTATAGTTTACGCTGCATACTTCTAGGCTCTTCGATTTCCAGAAGTTACTAGTTGTTTCGGCTACAAAATCGCCAGCCACAACTACGTGCACAAATTATTGCTCTCTCTTGTGACAACCCAGATAAGGTATATGCATGTGTTTGTAGTTTACAGTCTCCCGCACACACATAAGCGTATAAGTAAATTCATCGGTGTGTGACATCTCATCTCTTGCTGCCTTGTATGTAAATGTTGCTCGTCGGAATGTGTACATATGTGTAGGCGCAATTATTTATTCGTTTATGTAGATACATAATGATTGAATTATTGATGTGCATTCACGTCACGGCTTAGATCGGCTTAGAGCTGGCAGCACTCCTTAGTTTTGCTAATATTCGTAACACTGCCCTCCACCTAAGTCTGATCGTCCCGATCAGACAAATCTCTCGATCTAAACGCTGCTAATCTCTCCAAATGAACCACTTTCATTTTGGTTCGTGGTTTGGTAGTGGTTTGTATGCGGTACACTACATCGTTGATCCGTTTTACAACTTTGTATGGGCCTTCCCAGTTACACTGCAATTTCGGGGACAAACCTTTTTTTCGTTGTGGGTTGTATAGCAGCACCAAATCTCCTTCCTGAAACCCTTCCGAATTAATTGCTTTATCGTACCTCGCTTTCATCTTGTCACTCATAATCTTTGCTCGTTGCCTTACCAGATCGTGTATCTCTCTCAGCTCTTCTTCTAAGACATCAGTGGATTTCTTGACATTCCTCTCCGCATCGGCATCTATCCCATACTTCAAATCAGCTGGCAGTCGAAGGTCATTGCCAAAAATTACCTTTGCGGGAGTTTGGCCCGTTGTGTCATGTACTGCCGATCGGTAGGCCATCAAGAATAATGATATGTGTGTATCCCAGTCCTTATGGTACTTGTCGACTACTTTCCTTAAATGCTCCTCCAATGTTCTATTGAAACGTTCCACCATACCATCGGACTGAGGATGCAATGCAGTTGTCCGTGTTTTTCGAATGCCCAACTTCTTGCACAGTTCTTGGAACACAGCTGATTCAAAATTCCTGCCTTGGTCAGAATGTAACTCCATTGGTACACCATACCTGGCAACCCATTCGTTTTTAACCACTTCTGCTACTGTTTCTGCTTCTTGGTTTGGGATTGGGTATACCTCTGGCCATTTACTGAAATAATCCATAACCACCAGTACGTATTTGTTTCCGCAGTTGCTAGTAGGAAATGGACCTGCGACATCCATGGCGATCCTTTCAAATGGTGCACCTGAAATATACTGCTTCATCTGGCCACGACTTCGGGTTTTGGGCCCTTTCGCTCTGTTGCATACCTCGCAATTGGCAATCCACTCGGTGACCGACTGACGGCAACCAACCCAATAGAATCTCTGCTTAATTTTCTCGAGTGTCTTCGTGATTCCAAGATGGCCTCCACTTGGACCATTGTGCAACTCGCTGAGCACGTCAGGAATCTTCTTTCTGGGAACAACTATAAGTTTCTTCTTGCACTGACCATCCTCACTCTCCCATACTCGATGCAAGCAACCGGATATCAATTCCAAACTGTTCCACTGTGCCCAATATGACTTCGCAATGGGACTCTCTGCTGACATATCCTCTCTGCTTGGTCTTTCGTTTCGTTCGAGCCCTTGCATAACATGTGACAGATCCGTATCTTCTAGCTGACACTTTCTTAGTTGTTCCTTGTCCCATTCATCCGTACACGTTATAGTCATTAGCCGGACATCTATAATGTCTTCTTTAGCCTCGGCCTTTGAACAGTGCTTGCATTCCAAACTACATGGCCTTCGTGACATTGCATCGGCATTTCCATGGGTACTACCTTTTCGATGCTCAATGGAAAAGTCATAGCTTTGAAGTCGCTCGATCCACCGTGCCAATTGTCCTTCCGGATTACGGAACTGCAGAAGCCATTTCAATGCTGCGTGATCTGTCCTGACATGGAATCGCTGGCCGTAGAGGTATTTGTGAAAATGTTTAATGCACTCTACCAATGCCAACAGCTCTCTCCGCGTAACACAGTAGTTCCTCTCTGGTTTTCCAATCGAACGGCTGTAATATGCAACTACCTTCTCCTGTCCATCGACCAGTTGTGATAAAACGCCTCCTATAGCATATCCACTTGCATCTGTATCTAGAATAAATGTTGCTCCTGGAATCGGATATGCTAACATTGGGGCAGTGCACAAACGCTCCTTCAATGTTTGGAAAGCCACTTCTTGCTCCTTCTTCCATTCAAAAGCTTTGTTTTTTCTTGTAAGCTCATGGAGGCTATGGGCTACGCTGGAAAAATTTGGTACAAATCGGCGGTAATATGTGCACAGCCCAAGAAAACTTCTCAATTCATGTAGATTCTGTGGTCTTGGCCAATCCTGTACAGCCTCTATTTTTTCGTTCGCAGTGCAGATGCCCTCTGTCGTTACCTTGTGACCCAAATAATTGACTTCCTTTTTAAACAGCGCACACTTTTTGGGACTTAACTTCAGACCAGCGCCAGCTATTCTCTGGAAAACTTCCTCCAAGTTCTTAAGATGTTCATCAAAGTTCTTGCCCAATACGATGATGTCGTCCAGGTACACCAAGCATGTTTTCCAATGTAGTCCTTTCAGTACCTGGTCCATGAGTCTCTCAAAAGTAGCTGGTGCATTACAAAGTCCAAAAGGCATCACTGTAAATTGCCAAAGACCATCACCGACACTGAAGGCTGTTTTCTCTTTATCTTCCTCCTTCACCTCCACTTGCCAGTAGCCGCTTTTCAAGTCCAGCGTGGAAAACCATTTCGTACCAGATAGCGAGTCCAGAGTGTCGTCAATTCTTGGCAATGGGTAGCTATCCTTTTTCGTTACGTCATTCAACTTCCGGTAGTCCACGCAAAACCTCATTTTTCCATCCTTCTTTTTTACAAGTACTACCGGTGAGCTCCATGGACTAGCTGATGGTTCGATGACGCCGCTGTCGTTCATTTCTTGAATGATTTGACTCACAACTTCCCGCTTCGCCAGTGGAACCCTACGTGGAGCTTGACGGATCGGTCTCGCATCTCCAGTGTCAATTTGATGTTTCACAACGTTGGTGCGGCCTGGTTTGGAACCATCCTGGTCAAATATGTTCGCGTATTTTATGAGCAGTTGTTTTGCCTTACTCTGATAGGCTTCCTCTAGCCCATGCGTCCATGCCGTGATATCATTTGAAAGATCAGTATTACTAGATGAAACGTATTCCTGGAGCTGTTCACAGTTAATAACTACTTCGGCCTCTTGGCATCTTCCCAAAATAGCTCCTTTGGTCAAATTGAATGGTGACTTGAACTCATTGAGTACTCTTACCGGAATACGTCCATCTTGTTTTGTCATAGCCAGGGTTTTTCCTACAAGTATGTTCAGTGCTGATTTATTTGCTGCTTCGACAACCCACAATTTGTTTGTCCCACAATCTCCATCAACCTTTGCCCAGATGACTGCTTCTGATTTTGGTGGTATTTGCTGACTCTCTTCCACCAGCACTCGTTTACTGCTGTAGCCTCTTTCGTAGCCGAAATTAAGTGGCACATCCATGTTCTTATATCGCATCGTCTTGCTTTGCATGTCGATCTTGATGCCCTGGTCGATTAAGAAGTCCACTCCAATTATGATTTCATCAACAATCTCTGCCACTATAAAATTGTGTACTACCGTGACGTTCCCAATTGCGACTTCACATGATACTTCTCCTAGAACCGTGCTGTCTTCTCCAGTGGCTGTACGCAATCTTGCTCCATGCAATGGTGTTATCTTCTTGTTGACTAAATCCGCTCGAATGATGGAATGAGATGCACCCGTATCTACAGTCAGTAAACGTTCCTTTCCATCCACATGTCCTCCGACAGTAAGATTGTTTGACCTTCTTCCAATTTGTGAGATAGAGATTATGGGGCATTCAATTGAGGGAGCCAGCTGTCGCCCCTTGCGGCTGACTCGCTTTAGTTTAACGATTGAGTGGACTTGGAGATTTGCTCATCTCCTTCAGCTCTGTGTTTACGGCCACCCACATTGTTGGAGCTATTGGGACCGGTGCTGCAATGTCGTGCAATATGACCTGGGTTGCCGCACTTGAAACATTTAATAACTCCGGCATTTTTCTGTTGTGATCCCTTCAGTGCTTCCAAAATTGTGTCTACCCATTCTGGCCTTTCTACTTCTACACGATGAGCCTTATATGCTGGTTTACTTAATAGGGAGGCAGTTTCCTGAGTCAATGCATGTGATACCGTTTCAGCAAATGTCAGTTTTGGGTTCGCGTATGTAGCTCGCTTCGTTTCCACGTCTCGTATGCCATTTATAAAACTCTGGATTTTTACCCTCTCGGTGTATTCCACGGGTGCGTCCGCATTTGCGAGATGAGCCAATCTTTCAATATCTGAAGCAAACTCCTGCAATGTTTCATTTGCTTTTTGGTAGCGGTTTTGCAACTCAATTTGGAATATCTGTTTCCTATGCTCGCTTCCATAACGTCGTTCTACAGCAGCCATCAATGCTTCATAATTGTTCCGCTCTCCTTCGGGAATCGTCTGTAGAATTTCGGCAGCTGGTCCTTTCAATGCTACGAAGAGTGCGGCAACTTTATCTTCCACATTCCAGTTGTTCACTGCTGCGGTCTTCTCAAACTGTAACTTAAAGACCTGGAAAGGAACAGAACCGTCAAAGGATGGTGTTTTTACCTTTGGATTACTCGCTGAAACTGCTGGACGATTTAATTGTAACTGCTGAATCCGATCTTTCAAAGCATCCATCTCAGCTTCCATTTTATCTTGTCGTTCACTAAAACCCTCCAACTGCGATGATATGCGATCCTCTTGCGCTTTCAACTGCTGAGCCAACTGAGATATCATATATGTCTTCTGTTCTTCCAGTTGCGATGCCATATATGTCTTCTGTTCTTCCAGTTGAGATGACATTTGCGACGACATTTCTGAAATACGCGTTTCTTGTGCTTCCATTTGTGATGACATATACGTTTTCTGTTCTTCTAGTTGAGATGACAGTTGAGATGTTATATCTGTCTTTTGCGATTCCAGTTGAGAAGCCACTGTCGATGTTTGAGCAGATATTGCAGCCAAAATCATGTTCAAGTCTGTGCTGGTAACCGTCTGCGATGTTTCGTTTTTCTCTTCAATTTTTGTTGTCTCCTCGCCATCAAGGTGAAAGACATACTCTTCCACATCAATTCCTTCTGCTTCCATTGCCTCTCGTAGCCGTGCCTGAAGTTCGAGTTTAACGCCGCTTGTATTCAATCCACGGCTCTCCAACTCCTTCTTCAGTTGCTGGATCTTTAATTCACTGAACTTTGCCATATCCTTGTTGTCTTCTGGAATTTATTCAACAATTCCTCTTCTGACACCAATTGTAACGAATTTACTTGCAACTCCTCTTATTTGCAATCCTCTGCTAAGTTCGAATCACTAAACTGTTGAATAAATAACTCCAATATTGAATGATGGAAAAATGGCCTTTATTAAGTACTTCACAATAACACTCAAACTGTGCAACGAATAGCTTAATAACCAAACTGATATCTTAAAGGAAACTGACTTTCAAAATAATAGTGCTATTGCTCGCTAGATATCGTCTTACTCGTAACTGCTTGACAATTCAAATCAAACTGAATTACTTCTTACTCGCTGGCGCCGCTTTTATAGTTTACGCTGCATACTTCTAGGCTCTTCGATTTCCAGAAGTTACTAGTTGTTTCGGCTACAAAATCGCCAGCCACAACTACGTGCACAAATTATTGCTCTCTCTTGTGACAACCCAGATAAGGTATATGCATGTGTTTGTAGTTTACAGTCTCCCGCACACACATAAGCGTATAAGTAAATTCATCGGTGTGTGACATCTCATCTCTTGCTGCCTTGTATGTAAATGTTGCTCGACGGAATGTGTACATATGTGTAGGCGCAATTATTTATTCGTTTATGTAGATACATAATGATTGAATTATTGATGTGCATTCACGTCACGGCTTAGATCGGCTTAGAGCTGGCAGCACTCCTTAGTTTTGCTAATATTCGTAACAATATCATTCATCTGCACCCGTGCGCCGACAGAGGAGAAAGACGATGAGGTGAAAGACACTTTTTATGAACAATTAGAACGCACGTACGAGCGCTGCCCCCGTCATGATATAAAAGTCGTGTATGGCGACTTTAACGCCAGGGTGGGCAAAGAAGGTGTTTTTGGCCCCACGTTCGGAAAGTTCAGTCTACACAATGAAACTTCTCCTAACGGACTGAGGCTGATTGACTTTGCCCGTGCTCGAAACATGGTCATATCCAGCACGAGGTTCATGCATAAAAATAAACATCAAGCTACATGGCTGTCTCCTGATCGAAATACTCGCAATCAGATCGATCACGTTATGATAGACGGACGGCATGCCTCCAGTGTTTTAGATGTGCGCACGATCCGAGGACCTAACATCAACTCGGACCATTATCTCGTCGCAGCCAAAATACGCACCCGCCTCAACGCGGCTAAAACCAAGGAACACAAAACACAAAGAAAGCTAGACGTCGAAAAGCTTCAATCACAACAGACTGCCAATGATTTCGCAACTCGACTCTCACACCTACTCTCTGAGAGCACAACTCATCCTGAAGGAATACAGGAGCAGTGAGCATATCTCCAAAGCATTTCGTACTGCCGCCGAGGAAAATATTGGTTACCGGCGGCCCCGAAAAAACAACTGGTACGATGAAGAATGCCGCGTTGCAACCGAAAGAAAGGACGCTGCTTACAGGGCTACGTTAAAAGCGAGCGCGACAAGAGGAGTATGTGAACGCTATCGTGAGTTGAAAAAGGAAGCGAGACGCCTTTTCAGGAAGAAAAAAGCAGAAGCAGAAAGGCGTGAGTGCGAGGAGCTTGAGCTGCTAGCCACCAGGAATAACGCCCGAAAATTTTACCTAAAAATACGGCGACATACGGAAGGTTTTAATACCGGGGCAAACTCCTGTCGGAACGAAAACGGCGACCTTGTAACTGATGTCCAGAGAGTGCTTAGATTATGGAGGGAACACTTCTCTGCTCTCCTAAATGGAGGCAACAATTCACCGCGCAGAGATGAAGAACCCGATCCCGCAATCGATGATGATGGAATATATGTCCCCCCGCCCGATTATGACGAAGTTAGAATAGCAATAACCAGATTTAAAAACAACAAGGCTGTGGGCGCTGATGGATTGCCTGCGGAGCTATTCAAGTACGGTGGCGAGGAGTTGGTAAGGCGCATGCAGCAGCTTCTTAGAAAAATATGGGCGGAAGAGTGCATGCCCGACGGTTAGAATCTAAGTGTTCTTTGCCCAGTCCACAAGAAGGGGGATACTGCAAAATGCACCAACTATCGTGGAATCAGCCTTCTTAATATCGCATATAAGGTCCTTTCGAGTGTATTGTGCGAAAGATTGAAGCCCACCGTGAACCGGCTGATTGGACCTTATCAGTGCGGCTTCAGACCTGGTAAATCTACCATCGACCAGATTTTCACAATGCGCCAAATCTTGGAAAAAACCCGTGAAAAGAGAATCGACACACATCACCTCTTCGTCGACTTTAAAGCCGCCTTCGACAGCACGAAAAAGAGCTGCCTATATGCCGCTATGTCTGAATTTGGTTTCCCCGCAAAACTTATACGGCTGTGCAAAATGACGCTGAGCAACACTATCAGCTCAGTCAGAATTGGGAAGGACCTCTCCGAGCCGTTCGAAACTAAACGAGTTTCAGACAGGGTGACCCCTTATCGTGTGATTTCTTTAATTTGATGCTGGAGAAAATTATACTAGCTGCAGAACTTAACCGCACTGGAACAATATACTATAAAAGCGTGCAATTACTGGCATATGCTGATGACATTGATATCATCGGCCTAAACATCCGCGCTGTTAGTTCTGCTTACTCCAAACTGGAAAAAGAAGCGGTAAAGATGGGTTTGATGGTGAATGAGGACAAAACGAAGTACCTGCTGTCATCGAGCAAAGAGTCAGCGCATACGCGCCTTGGCAACCACGCTACTATTGGCAGCCATAATTTCGAAATATTAAAAGACTTCGTTTATTTGGGAACCAGCATCAACACTACCAACACCATCAGCACTGAAATCCAGCGAAGAATCAATCTTGCCAATAAATGCTACTTTGGACTCGGTAGGCAATTGAAAAGTAAAGTCCTCTCTCGGCGAACGAAAATCATACTCTACAAGTCACTTATCGTACCCGTCCTGCTATATGGGGCAGAAGCATGGACCATGACAACAGCAGATGAAGCGGCTTTGGGAGTGTTCGAGAGAAAAGTTCTTCGAAAGATTTATGGACCTCTACGCGTTGGTGATGGCGAGTACCAAAGAAGATTTAATGATGAGCTGTACGATTAAAACGCAGCGGCTGCGCTGGCTAGGCCATGTTATGCGAATGAAAGATGATGCTCCGGCCAAGAAAGCGTTTCTATCGGAACCCGCCTATGGAAGCAGAGGTAGAGGGCGGCCCCCACTCCGTTGGAAGGACCAGGTGGAAAACGATTTAAACTTCCTTGGTGTGACCAATTGGCGCCGGTTGGCGGGGCGAAGGAGAGACTGGCGCGCCTTTTTGGACGATCATAACCGTTTAGTAAGTAATGTGGAACCAACGCCTCCAGCACCCCTTTTTCTCTGGTCCACCTCTATTGCAACTGCATATTTCCTTGAGTCCCGTTAGAGGATATTTATGACAATTTGTGAGTGGTTGCACTTGTCGTATGGGGTGAAGCACTGCTACAACAACAACAACTATCGAACGTTGAGTACCGGACTGCGAGTACCGTAAAAGGATTACTTAATTTCCGCGTTTGAGTTCCAATTAGCGTTATCTGTAGTTAAGAATGGATGCTGCTGTTGATGCCACCGACGATGGCACTATATTCATGCATTCGTTGGTTAAGGTAGATCAAGGCTTCCTAAACCTGTATCTCTTAAATCAGTGGAGTTCTCTCCTTTATTTCAACTGACATATACAGGTGTATTTAATTGGCTCGTCCAATGAAACGCAACTTAGGCCTCTTAGAAATTGTTGTTATGTTATCGGCAAGAACACTGCACAAAGGATTTTCGGAAGTTATAGTATTTTACTCTATATGAATTTGACACGCTGAGGTCGACTATTCAGCGAATATTTTTTTTTACTCAGTCGAACTATCTTAGCCCTCACTTAAAAGAAGAACAAACGATTGATAGAAGGAAGTGAAAGCCATCTTATCTGTAAAGACACCTGAGGTCTGGCATCCCTCCAGCGGTAAGATATGTAGGACTCTTAGAGTACAAAACATACACAAAACCTCGTATTACTATTTCAAAATTATGCATCATATTCCCTTTCCGCCCACAAGGTCCTCATTATGATTTCTATCGTTCCTCTCCCTTTTGAAAGAATATAATTTGGACCTCCTTAATGTGAGACATATTGTTAGTTGTCGTCAAAAGTCTTAATTAACTTGCAGTAAAAAATAATTTTTCTATTTGATTTTGAAAAAGAAATACTAATCAAGTTTTCTTTCTTTTCAGCACCCATCATCATACTCTAAGTAGAGCTCCCTACAAACACATCTCAACAATATCGGGTCAATTACTGTGTATTCAACATGAGTTTGCGACCGACATTAGTTTCAATATTTTTACTGTACACCTATCGCTGCCTCGCCCAGTCGACAAATGAGCTGGATACCAGACTGCCAGAACCACGAGCTTACATACCTGATTCACAGTATTTGGATTTTGTTTATCATGATCACGAAGACTTGACAAGATTTCTAAGGTAAACTATAGTTTTACTATATAAATCTTAAATGTTTTCTCCGGATCTTCAATTATCAATTTCAAAGGCATAATTGCACGACTCTTAGTCTTTTATTACTGTGCTGCAGAAGTACCTTTGAAGGATCTCCTACATGGTTCTCGTTCCTCTAAAAATTTAGAACACTCTTGACTACAGAAGCTTCCTTATTTGGCAAAACGACCCAATATTCCTCATCTTTCTACTTTCCATCTGAGACCTAGGGAACTCTATAATATTTTCAAGGAGGTGGAATTCAAGCGGTTGCCAGCGCAATTCATGGCTTATCCAAACAAATTGTTATCTTCACATACACGTGGCTAGCCATTACATAGTATACTATTGTGACCCTAAGTTTCTCACCGAAAGAGGAGGTTGGATGACCTTCAAGGTCCAATTTGGTCATTTCAAATCCTTCCCCAAATGATCGGACTAGTACCTTAATGGTGCTATTTTGCGGAACGTTACCGAATACATGCCCAGCAAAGCCCCATAAACATCGATATAACTCCCCAAAACCTTCGGGGAGTCTCCTTGCTGCTAAAGAAAACGAAGAATAAGACTTGCTTGTTTCGATAGCTACAAGACTACACTGCACAGTAGGCCTAACTAACACAAGATGTTGATACATATTCCGACCTCAAAAAGTGGGCGGTCGGTCAAATAATTTGGTTGGCCGAGGACTCTTGCCATAGGGAAATATTATACGGTGGATGCTGAATATTCCAGCTTATATGACCAACCACTCCTTGCTTTCCCATCTCCGCGTTAATGTGAGCAAAGCAGTGTTGATAACGAGGCGGGGACTAGGCAGCGCTTTCACATCTTTTATGAGCTGAAAAAAAAGGTGTCTTTATTTAAATAATTTTCTTCCATCCCTGTGATTGGCAGTGCCAGGTCGCGTTATTACACTAGTACCACAAATCAAGGTTGCTGTATCTGATATATTTATCCTTCTCTTGGAGGGATGAATTTCAACTTTTGCTCTCACGAAGGTATTAGATGTTTGCAGGGTACCGCATCTCAATCCCAGAGCACATACTAAGCTAATGGACTAACACATCTACACTGAAAGAAATGGTGATAGTAAAATCAACAAATCGGTTCTGTTGTTCTTGACTTAACGGAGATTCGGTGAAATTGATCGAATTATGGTTAATTTGACCGAGTTCTTTGTCTTTAGTCATTTCCACAGAAGAGAAATTGTCCCTCTTAAGTTAACAAAATTCTGTAAAATTGACAGATTCCTAATCAATCTAACTGATTTTTAGTTAACACAACTGATCTCACTGGTCATTGCAACAGCGATAAACAGTCAATACATGAGCAAATTTCAAAGAGAGTTTTACGCTCACTGCGCTCTCTACATTGTACTTATGTATGCTGTGTACTATATGTATGCACATATTTACGTGTGTATATGGCGGCGGCCGTGGTGTGACGGTAGCGTGCTCCGCCTACCACACCGAAGACCCTGGGTTCACACCCCGGGCAAAGCAACATAAAAATTTTACAAATAATGTTTTTAAATTAGAAGAAAATTATCTAAGCGGGGTGGTGGCCCCTCGGCACTGTTCGGTAAGCACTCCGAGTGTATTTCTGCCATGAAAAGATCTCAGTGAAAACTCATCTGCCTTGCAAATGCTGCAACATAGGTACTTTCGGACAAAGCTGTCGCAACAACTTTTTTTGTTCATTTGACTACTAAAACGGTCAATTACGAATCAACGATTTTTGCGCAGTTGATTCAACATCTTGTTGCGATTGATAAAAATTGACAGAAATTTCGGTTGAATTGACCCCTATTTCCACTTACAGCCGCACCCAATGAACCAAGTGTGTCGAATTTTTCCCGATGGGACTTACTCTTCTGCAGTGGTTCTTTGCTCTTCAAGGATTGTCTGAGCCGGACAACTGCATTTACTTCCTCAGAAGTACAACCGCATCCCATTCAACTTCACCAGACCGACACGACGTGAAGTAAGTGATGACGAATAGAGTCGTGCTGGCGATTTTCCCGAGATAGTGATCTTACATGTAACTAGTCTGGATCAGTTTAATAAATGAAACCCTTGGAAAAAACTCACTAATAATCGTATGTACATAACCCTCACTTTTAGAACCACCAGTGCACGCTATCCCAATCTCACCGCGCTTTATTCCATTGGAAAATCAATACAAGGGCGTGATCTCTGGGTCATGGTTGTCTCATCATCACCCTATGAGCATATGGTCGGCAAACCAGATGTTAAATATGTTGGTAATATACATGGTAATGAACCAGTTGGACGAGAGCTTTTGCTACATCTTATCCAATACTTTGTGACGAGTTATAATACAGATCAATATGTTAAATGGCTATTGGACAATACGCGCATACACATAATGCCCTCAATGAATCCGGATGGTTATGCGATATCAAAGGAGGGCGCATGTGATGGCGGACAGGGCAGGTGAGAGCAGACGCACAGACCGATTTTCAAATATTTTGTTTTCATTAAACGAATTTTTTTTGCAGATATAATGCACGAGGTTTCGATTTAAATCGTAATTTCCCGGACTATTTCAAACAGAACAACAAACGCGGCCAACCCGAAACTGATGCTGTCAAAGATTGGATATCGAAAATACAGTTTGTGTTGAGCGGTAGTTTGCATGGTGGCGCTTTGGTGGCAAGCTATCCTTACGATAATACACCGAATTCTAGTAAGTATATACAAAAGTTTAGTAGCTTTAGGCTGAACAAAGCAAAGAACATTTAGTCATACGCCAAACCAATATTGTCGTTCCATAAATCATCCTTTCATTCTAAATAAACAATCTCCCTTGGAGGTAAATCGATAAGCATTATTAGACCTCTCATCCCATATCGTATTTCAATGGCTCACAAATTACATAGCATTATCGTTTTCAATGTGCATATAAGATTGACCCTTGTATTACCCACTTCCTTTCCCCTTTCTTACCGACAACATGGCTGCTCAAAGGAATTTGTAGATCTTCAGCTTTGTGCGCGAGTGAGTAACTCTAGCTTTTTGAATCATTCGCGATACATTTTTCTTGCATTGAAAAAAAAAACGATATGTTCTACATGCATTTGTTTATATATTATTAGGGTCCGCCTTAATTTGCATCACAAATGTCTTCAAAATGTGCTAGCCGAAAATTTTATTAACTAAGATAGCGAGAAAAACACTTATTGCCATTTTTTTAAACTTGAACTTTCGGCGAAATTTACCTACGAGGTCCTGTAAACTTCCGCTTCGTTTGCTCTGGGTCAAATTTGACGCAAGACTTGTCATATTATTGAAACCGACTTGTCAATTGCGTTTGCCATCTGTTTTGACTACGAAGTGATAATGATAAAATGACAAATAATAAAGGCATGCCAAATTGGATATTTAAAATTTTTTTGTTTGCCAAATGGCTTCTCATCAATTTATAATGCCACAACTGGTGAAAACACGGGAAATAATAAACCGGGCTGTGAAGTGAATGAAAACAAAAAGTTAGTTATTGAGCAAATACTGCTTTATCGACTTCGAGGCCGTTATGTGACATAATGGATTTGCCTTTGAAACCAAATGGCCAGCGGGTCGGTGCCCCCCATAAATTTAGAAAGCAAAAATTCAGAAACACATTTTTTCAGAAAACATAAGTCGGAACACTTTTTTCAGAAAGACAAAATTCAGAGGTCAAAACTCAGATGTCAAATCTCAGAAGTCTAATTTCATAAGTCAAATTTCAGAAGTCAAATTTCAGAAGTGAAAATTCAGAAGTCAGATTTCAGGAGGCAAAATTCAGAAGTCAAAATTCAGAAAGCAATCAGACGACATAAAAAAACCCCCAGCGGGTAAGGGGGTCAGAATATACCCGCGGTAGGTATGCCTGTCGTAAGAGGCGACTAAAATACCAGATTCAAGGGGTGTGTAGCGCAACCCTTCAGGTTGCCAGCGCAATATATAGCTTCTCCAAACCCAATTGTCAACCTCACCTATCCGCGGCGAATCCTGTTTCACTAACAGACGAGGCTCTGGCGACCCCAAGCTCCTCATGGAACTTGGGGTGGGGAGGGAGGGGATGACCTGAAAGTTTAATGTGGCCACATAAATCGATCCCGAGATGGTCGGGCTAGCGCCTTAATGGTGCTGTGGTACCGGAGCGTACCGGATCTGTATCCGGCAAAGGACCATCACATCGATAACACTCCCCAAATCCTTCGAGGAGAAACCTTATCGCTACAACAACAACAACAACGACAGAAAAAACATATTTTTCTCAAAATTCAAAAATGTTTATTTATTTGGAAGGAATTATGTATAAAGAAAAAGTAGTACAATCTAAAATTTTAAATTATGTGCAATAGCAAGCATGTAATTAATAAATTTTTTTCGTGTTTATCTTTTTCAAATGAATTTACAATTTTTGTTGTTATATCGGCCTACTGATTTGTAATATCGCGGGTTCAAATCGAGCTCAAGATCTAACAATAATTATTTTATCATTATTACTGTTATGATGCACTTTTTCTTAATTGGAAATTTTTTTAATTAGAATAGAAGAAAGAAAAAAATTTAGACAACTGCCAAAGCTCGTTGTATAGATCCATTTCGGGAACTGCTAAATTCATCGGAAACGTTTAGGCGCCGCTATCACAACGGTTGTTTGTTTGTCTTCATTATCTCTACTTCTACCCTGTATCTTACCAATTCATATTCATAGCACTGCGACATCTGTTGCAGAATGGATGTGAAAATTGGACTTGTTTCATGGCAATGATGCCATAGTGTCTTATTTATTGACACTTTTACCCCGTGCTCTGGGATGTATTAACAATTTTTGTTGTTTCAATTAAGAAAAAATGTATCATAACAATAATAATGATAAAATAATTATTGATAGGCCTTGAGCTCGATTCGAACCCGTGATCTTTTGAATTTACTATTAAAAAAACGAAGTCTTTATATTTTTTCTTGCATTTCCGATATGGCTCGCCTGTTCGTTTTTTATTTTATTTGTGCAATTAAATATGTTAGGGTGTGCCCCAAACGCACTTCGAATGACGTTGTGCCACATTTCGATGGAATTATTTGTATGGACTTCACCCAGTTTGGTGATATTATACATGTTCCATAATTCGATTGAATATAACGCCCTCTTTCGACGTTACTGTGTTCCAGGCTGAAAAAAATTCAGAAGTAAAATTTCAGAAGTCAAAATTCAGCAAGTAATCAGACAGCAAAATTTTTAATGTTTTTTTTGCTGTCTGGTTACTTTCTGAATTTTGACTTCTGAAATTTGTCTTCTGAATTTTGAGTTCTGAAATTTGATTTCTGAATTTCTGTTTCTGAGTTTTGACTTCTGAATTTTGGCTTTCTGAAAAAAGGGTTCTGACTAATGTTTTCTGGAAAATGTGTTTCTGAGTTTTTGTTTTCTAAATTTATGGGGGACAGCGGCTCGCTGGTCATTTGAATTTATGAGGGGAACCGGAAGCGTACTCGTTTACCACACGAAGGTCCTGGGTTCAATTCCCAAAGGTTTTCCTTAACGGTTTCGCCCTCAGATGTGGTTAGGCAATAAATCCGAGTGTATTCCATCTACCGTTAAGATGCCGTTAGGAGTCGGCATCGGGTTCCGTCCCGTCAATTTGTAGAAGATATTTAACAAGTAGCAATATATCGGGCCATGTTATTATTTTTATTAATATCACATATAAGTTTCACGTATTTTGTGTAGGATCGACGCCCGCCCTGGACCGAAACTTGCAGACTTAGAAAGAAGCTCTTCAAACCGTTGCAAACTAACAATTTCTTCGAGGGCTCATACAGGACAGTAGCGTTAAGCATTATGTAAGCTTAAAAATCCACACATGGCTCTCTTATGCCAACGAATACTACTTTGAAATGAAGAGCGATGGCTGTTCGCCCGGTGTGAAAAAATCTAGCTCAATCAGTCACCTATCGTAACCATCATACTCATACAAAAAGTGCAGAAATCTAGATAATACTTCTCTGGGAGTACGAGTCCTTGAAATATGGCGCGTTGAAAAACAGGCCCAACAACAAGGCTAATCGGCAGGTCAAGGCAAAGGAGAAACTCAAAGCGTCGAAGAATCAAGTACCTCGAAAGCTGTAACACAGGAATAGGAGGAAAATAGTGGTAAAATGCGAAACAATATAAAGTTTTTGATTGCATAACGGGGAGTAACAAGGAAATTCCGACTTAATCACAGATTCAGCATGGAGCTAACGGTGCCACTCGGGTTGTTGGCAAAAAGAGGAACGAGCTTATGAAGTTGTCCAAGAATGTGGCGCTAACAGATCGCAGAGATCATGATGGAGAAATCTCTACCGAAAAATAGATGTCCATAGAGGTCTGCTTAGTTGCAGTTTGGAGAAAGAGACTATGTTTATAAGATGCAACAATAACTCGACCTTGAAATAGCTAAAACGAGAGTCACACGCTTTCAGTTTTAGGTATTGGATGGAGAGTAGATCCTCCCTATGCCAAAGGCCAAGTTTGGAATACACACCTGTGAGGTTGGGTTAGTGTGACGTCACGGGATTGGGAGCACTTCGAGTATCTCGTCCATGGAGAAGCATCACAATACTGAGAAAAATATTTCGGGGGCTTGGGCAGTATTCAGCCGCTCCTCAAGAGAACCATTTTTAAAGATAATAATCATAATATGCTATGAACAGGGGAAGCGGAAAGGAATCGCTAGAAGGCACTGCGACACTCCTGATTTCGGCGCGGAGGACCTAACGAAAGCAGCAAACGAGCGGGGAAATCCTCATTCTAGTATCCTGCAATATGGTTTAAGAGCTTAAGAGGCTAACATGTTGGGCCAAAAGCATTTGAAGTATATCAAAGCCTTATATTACATTTAGTTTTAAGCATAATGGCCTGACGTATGATTGAAGCGTTACCCTAAAGGGGTTGGGTAACGAAAGAATCGTCAGCAGTGCTGAGACTACAGACCCGACCAAATTCCAGATATCTGTTGAAATAAAAGTGGAAAGTATTGGCTCTGTAGAGGAATAACATTTTGAAGAAGGTAATGACTACGTATGCAGTAGTTTGCCCTCTAAGAAGATTCAGGGTTTAGTAAAGAGCTTAGTATTTTTATAAGGCATGTAATACCCTCTTACAGCTAGAGGACTATGTTTTTATGAGCTTTTGAATATATCTAGGTAAAGGCCTTGCCTCATAGCTTAACAAAAAAAGCTGTCCGTGCAAATAAGGCGCACTCTAAAGTATATAAATATTATTTGCAATTGTTTTCAACTCCTTTTATTTTGATTTACCCCTTTTTTACAAACATGCCCCTTGGGCGCAGTGTTTCAAACCTATTCGGCTGCACCGTCCCTGACGCCCGACGATGACGTCTTCAAACATTTATCGCTCGTCTACGCCAAAAATCACGCGAAAATGTCACGTGGCGTAGCTTGTAAATCGGCGACGCCCGCCTTCGAAAATGGAATCACAAATGGTGCTGCTTGGTATCCTCTCACAGGCGGTATGCAGGATTATAATTACGTTTGGTATGGCTGCATGGAGGTGACGCTGGAAATTTCATGTTGTAAATATCCGCCTGCATATGAGTTGAAGAAATACTGGGAGGATAATCAGTTGGTGAGTTTGTTTTCAAGTGAAATATTTTTTAACAATTTTCAATTCTGAATATTTTCTTTATATTTTGACACAGTCTATGATTAAATTCTTGGCCGAAGCGCATCGTGGTGTGCAGGGTTTTGTACTCGATCCCTCAGGTGCACCCATAGAACGAGCTGCACTAAAAATTAAGGGGCGTGATGTTGGCTTCCAAACCACCAAGTATGGTGAATTTTGGAGAATTCTGCTTCCTGGATACTATAAGTTGGAGGTAAATAATATTAAAGTTTATAACCAGGGGGTTATCGGGTTATATTATATGTATCGAAAAACAACTTCACTAAAAGGATAAGCATGAATCTGTCCAATTATTCGTAAAAATTATAAAAAATTATTTATCTAATGAGTAGTCGTAGCCGCAATTTTACATATTTCCTCAATCCGATTCACTAATTCAGAGCTGTAGCGATAAAAATTTTTTTTTCGGCCACGGATCGTATAACCCGATACGGGCCAAATTTTAATATATGGGGATTAGTAGATTGTGGACAAATGACCTGATAAAGGGTATTTATAGGACGTGACTCAACTAATTAACTTACCGACTCCGCGCGGAAAAGACTGAGGTTTCAACGTGCTTTTTCATGTTAAAGGGTTGTAGTAAAAAATACGGAATTTATTCGTATTGCCTACGTAGATAACCATTTATTGGCTTTTGTCAACTGTGGTGTCCCGGCTTGTTATAACCAAAGAAAAACTGTCTGTTTAGCGTTTCATTACGCTCCGCAGGTGCCATAAGAAGGCATCCCATTGAATTTCAGTGTATTTCAATTAAGTCGGACGAAAGTACTGGCAACCTTGGTATATCAACGGCTAGCAAATTGCTTCGCCACATCTTTTTTCCGCCAGCAACCTTGCCTGTTCTTTTTTGAATACTCGAAAATGGTTATTGTGTACAACTTTTTTTATATAAAACATTGGTTTCTGGGACGGATCTGCTTCGAACATCATATAAGTACATCATAATTATTATTTCAGTGTATTTAGGGGTAGAGACATCGATCTGAAATCATAGTCCCAACGGCAAGGCAACGTACGTGTACACCTATCGGTTTCGTTTGTGGCAGAAAATCCAGGCTTCAGATTTAATCAGTGTCTGGGTTTTCTGCTAACAGATCATGATCTTCTCATTGCATTTTTGCATGGGAGGAACCTGAGCGGAACGGGTGGTTGTGTGGGTGGGGTGTTTCGTGAAAACTGGATGCATTTATTGCATCAAAGCGCTGATACAATTGAGACATTATCCACTAGTCGGACTATTGATTTGTTAGTAGGTTTGATTTAGAGGTGTATAGACGGAGGAGACCGCAAATGAGCAATGGTGATTGTGGAGAGTAGTGTATGTTTGCAAATGTGTGAGGGGCTCTAAACCCACCTTACTCCTAGGCCGCTAGTCAAGAGTGGTGGATACTCAACCGAAAGCAGCTTCTGCGAAATCCCAATTAAAGACTTGTACCACGGAGAGCAGATAAGCCCCTGGAGCTTGCCAAGTTTCTGCTCATTTAGGATTGGCTCTTCGGGAGCATGGAGGTGGCTGTGATTAATATCAAAATGTGTAAAAGTTTCAACTCGAACCTAGAGTTGTGAGTTTAGGCCGACGTTGGCTGGTACTCTTGTAAAACCGTACACTCGTTATTCCCTATGATGAAGGTGATCCTATACACTTCCCCAAAATATTGCACGATATTTTAAGATTATCTTCTCGCTATGAGCAACATTGTATTCTACTTAGCTTCTAATCTATTTTGCAGGTTTTCTCGGATGGCTATGCCCCACGAGAAGTGGAATTCATTGTCGTTGAACAACATCCAACATTGTTAAATGTCACATTGGCGCCGTCTAAGGTTTGTTATTTTATTAAATTTTGGAATTTAGTTATCTTCACGGAAAAGAAAAATATGTAGTGTAAATATTTAAATTTCTTTTTATTAGGAATAGAATGTTAAAATTTTTGTTAACAAAAAAATACCTTTGTATATATATTTTATACTACATACTACACAAACTTATAAACTGCATGTTGCACTTAAGGTCGCGTCACAATAAACTTTTTCATATATATAGATGCGTTTAACGCAATCTTATGCAAGATAAGTAAAGTGCACGTATTTTTATGGAGAACGGCAGATTGAGCGACATTGGCGCCCTTTGACATACCAACTTTGGCAATTTTCCACTTTTGCTACATGTAAAGCATAATAAGAATTTGACATATGTTTTAGCTATGAGTACTTTCAACCTTTGCAAGTAAAATTATTTTTCTAACTGGATGGTACTTTTATAACATTTTTTATAATTAAAACCTGTATTTTAACAAAAGAATAAGAGAAAAACTATGTTAGCGAGTTATGGAGAATGTTTATAACAGTGCTTCTCGAAATTTTGTATTTGAATGGATAAGTCGAAGTAAGTTTTAACTGCTAAGTCTGAAGTTCTTTTATATTTACAAACGCAACAAAACCACAATGTTACTGTCATGCATAATGCTTGAAACGCAATTACGCCCAGACATTTCGTGTAAAATGTTAAAACACAGCGCCGGGCTAAATTGACGCTGTTTATTCAGAGTGGCCATTATTTAGAAATAAAGATGAAAACAATTAAAACCTTTTTAATTATTTGCTTTAGCACTTGACTGCTAAAACACGCCCAAAATGTTAAGAGCTGTGTTAATCCGGAGGGCGAACATTAATATTGTAACGAATTTACTGCAAATCCTCTTATTTGCAACCTTCTACTAAGTTCGAATCACTAAACTGTTGAATAAATAACTCCAATATTTAATAATGGAAAATGGCCTTTATTAAAGTACTTCACAATAAATAACTCTACTATTGCCCGACAGATTGCGTGCTTAATCAAAACTGATTCTAGCGCTTCTATCTGTCGCTGCCTTTTATACTCTTTGATTCCCTCGTTCGCATCTTCTAGGCGCTTCCATTTCCAGAATCTACTAGTTGGCCATCAGCTCTCAAATTTCTCAGCTGTAACTACAATTGCCGATTTTATAGCTTCTCTCATTGGATACTCTCGGGAGTATCTCAAATATATGCATGTGGTTGTGCGTTGCTTCTCAGCTGCGTATACGTACATATGTGTAGACACAATGATTGATTCGTTTATGTAGATACATAATGATTGATTTATGGATGTGCATACAAGGCGCTGCTTAGCATCGGCTTAGAGATGGCAGTACCCCTTAGTGTTTCTAATATTCGTAAAAATATCATAACCCTTGAATTTAAAAAACACAGTTTACATGTATATAGAAATAAATCTATCGTCGAAAAATGACGTCGCGTAAATTTCGCTCTTCGCTGTTCATTAGGGGGATTCTATTTTTGACCAGGCGAAGTTCGTCACGTTTATTTCGCGGCGTCAGGGCCTTGTGGTTCAAGCATAAGATTGCGTTGAATGCACCTATATGAAAAATTTCATGTGACGCGGCCATTAAAAATAATATAATCTGCAAAATTTGTGTGTATGAAAGCAATTTTATTCCAACACAATATTTTTTCTCTTTTATAAATTGTATCTTCTCCTCTTGTTTGCAATTTTATCTTTATCTTGTCTTTTGAAATGCTGCATAATTAAATTATTTTTGTTTTTCCAACTTAAACACTTTTATTAAATTTATTTATAATAATTACGTTTACAGCTAATAGCCATATCAGCAGCCATACCAAGCACTACAACAAGTCTAATAACAACAATTAAAAGAAATGGGAATGATCGGATAATTTTTCCTAGCAATTAATTTAGTCCCTAAAATAGCGATTACTTACAATTTGAAACAATAACGCTTATATTTTAAAAAATAATTGTATATATCATTATCAAGTGGTAATTAGGTTAATGTTCCTTAATGATTTTAAGTGTAAATAAATATTTTTAAATTAAAAAATTCTATGATATTAAGAAATTTATTGTTTTTCATAAATCATCAACTAATCATTTACTTGCCTTCCATATATTTTAACTTTAATGGTATTTTGAATTTTTATTTGTGTTAGTAGCCGCTTAAAGTGTCCTGTTCGTGGATCGACTTTACTATTTTTGAAAAATGTTACTTCCTATCGTCCTATCGTATTGTCCTTATAAGTCCAACAACCTACTTCTTCCCTCACTCCCTTAGATTTGTATACCAATTGTTGGAATACTGCCCAAAATAGTTCAAGTACGTGTATCGGTTTTCCTTTCTATTGTGCTAGTGTTGTCCACTTCTCAAATACCGTGTAACGAAAAATCGTAAATTTTCCCGCATTTTCGAATCACGCTCCTTATTAATTTACAACGCACAGCTATCTGATTTAGAATCAGTATCATAGGTCCTACAAAGCATCTAGTATTTGCCAAGCGGACGGAGTTATTTTATAACGCAGGTCCTGGTTTCTGATAGGGTTGGTTGGTCATTGAGCAAACATCTGGTAACACTATGGACTCATTCAGTCTATGTGAGGTCCTCACGAAGCAGCCAGTTTAACCCAACCAAGCCTCTGGCATGATCCTGAAAGCAATCATAAAATGGTTCTGGAACGACCTTTGAAACAATGCCGAAATTGTCTTTAAATTATTCGAACATAGTTCCGAAATAATTCTAAACAGTCACTAGTTGATTCTAAAACAGCCCTGAGTCGATCCGGAAATAGTTCCGAAATAATGCTAACATCATTGCGGATTCTTCCCGAATCAATATCGGAAAAAATATCGATAAGGCAATTCAGCGATGGCGAAATTGTTCCGAAATCATCTGGAAAAAGTCCCACAAGTACCCCAATACGAGACCAAAAAAAAATATGGAAATGGTCTTGAAATAACAAAATTGTTCAAAAAATAAAGGTCATTTCAGAAACCACAACCAATACTTTGCTGTATTCAAATATGAAATAAAGCAATTCCTTCATCTGGCCTTTTGAAATTTGAAAAATAACTATTGAAAACATTCCCTGGTTTTTTATTTAAAATTCATATATTTGATGTTGTTATTATTGTAGCGGTAAATATACAACCCAAAGGTTTTGGGGAGTGTTATCGATTTTGATGATCCTTTGCCGTATATAGTTCCGGTAACAAACACCATTAAGGTACAAGCTGAACAATCGCGTGAACGATTTAATATGACCACATTGAATTTCCTAACCCATCCCGTCCCCAACCCCTAGTTCCTTGAGGGACTTGGGGTCGCCCTAGCCTCGCTTGATAAAGTAAAAGGATTCGCTACGAATAGGTGAGGTTGACAACTGGGTTGCAGAAGCTATAAATTGCGCTCGCAGCCCTTGAAGGGATTACGCTTTGCAACACCTTGAACCCCAATTCAATTATTTGAACAGAAACCTTTACTCTAGCTCATGATGCAGAAAACCATGCATGCCAATACTACAAAATGGGTCGTATTGGACAATACTCGCCCTCATAAATTTAAGTGTTGCCTCTTGACTTAACTGCAGCATTTTTTTTTTTCAGTTTTATAAAAAAAACTACTACATCAATGCCTTTCTGAAATATGAAGTCAAGGACAGGAAAATAACACCTGCGGTCTGTATTTCCTTTTCCTGAGAGGAAATGGAAAAGTTAACGGAATTGCATGACTGGATCTCAAGAGTATCACATTGTCCACAAGTAAATAATATGAAAATATCCTGCTAGCATCAATGAGATGATTGACGATCTGGAACAATGTCATGAAGTATGTAGCAGATAAGTATCGTAATACGAAATCTCGGGATTGACGGCATACGGTTCTAAGACCCAACATTTATCCATGTAAACCAAGCGTTGAGGTAGGCTCATTGAGCAGACAGAGTTGGCTGGTGTAAAAATATATAGCAGCAGAGTTTTAACAGCAACGATCAACAAATCAGAGCTTATAAATTTATGTACCTGATGGCAGAAAAAAAATTTTGGCTTATGAGAATTTTATATTAAATGGCTCTGTCTAACCTTGTAAACGCTTAGACAAACGTGAAATATTTAACTCAGCCGTATGATCAAACCCGACAGACTTTGTTCTGACTTTCTCTATCTATCCCTCCCCTGTCTAACCCTCTGTCTATCTTATTTCCTCTCCCCGTTGCATTTACTAGTTAACCTTAATCTGCTTATTAGTTTTCCCTATCCCTTTCACTCTTCCGTAAAGCTTTGCGATTTTCCTCTTAGTACAACTCTCGCTATTACTCTTAATCTTATCCTTATTCTTATTCTTGCTGCTAACCTCTTTTTACTACTTTGTCGCAAATCTATTACCCTTACTCTTACTTTTACTCTCACTCGTCATCTTCCTCCTGTTCTCTTTACTTTTCCAACTTCCCTCCAACTTACTCTTTTTTTCTTCCCATTTTCTTCTTTTCTTTTCCCCATTTTCTATTTTTTCACGTTCCCGTTTTCAATGTGGAAATATATCAAGCTAGGTTTTTTTCCGCACAGTACATTACTAAGCTAGTAAAAAAGTAGTAGTAGTAGTAAAATAGTACCAAAAAATTGTCGCTCCCTACTACAAAATTCATTACCAGATTATGAGGGCGGTCAAAAGTCCATTCTCAGGATGCCAAATATTTTTTTGATATTTTTTAAATTCTTCATAAGGTAAGTGTTCAAACCCGGTGAACATTTTCAACTTTTCTTTACTCCATACATGGTGATACGCTTTAGTCCACACCTTTATAAACCTTTCCAAGAAAAACTGGACAAATACATTTCAAGATATCTATGTATATGTTAACTAGAATTCTAGTAATTGAGATAAGATTTACCAGTTCTTATTGGGTTTATTCTATTCGCTCTTGGTTAACAGTTACCTTAATTTAACTAAAAAAGAGTTTCGGTGATTTTAAAGAGTGTTTCAATTTGAACTAATAATGATCTAAATGTCTTAAAATTCTCTTCAAAAAAGTAATTTATCAATGAATTTTTCTCTTTTCACTTATCGCAGCGCATCGAAGGCACAGCACTACCAATATATCGTCCTTTACCAATACCACAACAACACTATCGTCCTGCTGGTCCGGCATATGGTGATACCGGTATTTTATCAACCATTAGTAGCGGCCTAAATAGTTTATACTCAAATATTTTCGGCTGATCTTTACTCTCTTGACTCGCTCTCTTCGTCGATATGAAAATGATTTTTTTGCTGTTAACATTCATCGTCATAATCATTATTATTCATGTTGCCAGTCGGGCGGATTTCG
This sequence comes from Eurosta solidaginis, assembly GCF_040869045.1. NCBI lineage: Eukaryota > Metazoa > Arthropoda > Insecta > Diptera > Tephritidae > Eurosta > Eurosta solidaginis. The sequence goes on from NC_090322.1 coordinate 142,690,660, forward strand.
ATTGGCAATAGTCGATGGGTTGTAGCACGTAAAAGTGCGGAACGAGTTGTGAATTTTGTGTGAAAAAGTAACAGGTGCAGTATGTGACTGTTTAAGGGTTGTAATCTACATTTGTACAAGTTTTGGAAATGAAGTAAAAGAGAAGAGTAAAAAATACACTGCCTGTAAAGTGTAAAAACAAGTCTGCCGCATAAGACATAAAAACATACAATCATCACCTGATATTTACTTAGAAATATAGACAAAACGCAATATTTTCATAAAATTTATAAAAGCATGTATTTACATAAAACAAACCAAGCAAAGCCAAATTTTGATTTAAAAACGTGTTGTTTGTCAATTTTAGTGGATATTTACATATATTATAAGTACGGACTCATTCAGTCTATGTGAGGTCTTCATGGACCGGCCAGTTCAAACTTATGTCGTAAGTGCAAAATTAAATAATTAAAAATAAAATGGATTTTAAAACTATTAAAAAATCTTTATTCGTATAATGTACATATTTATGCATCTCTGACAATAATGCCGTTTAACAAATTATTTATTCATTGTTTATTATGTAATAAGAATTTTAAAAAATTGAATATTGGTACATTAATACCACTTGCTTTCGTTCTTTTCAATTTGTAAAAAGTGAAATTTATTCCCAATTTACATTTGCTTTAAGAAATATGTATGAATGTACTTAGTCCAAAAACTATTTACGATTCTCTTGAATAATAAAGATTTAAAACTTTTATTTATTAAAAATATAATTTACCGTCTTTGCTCACGGATTCCTGAATGTAAGCGTAAGAAGTAAATGTAAACGTAAGCGTAGTTGTTGTAAATGGTATGCTCTATAGGGGATATATGTAGAATGTAAAAGTACATTCGCTTAAGGGCCCATTACTGATACTTAGCATAGACTTGACTTGACTTGGCGTAAACTTGGCAACTTAGCCACGATTATACTCCACTTAGCGCATACAATCTGGCATGTTGTTGTTGTTGTTGTAGCGATAAGGTTGCTCCCCGAAGGCTTTGGGGAGTGTTATCGATGTGATGGTCCTTTGCCGGATACAGATCCGGTACGCTCCAGTACCACAGCACCATTAAGGTGCTAGCCCGACCATCTCGGGAACGATTTATGTGGCCACATTAAACCTTCAGGCCATCCCCTTCCTCCCCACCCCCAAGTTCCATGAGGAGCTTGGGGTCGCCAGAGCCTCGTCTGTTAGTGAAACAGGACTCGCCGCGGATAGGTGAGGTTGACAATTAGGTTTGGAGAAGCTATATATTGCGCTGGCAACCTGAAGGGTTGCGCTACACACCCCTTGAATCTGGTATTTTAGTCGCCTCTTACGACAGGCATACCTACCGCGGGTATATTCTTACCCCCTTACCCGGTGAGGGTCTGGCATCATAATCTGGTTTGAAATTTATTTTTAAAGAAATGTCAATTTGTATTACAAAATGAAATGGAAACAAACAAATGACATTTCAAAATGGAAACGTCACTTAGAACTTACATAGAAAATCAAAATTCAACAGACTTCTAAGTTAAGTTAAGTGTTGCCAAGTTTAGAGTAATCAGTAACATGCAATGTTCATTTAACAGAACTGTAAGTGACAGTTCTGAAGTCAAGTCAAGTCTATGCTAAGTATGAGTAATGGGCCCTTTAGTGTGTAATATTGGTATATGTACTAGACTGGGTCGATTTGGCCGATATGGCGCCATCGATTTTTCGATAGGATTTGGGCTCAGGAAAAAAAGTTCCACTAAAAAAGTTTCGGGCCAGCGAAATATCATTTTTTTTTTACTTTTTTTCGACTTTGATTTTTAAGGTTTTTTCATGACCCACAAAAAAAATTCATTTGAATATAAAATTTGTATGTATACCCTGTCCGACCCAAAAATATCCGCTATACATATGAACATTTTTAGTAGGTCATGAAAAAAACCTTAAAGATCAAAGTCGAAAAAAAGTCAAAAAATGAAATTTCGCAGGCTTTTTTGGGTATACGTAGTGGAACTTTTTTTTCATGCGCCCAAATCCTATCGAAAAAATAGATGGCGCGATATCGGTTAACTTTCGTCCATACAAATCGACCCACCCTAATATGTACTGAATGGCGTACTAGGGAATGTATAAGTGTATGTGTGGTTAGTGGAGCCCTAACGAGAATAATGCTCAACATCGGCGCCCCAGGCGAAGCTACCCGTAACCAGCTCGACAATATCATATGTGGCACCTAGTATTATGGCACGGATCTAAAATGGTCCACCAAAATGATATACTAGCAGTCTACCGTATTACTGCTATACGAATAGCGTGTACTTATCGGACGGTGGCCGAGGACGCGATCCATATTTTATTCAGGAAAATCCCAGTAGATATACTCTCAGGTGAAATGGCCGATTGGAATCAGCCGACCATCTGAAAATGCAGAGAAAAGCGCAAGGTCACGAACAATAGTTAGGTGGCAAGAACGGTGGGAAGAATCGAGAAAAGGGCTCTGGACCTTCATGCTAGTTCGGAATAAAGCGAAATGGGACGAGCGAAAACACGACGAACTAACCCTTTCGTCCCGAGTGGTACGCATATGTACCAGCACCTCTTAATGTACCCTAAAAGCTTTAAAATACAGTAAAAACTGTGCACAAGTGTACCCTCCGGTAACTTTGAATGTTGATGAAAGTGTGGTTAGTAAAAGTTTAACAGCTGCCTTTTCATGGACGTGGTTATGTTGCGGAGTGTGCCTTATTTAGTGTTTTTTAGCAAAAAAAGTGGTAAACTAGAAGTGTAACTAAAAACTTTCTTAATATTTTGGAGCACAAATCCTATCAGAATAAAGGTATGTTATTTTGATATTGTATCTGATTCGCATTGAAAATTTATTGGGTACATCAAAGTTTTACTATGTTGATGACAAAGTGGCAAGATACAAAAGAAGTTTTGTTAATGACTGTTGATAAGCTTTATGACCATTCCTTATATGACTAAAATTACAAAAAAAAGATAAGTCAGGTCATCCAGGGGTAATAGACTTCCCAAAGCAATTGCATTCTATCGACAGAAAATGGGTGGAGTTGATCGGGCTGATCAATTCATAAGTCTCTACAATCATAATAAAAAGTCTCCCAAATGATGGAAGAAAGTCTTTTCTACTTGCCTTGGTATGTGTATAGCAACGCATGGATACCTTACAAAATGAGAAAGTTCCTTATCTTACATATGTTGTGAATCTTGCTGAAGAATTGATTGTAGAAGGGAAGAATACTACAGACTACTACAACACTAAGAAAACAATGTAACTTGTTGTACCTATTGGTACATATGTGTACCGCTTAAAAATGATATTGGTACATATAAGTACCACACCTCCCCCTCTCTCCATGCTTTTTCATCTGAAATAGTGTATATTAATCGAACACAGGCTTTTAAGTTCACTATTTTTGTTGGAGAGAAGAAATTCGAATTCAGGGACGAAAGGGCTAAAATACCACGCCACACAGATATTGAGCGGACACGACGGCTTCAAGGAATATCTACATAAGAGTGGGATAGAGCAGGATCCTTTATGTTCACACTGTCCCTCCGAATTAGAAAGCGCAGAACACGTAATGTTTCACTGCCCTCGTTTCCACGTCGAAAGACTGTCTGTACACAGAGTTCTTGGAGAGGAGCCTTCCATTAAGAATTTAGTTCCCCGAATGTGCAGACAAATAGATTATTGGATTGCTGTGAGCAAGATGGCCTTTATAGTTATGATGCAATTGATTCATACTGAAAGAGAGCGCAGAGAAATGCGCATGCGAAGTAGTGGCGACTAAATCGCCTTTCCCCCGTGACGTTATGCCTAACGGCGGTCCCACGGGGTGCGGACACATGAACAGGATTAACCTGGTTTCATTGGGCTACTTGACAGTAGTGCGCTACCCCAACATCCAATAAAAAAAAATCTATACGTAGTGTGTTTTATTGGTACGCTGTATGGAGTAATAAAGAATGAGAGCCTAGGTGTAGTCACTACACTGTGGCGTGATGTGGGACCAAGGTACGTGGTACAGAAACACAGAAACTCAAGTCAAACATGTCGCCTACATAAAAATTAAAGTTTCTAAGCATATACACATTTTTTGTGCATACGATGGCATTTTTTTGTTGAAAATAAAGAGAAACAGGAAACATTAGCCGAAACGTGATTTTTATTACTGCTACTTTTGCCCGGTTTTTCAGTGTGAGTTTAAACTAAAGTTAAAGTTGACTAGAGTTTAACCTTGATACTTTGTTAAATAACATAAAAGTGGCAGGGTTAAACTCTAGTCAATTTTAAATGTAGTTTAAACTCGCCCTAAGAAACCGGGCATTAAAAGTGTTTATAAAAACGAGTACATGGTTGGGTTTCAGGTTTAAGTTGAAATTAGTTTCGCTTTAGGTTTTTGTTGGTTATAACATCTTTGGCTAGATTTATATGACAACATCCTATCGCAAAGATCCTGAGCCAGATAAAAAATTTTGCATATATGTACATTAATGCAACAACAGCGATTTGAGGCATATAAACCCGGATAAAAGTCTGTTTCAATTTGTGAACCAGATAATTTGTTAGTTTCTTGTCTTTAATAAACCGACTTTTTCAAAAATATGTAAAATGAAACAAAGCAGCGACATCTGCCTATCACAACTCATGTGAACAAAAATATCAGCAGCTCTGCTTCTGAAATCTCCCAATGATCCAGAGCATTCCCTTGAGGTCTAAGCGTGATACGGAGCAAGAAGACTCACAGGATGATGGCCAATATTAGCACAAAGAAAAAGAATGTTTAAAGAAAGAAATAAAATGAAGTAAATTAAAATATAATAAATTAAAATACAATAAACTAGTTGTTGTTATATTTTCATCGGCCAATTCATAAATAATTCCTGGTTCCAATTCGAGTTCATGGCCTATAACAATAATTTTTTTATAATAATTTATTATTTTTTTAATTTTTCTATAGTTGAAAAATTATTTTTTAGCTATATTCCAAATTATAGAAAAGTTAAAAAAAACAATAACCACAAAAAAATTTGTTATAGGCATTGAGCTAAAATAAAATAAAATAACACAAAATAAAATAAAATGGAATAAAATAACATAAAGTTAAGTAAATTTGAAACCAAATAAAACAAAATAAAATACAAATAAAATCAAATAAAAAATTGAAATAAAATAAAATAAAATAAAATAAAAAAAATGAAATAATATACAATTAAAATAAATTTAAATAAAATAAAACAAAATCAAATAATATAAAACAAAATACAAATAAAATAAAATGAAGTAAAATAAAATTAAGAAAAACTAAATTAAATTAAATAAAATAAAACAAATTAAAATGAAACAAAATAAAATAAAACTTATTAAAATAAAATGAAAGAATTAAAATAAAATAAAATTTATTTAAATTAAATTAAAAAATCATATTAAGTAAAGTTAAATAAAGTAACATAAATTAAAATTGTTAATTTATTAGCAGCATTAAATATAATAAAATAAAACAAAATAAAATTAAAATAGAAACAAATAAAATTAAATGAAGTAAAGTAAAATAAAATAAAATTAAATTAAATTGAATTAAAAAAAATAGAAAAAAATAAAAAAAGGAATAGAACGGAATATAATAAAATAATGTAAAATAAAATAAATTTTAATAAAATAGCATAAACTAAAGTCAAATAAAATAAAATATTATAATACTATAACATAAAATAAGAAAAAATTAAATAAATTTAAATGAAATAAAATTAAAAAATATAAATTAAAAAACAATATTAATTAAATTACAAATATCAATAGAGAAAAAAATAGAATAGAATAAAGTAAAATAAAATAAAGTCAAGCAAAATAAAATAAAATGATATGAAATTTTTCAAATTAAAATAAAAAGATTTAATAAAATTAAGCTAAATTCAAATAAATTAACTTAATAATTTGGGAAAAATTATAAAATAAATAAAAAATTGCTTAAAATGAACGTTTTCATGGCAATCCTCGCTTAATTCATATAAATCAAATTTAATTAAATTGACTTTTAATCGACGAGTTATCCGCTTGATATCGAAAGGATATCAATATATTTTCGGGAAATTGTATAGTTCTTATCGGAGTGCTAGCAATTTGTTTCCGGCATGTTATCGTAAAATTATCTATTTTGCTATCAAAAATTTATCGATTTGTTATCGAACAGTTTTCGATTTCTTGTCGGAGTGTTGCCAATTTATTATCGATTTTTTAACGTCGACTTGTCGGTTTGTTTTAAAACACATACATATCTTCAAGACTTCAATAAAAAATCGATGACACGATAACACATCGAAATCTCGAATCTTGTGGGTATCGTTTGTTCCCGATACAAAGCGGACGAAGCTCTTATCAAAAAGCCCGAAACTATTTATTTCTGGTAAAGTTATCTCTGTCGTAGTTTAATTGTAACCCCTGGTTGAGCTCTAGTTAACTTATAAAAAATAAGTTTGCAGACGAACACCTGTATATTTAGACCTCGAACTTCACGAGTACTTGGTACTCACGCCTTTTTTTAAACGGTCTATTGTACACACAGTTATTGACCAAGTTCGCGTTATTACCCTTCACAAATCTACCACCTGCGCCATGCACTCATGCAACACATACATTCAGAAAAGCAATTTGGCCGAAGCAACGCTTTCGCCTTTCAACTTTTATTTCTCAAAAAAATAGGGGGAAATTTTTTTATGTTTTCGGCCGCTTAAAAAAAAAATAAATTTTACGTTTCGCTTGCTCAGGCAGCTTTGTAAGTAACTTCAGAACTGAAAAAAAGGAAATATCATTCAGTCGTGAATATATTTTTCAATTTAACATTTACAAAAAAGTTTTTGAATTTGTGTATATTTTTTAATTGGTTTTTGCAATTTTATTTTAAATTTTTTTATTACAAGGCGTCCGAAAAACAACAACTGGTAAACAACTTATAATTAGATACCTGTAAGAAAGCCGGATTTGGTAAGCATAAATAAGCAAAAACAGAAACTTACCAATCTTCTGAGGGCGTAGAGAGTTTAAGAGGGTTTCACAAAAATAATTTTATCTGAACAAGAATCGTGAAAATGAATGAATTTGATGGTAAGAAATTCTATGGATTCTCGCTGCATGACGATCCCGCATTAAGTACAACAACGAGAAATTTTGAATTTAAGGTAACGCTCTGCTTCAATCTTAAAATTAGGTTAAGTCCGACTTTGCAATTTTCAAACGTTTTTTTTTTACGCACTTCACAGTACGCACGCGCAGAGCACTTAGAGCGCGCTATACAGAAGGTACAACATAACGGACCCGAAAATAATCGGTACCGCAAAAAGGATTCGCTTAGTCGAGTTTGCAAAGCAAAGAAAATGCCAACCATGGCCGAAGTGACAACACCGTACCAACGCGATGCCGATATCGAAACACATGTATCGCGCTCCGATGCAGCAGGACGTGTGCGCGCCTTGAGCAATACCGAAATCAGTCAGCTGATCGACAAAGTAAGAAGTTGCAGCGATCTGCGCTCGCAAAATTCCACCGACACCTATGCAAAGGGGAAAGATATAACAAAAACATCTATGAAGCCACTATCCACATTAAAAAGCATTTTGCGTCCAACTATAAACGAATTTCCACGAGGTGGTTCCATTGGCGGCACATACTATCCCAATATTCGCACACAGCAGGCGGATGAGCTTGGTGAAGAGCTAAGCTGTGATGGTGAAGTTTTTTATACAGATTCTACCTCTGAAGAGCGAATATTATGCAATCCATTCGAATTGACAGACGATCCATTTTTTGAAACGCGCAGCATTCATTTGCCGCACGTACGCCGTGAGTTGCATAGCGATGGGGGTAAGTTACCCGATGTGCCAGAAGAGGATGAGTTATTCGCCACGAAGACGGTAATGCCTATCATGTATGAAGAATTTCGACAAGCACAACCCAAATGGGTGGAAATATGCGAAATTCCAGCAAAGCCGAAAGCCGAGTTTGACATAATCAAAAAGGCGCTGTATATGGATTCTCCAGCGTTGGTTAGCGCACAGCACGGCCTTAATCGTATTGATGATGAACGTTTGCCGACGAATGTTACTTACACTCAACATTCTCATGAAATGCAATTGCCAATCCCGATCAGCACACCGGAAATGATGTTAACCCATATACCACCGCCGCCTAGTCTACCAAACCTGGTGCTGACATATGCGTGCAGCAGCTATGACGATCAAGCGTCAACTTACTATGTGGATGATAGTGATCTTGAGTATGAGATGATAGGACGTCCCGAATATACAAAACTTTGTGGTCCACGCCCAAATACTGAAGAGTTAATTGATCATTCGAATGGGAGCGGCGGTTTGGCTGAGTTTGTTGAAGTCGAGGTATAAATTGAAGCAATGGAATTGTTACAAAATTCTCATTCAGTTCGTTTTCAGCCGAAAGTTCCTTGCATGAATTTGAGTTTCCTAAAAAATGTGTCTCCAATACGTTACTCTGATTTGACCGACGAACGCGACGAAGAAAGAATGCACCAACCAAAGCAACCGGTGAATAGGAAACCTAAAATAAACTATTTTCATATCTTATTTTCCTTTTTCTTAGATGAAAGTGGTTATCAAAAGTCGCTCCACAAAATCTCCTTTGCCTATAGCAGAAAAAGCAGCGCCAACAACTGGCGTTAATGATGTGAAAAAGAAAACCATCAAACCAAAGAAAAAACCAGTTGAAGAGTTAAAGCCAAGTGCGCGCAAAAACTTGTCTCCTCGGTGTAATAACTCCTCGCCAGTGACAGTGAAATCTCCACGTACGTCACGCATAAACAGCAGGGGATCAACATCCCCTAGTCCACGACGTAAAAAAGACCGCGCTCACCAATCGAACACCGTTAGGTCAAATGAGTTGCGCTTGATGAAAAATATTGTGCTGTCCAAGTCCATAGAGGATCTGAAAATTGAGAAAATGGGATTATTTGCCAAAATGACAAGCACACAGGAGCGTATAATCGAGACGCTGGACAAGTTGCGGTAAGTTAGACATTGATATTTGTGCAAGCCCGTAGCCATAATAGGCGATGGTAGCAAACTTTTGTGTATAATACCGCAACCAAATGCGCCACATTATCCAACTTGATGGATGGTCATAGAAACTGTCTGTCTCTTTTCGAGAAAAGGCGATTCCACTAATCGGACTTCACTTTCCTGCATATCGTAGTAGAAGCACAATTTTTGCTGAGATCATACGGCAGCTTAATAAAAACTGCCTAAACTGCGACGAATTCTGTCTCACAAGAATTAGGAGTAGTTGACGGGTGAAGCCTTTCCCACATTAATATGCTTATAATGAATTCGGGGGCAGGCGCACTGGACCTTGAACTCAAATATCTTGCAGCTTTCAGTTTACCATCCCGATTGACTAAGACTTTGACTGCATTCTTGTTTAGTTAACGAAGCATATTTCCTTCATATGCTGGAGCTGCGCTCCGTAGATGAGCCTGTGTGATATGTTCCGAATTTTAAAAGATATATCAATTGCAATTCCAAGCCTCCTAAGCCACTATGGTGGAAACCAAATGCTTGAAAGCAACTCATCATACATCTTTCCCGTGAAATTTGCGATTCCGATGTCAATTACTGAGACTAGGCAGGCTGAACGTGCTCGTACAATAACAGCAACAACGAAAGCGTTCTAACCTAACTAGCGCATGTGGAATAAACGAAAAACATCCTGGCTACACAGTTCGTGGTGAGTGGTTTGAGGCCAGAATTTACGGCGTGGATGTGCATGACGGTTATTGAAATGATCCAAATATTAGGAGTACTGTTGTGTTAGTAATTATTCGAGGTGATCTACTTTAATTGAATTGGCAATCTTGTGAGAACGGGACTCCACAACAATTAATTTTAGTTAGACACGAATTTTGGTTTCAAGACAGCACAGCATCCTTTGGGCGTCTCCTTATCGCTAAAAGAATAAGAAGCACCAATTTGAAGCAAAGGGTATTGACCTCATCAACCAACCTAGTTTGGACTACTCCTAAAAAATTTACTTGCAATGTCTTTACTATCTTCCTGCGTTAAGAATGTTGATACAAGGCTTTTGGTACAGATGTAAACAGCTCAATATACGGTACATAGCCTAAGAGTAGCTGTTTTCTGACCAGCCTCCAACTTACTATGCTGTTAAGCAGAGCCCATACTACCTGTTGCATTGTATTGTCGAGCCCATGGATAACTAAAGCTAGCATAGTTCGCTACATCTCTTTCTTTCGAAGTAGAGTTCAGGCTGTCTTACATTTGTTCTACAGCTAGTGAGATTATTGAATTAAATGAATAAGATCTCGTATAGCTTGTATTAGATTGGTTAGGGGAAGAAGAGTTACCTTGGCTCTGCTGTTGAGCTGTTGAAGGTGCGCAGTTAATCATGTGGGTAATTCACTTAAGATGAGTTTGTTAAGACCAAAATAGTGAGTTAGTTTGATATTTTGTGTGCTGCAGCAGGATAATCTAAATTGAAAGATATAATTATTTTATTGACTCCAGTCATAAACGCTATTCAAAAATCTTCGGGGTTTTCAGCATAAGTTTACTGGAGCTTTATGTGCCAGACAACCATTATGAGAAGACGCGCCGTCAAAAGAATGCTTTTGAGTTTTCCGTACGATTCTCACGTAACTTTTTATATCCCTTAAAAGGCATGGTAAGTCAACCTCCAAATATTTTTTTTCTGTTGTGAAATTAAATATTCTTCTCTTGTAGATTGAAGATCTACGTTTAGTTTCAGTCGAACAATTATGCAGCGCCTCCTCAAATGAAGCGACTCAACGCGTACTCAATATTTTTGTACTCATTCAACAATCACTGCAAACTTACTACAAACAATTGCGTTACTTTTTGCTCGATCAAGTACCGCAAAAATTGAATTCACTTATTGAATTGGCTAGCGCGGCCATCAATATTTGTTTAGAGAAGCAAGTTTTCGATCGCAACGATGCCATTATTGAGTGTTTACAAGAACGTTGCTCAAAGTTTCTGGGTTTCTTGGAGGATATGCATGAGGAGCGATTTCTTACAGCTCGCGAAAACTATCGCAAAGCATTTGATAAGGTATTCTTTTGAAGAATATTTTTTTGTATTAAATGTTTCAATTATAATTTTTTTTGGTATCCTCCTCTTCTTCCCTCCAGACCTCTTCCAATTACAGCCTAAAAATGTTCATGAACGATCTAAATATGTACGAGCCGAAATTGGTTCCAAAGAATCATTACAATCAGCGTCGTAAACCAAAACAGCGACGTATTCTCAAACCAAGCTCGACTATCACGAAGGTTAAGGCAAATACACCAAAAATAATAACTCCCAAAACGTCACAAATGATTATCACGAAACCGGACGGTGATCATATTTTGACACAAGTAAATGAGTTACGCACAAGCTCGGTAAGTTTCGATAAAATTGTTCTTATTAGTATCGCCCGTGGTTTGGCGGTGGCGTGCTCGCCAACGACACCAAAAGCCCTGGGTTCAAGATCCGAAATAGGCAGCATCATAGTTTTTCAATAAGAAACAAAATTTCTCAGCGGTGTTGCCCTACGGAAGTGGTTTGGCAATCACTCCGAGCATATTACTGCCATTAAAAGCTCCACAGCGAACATGTATCTGCTTACAGATGCCGTTAAGAATCGTTTTTATACATGTAGGTCCCGTCCCGCCAATTTGTAGGAAATATTAAAAAGTGTCACTACGCAAAATGGAAGTGAAGCTCGGCCTAAATCTGTTTGGAGGTATATCGGGCCAAAAATTAGATCAATTCAATCACCTAGATAAGGGATATAAATATTAAAGCTTAGATGGAGATTTCTAGATGTGGGAAATGCAAATGTCCCTCTTTTGAGATGGGCCACACCGAGGTTCGAGAATTTTACTACTTCTGTCTCCCTCTTTGCTTGCAATATCTATATCCCTCTTCGGTTACTTTGCATTTACTTCTATCTGTCCTGCTTACGCGTTATTTACCTTTCCCCTTGCCATTTCCGCTTTCTCTCTGTACCCGTCCCTCCTCTTCCTTCTCACCTCTCCCCCCCCCCCCCCCCCCCAACCTTCTATAAATAGCATTTTCGAATAAGTAGATAAAAAAAACCTGTATCCTAAAATTAACCTGGGCAAAAGGCTTCGTATTTATTAAATTTTAAATTTATCGCTGCATTAAGTAGCTCTTTTAGAAAAAGTCGGTCCCTGGTCCACTTTCCAGAGAATAAATGGTCCAAAATATCAAGCAAGTGAAAAAGGTTCGCTTATAACTAATTGTCAGCAAACAGCACCATACATGAGATTTTTTTAATAAGTGGGTCCCTAGTCTTCGCTATCTCTGAAACCAAAGGAGATATTAATATTTAGAGCATACTATATTGGTACCCTCGTTAAGGGCTTTCGTTTGATACCCTTACCTTAAAAACGAATTTGGGGCCACCATTGATCAACACTTACGCCCTGAAAAAGTTGAGACATTAAAGCAAACGCTATCCCATTTTTATACCTTTCGCGTGATACCACATCGCAAAACCTCTGCCCGAAATACCCTTGTCACAAATTTAGGTCTTTATCCCGGAAAATGATTTAGATGAAGCAATCAAGGTTACTTATTAGTTAATTAGTTATTAAACCTTCATCAACATCTTTCATTTGATCCCATACTATACAAAAACGTCAACACTACAGAAGTTTTTCCAAAAACATGGGATCATAAATGTTTGTATACTTCCTTGCAATCATATAAATAACGGATTTAAAAATTAGCTACGGCTTAGATCTGAAGTAGCAGATTCTAGATTGGTATTCTGCCTAACAGTCGATACCCTCCACTATCCCGAACACAGCTCAACTGATTAAGAAGAAATTTAGTAGGTAGACAGTGCCATGACATCTTAAGATTTACTATTTAGATGTTACCACTAGAAATTTTTTTTCGTACGAGTAAGCACGAATGCCTTTGTGAAATTTCTTGTATAATATACTAGTGAATTTTAAAGTGAGTGACAGCGACGCAAAGTGCCACGGCGCCATTTATATTCTAGCCCGGGTATTTTACTTAATTATGGTTATGGCCGTACAACAAGGGGCGCCAGTCGCTTAATTTTCACACCAAGGGAATTTAAATCGTTTTCCACCTTGTTCTTCAAGCGTAATGGGGATCACCCTCTTCCTCTGCTTCCATAGGTGGGTTTCGATAAAAATACTGTCTTCGCCGGAGCGTCATCTTTTATTCGTATAACATGGTCTAGCCAGCGTAGCCGCTGCGTTTTAATTCGCTGGGTTATGACATAAAGCTCGTATAGCTTATCATTAAATCTTTTTAGATACTAGCCGTCGCCGTCGCCGACGCGTAGAAGTCCGTAAATCTTTCGAGGAACTTTTCTCTCCAACACTCCCTGAGCCGCTTCGTCTGATGTTGTCATGGTCTATGCTTCTGCACCATATAGCAGGACGGGTACGATAAGAGACTTGTAGATCATGATTTTCCTTTGCCGAGAGAGGGGTTTTCTTTTCAATTGCCTACCTAGTCCAAAGTAGCATTTATCGGCAAGAGAGAGCTGACAGGAATAGCTCCGAAAGTAAGCAGAAAACGCCAGCAAACGAAAGTTTCAAGACCGTATGGAACTTTTTTCAAAGCTTCACATCGAGGAGATGAAGAGCCTGATACCTCAGTTATTAGTTTTGCATTTGTATCTCATATTGCTAAGAGTCCCTGTTCGGTCACCCAAAAAGTAATATTAATAAGATGGTATACAATTTCAATTATTTAAAAGCTATGCCTGTTTTTCTAACTTGTTTAGGGAGTATTCCATAGTACGGCAGATAAAATGGTGCCACCTGCAGAACCAAGTGTACATTCGGACGATTTACCCAATTTGAATAAAGCGCTCATCGAAGCTTTACAAACTGTAACTAAAGAGCAAATGCGTCAAGCTCTACAGCCCATAATGCAAACCCTTGGTACGGTGCTTGAGAAGAAGGTGAGTTTAAAGTAATATAACTTTCGATCACAATATTCACCTTGAAAACCTTACCTCATAAGATGTGACCTCAGGTTTGATACACAACACACAATTTGGGGACTTATTCTGTAACTCGATTCGGAAGAAAATCCGGTTCGAAAGCTTGATAGCGTTTTTTTTTTTTGAATCTGATAGAAATTTCTTTCGAATCGAGTTATAGAATGACGTCCTTGCTTATTAAATTGTTCTAGGAATTTAAACTTGAGCGGCTTATGCCAGAGCCGCCTTCAAAAACAACCCTAAAAAAATACTCATTTGAATTGTGTCAATCGATCGCTGTAGCAGAATCATAGGAAAAATCGAATTGAATTGCAAAAACCGCCAAAAAATTGTAAATTAATCCAAAACTCGAACAAATTTTAAGTATACATCTTCAATCCTTATGATAAGAGAAACATTGAAAGTTGGAAAACGAAATGCAAAAAATTGAGAGTGAGTGTGCTTTCGATCAGCATTGATTTTGTTGTTAATTGCGGAACGAGTGAAGTAGTGCAATGTTTCTGCCAATGAATTAAACTTGATCGTCAATGTGGAAACGGGGGCTTTGACATTGGGGCCTTTCTTTTTTCCCTTAAATCATTTCAGTTTGATGTTTTTAGAAATTTGTTAAGCATGCTGTAAATTAGTCGCATATTTCACCGTCACACGCTCGCTCAGTTACATTACAAATTGTTCGTGGTATCTGTTCTTAATTATTGTGCTGCGAAGATATTTATTATAAAAATTGCAAAATTAGTAAATAAATGAAATTAAATGTGATCAAGAAATGGTCTGAAAAATTCTGATTCAGCCCTAGCAAAGAGAAATTTACATTGGAGTAATTTATAGATTTATTGTGATCGCAACTAATTAGTTTTATTCAGGACTAATAATACACTTTCAATGTAAAGTCACTCTAACTTACTTAAGATGAGTTAAAATTTGTTAAGGTGCGTTGGTTAACGCCGCTTATTTAGTTGAGCTATGATACAAATTTTGATTATTCACGTACCATATTCTTGAATAAGGACTCGTGCAGAGAGTTCTGCAAACTTAGAACTCCCAACAAGCTGCCAGATCACTGTAGCGTTTTCCAAATGGAAGTATTAGCCGTAGCCAAAGCAGTAGAAACACCGGAAGAGAATAGCTTAAACTGCAACCGTGTTAACAATAATCTCGCCCGCTACTAAGGCCTGGGAAACCAGCTAACATAGGAGGTTCATATCGCCCGATATCTCTCCTATCGCCAGTAGCAAAGACACTTGATGCAATTTTGCTCCCTTATTTCAAAGCAAATTTGCAATTAGCCTGTCATCAGCATGGCTTAAAAAACTTCATAGCACAACCACCGCGCTAAATACATGGACGTCCCAAATGTCGACCATTTTGAACATCCATGTGCATGGCATTACGCTACCCACTGTCTTACACCCCAAAATCTTGGGTGTGACGTTTGATGAGGATCTACAGTTTGGTGAGCATGTAGCCGCAATTGTACCGAAAATCCAGAGCCGTAATAAAATCCTCAAATCTTTTGCTGGCAGTACTTGGGGAAAAGATAAAGAAAAGCTCATTACCACTTACAAAGCAATTGGCCAGCCGATTGCATGCTACGCGTCCTCGATATGGTCGCCAAGCCTAAAGACTCCTCACTGGAAGAAGCTTCAGGCCTGCCAAAATACTGCCCCCAGAACCGCCACGGGTTGTCTTATGCCCCCAGAACATCATCTACATAATGAGGCGAGAATACTCCCCATTATGGAGAGAAATGAAATGCTAACCAAATAGTTCCTGTTGAATACCCAGAAACCTGGGCATCCCAACAGACACCTGATTGACGAGCCAACACCGCCCAGTGGCTTATGGATTAATCTCCGTAAGCATTATGAGGAAATACGGCACCTGAGAACACAGCCGTATGAAACCAAAAAATACAAGCAGGTCCTCAGTGAACTCCACAAACAAGCGTCGGACCTCTATGCCAGGAATTGCCCGGTGAATCCTGTACTCAAAGAAGAATACCCTAAACTTGCAGAAGAGCGCACACCCCACGGAAACGCGAGTCACTCTAGCTCAACTTCGATACGTAACGGGTTAAACTCTTACCTATCCAGAATCAACCCCGAGATACAAAATATATGCCTGCTTGTAACGTGTCCCCACATGACACCAACCATCTCCTCAACTGTATTGTGGAACCAATGCCTCTAACACCCCTCTCATTATGGTCCACCCCTGTTGAAACAGCAAGTTTCCTTGGACTGCCTCAGAGGATATTGATGACAATTTGTGATCGGTCGCACCTATTGGATGGGGTGAAGCACTACTACAACAACAACAATAATAATCTCGCATAGCACAGCATCTAAAAGTGTGTTAGAGTGTAAGCAGTATCTGAAAAGAATCGGGACAGGGAGAAGCATACATCTATATTGGGTCCCAGGGCATATGAGAATTGATGGGAATGAAAAAGTAGATGATAGCTAAAAAGGGCGCATCCCTTGAAGCTTGCTCCCTGGAGTCCCAATTAGATTGGGCGAGATTCAAGAGCGGGGCTGTAAAGTGTCGAAGATTATGTGTAGGTCTTCAACCTTAGACTAACAAAGCTGCTTCTATCATTAAAAAGAGAGGACTGTAGACTCATGCCGGGTATTCTGACTTGACACTGCCTTCTGGCGTCACATGCGTTTCCATTAGGCTTAGTCAGTGGTAGCAGATGTAGGAAGTGCGGGTTGGAGAAAGAAACGATCGAGCACGTTTTGTGCTCGTGTCCTGCGCTTGCCAGCCTAAGACTAGGTGATACAGCTGTCAGATCTAGGAGCGGCAAGTGGCTTAAATCCTAGAAAGCTTCTAGTATTTGCCAAGAGGACGGAGTTATTTTATAACATAGGTCATGGTTTATGATAGGTCCTGGTTTCTGAAGCCAAGCCGATTGTAAAGGTGTACAAGTAGGATATGTGGCAGCACGCACATGCACAGCCCCGCTCACCTGATCAAAATGCTTGTTCTTGTTCGTTTTTTTTGTGGATGCTATTTGGCATTATTGTACTTCTTAGGTCCAAAAAAAGTGTAGTAGCTGCTAATGAAAACTGCGTAAAAATTTATTTGTAAAATTACAAAGAAATATCCTTGTTTACTTTCAAACGAGCACTTAATTACATCTCTCTTTAAAATCCATATGTTTTGGACAATTTGTCAAATTAGTCAAATTGTGACTATATTACAGGGGACGATTGCTAAAACACGACCAAAACCGTCGAGGAAGGCATTAGTAGACGCGTTTTGGCCACAGTTTCAATAATCCGAACATGCTTTCGCCTTTGGATTATCGATATCAGGACAAAACGCGTCTTTTCATATCTCTCCACATTTTTGGACGGGTTATTGCAGTTGACAACGGTTTCAAACTGTTTTTCGCGGAGAACTTTTGAACGGGTAGAAAAACTTAGCACCCGTGTTTGTATTCTTAATGCTGGCATAACTACGCGTCCTCAGATACCCAATCGAAGACTGTATAATTTTCTGTAGAACCCATATAGATGCACTTTACATTTTGATACTAAATTCGTTCAAAAAAATTTACCATCACAGCAACCGCTTCTTTTTTTGTTTCCCTGCCTCGCTTTCGACGACAGCAACCCCTGTAATTTTAACACTTCGTTCATTGTCAAACTCATGTTCCACGCAGGTTCCACTGGGTTCCACTGGGTTCCACGCTAGTTTGACACTGACCGAAGTCTCAAACAGCGTGTGTTAGAAAGGGAAAGGAATTGTTTCCTTCTCACACACATCTTACTTGTAAACCTGTACAATCGTCAAGCCTTCGACAACAGGGAAAATGAGTACGAAGGAAAAGCTACGTACGTACACAAATCTTTTAGATTTGGATGAACAATCCAAAAGTTAGTTACCAAAAGGCAGAGCTGTAAAAAGATTGAATCAACTTAGTGTGCATTCTCTCAGCATTCTTATAAAAATTCGTGATTTTTTGGTTGCTTATTATAAATCTCCATTCCTGAATGGCTGAAAATACTTTAAATCAAAGCTAAAGTGTGTGCGTTATTGAATGGTAAAATATAATTCAATATAGAGTGGGAATGTAGGAACCATTCCCAATCTTTAATGAATATAAACTTGAAATGAATGCACACTTTTTTTTTCATTCAGTACTAAATACTTTTTCCCCAAAGTTATTTTTTGGTATAATTTCATTGACATCAGATATGTTAAATCAATTTAGGAGTTGGGTGCACAAAAGGCGTAAAATTTATCAATAGAAATACTAGTGCCTTCTAATTATTCAAGTAGTTTAATATTTAAGAATTCATGAGCTTAACGCCGGCTTATAATAATTGTATATTATTTAAGCATCACTCAATTTCGAATGTTATCAAAGGTTTCACCGAGATTCGAGCCGCGAATCAATCGGTGAAACTGCAGTTGCCTTAAATCATCGCAATATGCCAGTATATGTGACTTTCTTTTCAGTTTCTCTTAAACTTGGCAAAGACAATCTATTGCTTTCTTGCTATATGTCAAAATGGTCCTATATGTCCTACTTATTTTGCTATTGTAGTAAAATGGATTTTGTAAATGAACACATTGTGCATTGACCAAATAGAGTAAATTGTGGATATTATTTGTCGATAAAATAACAAAAACAGATACTCCAGTTTAAGTCATTTAAATTTAAATACATCAAAGTACGTAGATCTATCGGCGATTTAGTTGGAGCTACCTAATTCCGAGAATTTCGATAAATATATGTCTAATTCCATGGCATCGTCCTACAGCGATTCAGGCTTTTTCTATTCACCTGAGTCGCCTTCCCAGTTTTCCTTCATATGTGCCACAAAACAAAAATGTTTCATTGGGAGAAATTCTTCAGAGGTTATCAATTTCCCTCCCCACAAAGTGATTGACTGGCTCCAACGGACTACATTTTTTTACAGCTGATGTTTTGACAGTGTTTGACGGAATATAAATATAGGACCCGAGTGATTGAGAAGGACCATTACTCTCTCTCTGTCTATTTGCATGGCATTTGTAGGTTGAATTCTACCTTACTTGAGCAGATTTGTATTCAAAGTTAATTTTCTTTGCTACCAAAAAAGCTACAACTACCTATAGAGCCTACGTTAAATGACTGTAATTACAAACTATTGGGTTTACAAGAATATTTTTCTTACAAAATAGATACAAATAGTATATTGCTATTGCAATTTTCAAAATAACAAACCAGTATAGATACAATATTTGACCATAAACCGCTACGAAGAATATATGAAGGAATTTGAGAGCTTTTATAATATTATTACGAATATTAGCAACACTAAGGGGTACTGTCATCTCTAAGTGAATTGAGTGACTTGTATGCACATCCGATATATAACTTTCAATTGTTTAATCAACAATTGAGGACTCTCAAGTACTTTTTCATGCAAGCCTTTTATATGCCATATTGGCAACACTTATTTAGAACGATGACAATTTTCGGAACAGTGATGTTGAAATCTTTGTATTTGCTTTTTTTATTATTAAATTTTTAGGAAAATTTCAATAAGAATACTTTTCCAGTTAACTTCTTTGCGCTTTATTACCATTTAAATTATTTTTATTACCAATTAAATTTTTTTGTAGATATTTTAAAGTGGCTTTAATTAAATGCAAGCATGTGATATTTGAGGGGGTTTTGTGCATGTACGACATTTTTCATAGCTGATTGGTACTAGAAAAGTGTGTGCACAAAACACAAAAGCTGCATTCATTTGAATGCTTATTCTGTGTTGAAAAATGTTTGTGTTTAAATCAATTACTTCATTCTTTCTTCGAATGAGTTCATAAGTGCATTCTTTTTTTCCACTACTGAATGCAGAATGGTTTAACTTTTAAGCCACATTCCTTAACAAGGAATGAATGAATGAAGAGCAAGCACTCTTAAATCAATGACTTAAAATTTCAAATGATTGCACAGTTTTACAGCTCTGCCAAAAGTTGGCAAAACTCACAGGATATATTCTATGATACTGCCCCAAAAACGGTTTTGCACTTCAAGGAAAGGACAAGCCAAGAAATGGCCGCCCAAAAGATCATCAGACGTCCAGTTAGAGAATAATGCTCTATCCCCAATTAGGAAAAACCAATCTATGTCAACAAGAGATGTTGCCAAAATAGCCAAAACCACAATTTACAAGTCAACCGAATCAAGCAGAGAAATGGTATAACCCACAAAAAGAAAAAAGTTCCAAAAGGAAGTGAGAAAAATGATAAAATTTGTTTAGCTTTACGAAGGCTATGAAGCACAAACGTTTTACAATAAGTCCAGAGGTGTTCGAAGCGCTGTATTGGTGCTCTTTCTTCGATGGCAGCACTCCACTCTATGTTATACCTACCACCTAGGTGGCGAAGGAAATAGTCGTTTTCGGAGGAGTTGCTAATAAGAGAAATCAGTGGGCCTGTTTCAATACCATTACTCACCGGTTATTACACGCCTAGCATGGATAACTTACTGTTCAGGATGCCATCATCATATTCAACATAGAAGGTTCAATGTGGTCACATTAAACTGTTCCCGAGATGGAGGGGTTGTACCTTAATGGTACTTGTTACCGGAAAATACCGGATCTATATCCGGCAAAGGATCATCAACATCGATGACACTTCCTAAAACCAACAGGGAGTGTTTTTATCGTTACAACAACAGCAATATCAGAAAACGTGCTCTATCGTTTCCTTCGCACTTCCTACATTTTCTATCACTGGCCAAGCTTATTTAAAAGCATGTGACACTAGAAGGCAGTGTCCAGTCAGAATACCCGTCATGAGTCTACAGTCATTTCGTTTTAATGATAGGAGTAACTTTGTTAATGTAAGGCTGTAAGACTTACACATGATCTTCGACACTTCACAGCCCCACACCTTCTCTTAATCTCGCCCGCGACTTTTTAGATAGTTCATCGACTTTTTCATTCTCATCAATTCCCATATGCCCTGGGACCCAATAAGGATTTATGATACTCTCTATCCCGATTCTTTCCAGGGATAGCTTACTCTCTATTACACTTTTAGGATGCTGTGCTATGTGAGATTATTATTGCTGCTTGGCTGTCAATATAACAAGTGAAGCGGCTGCGGTTTAGGCTATTTTCTTCCAGTTTTTCTACTGTTTTTGTTACGGCTACCACTTCCGCCAGAAAAAGGCTACATTCTTCTGGCAGCTTGGTTTGTTAATTTTCGGATCACCACAGTATACCGCAGACTCTACTAATTTCATTACTTTGAAACCATCGGTGTACACGTGTATCGCCGCATCCTCCATCTCGGCACCCTTGCGCCAACCATCCACCTCCCTACGAAGCGGAGATACAGAATCAGGTAGACTGTTCGTCCTGTAAGTGATGACACTAAACGACTATGGCCGTATCGTCTGCGCTCAAGCTGCCCTGAGCCACTAAGCCTAATTGCAGTTGTTTACGCTATGTTCTTTTCCACCTTTGGCGCCTTATTCTGTAACTCGATTCGAGAAGAAATGTAATACGAAAGTTGTAAAATTACATATATTTTTTTAAATCCGAAAGGAATTTCTTTCGAATTGAGTTACATGGTAAGCATTTGCTACGTCATGGCAAGTATGCAACATCACCGTAGTTTATTTTTTAAATTTTGAATAGCACTGCAAGAACTGTCAAAACAACACAAAATATGCAAAAAAACAGCAAATGAAAACAATTTTTGTACGAACCTTGGCTTTCATTTGCTAAAGCAACGTTTCCAACATCAAATACACAAAAATCTGAACTCCTTCCTTATTACTTTTTTTCTACTTTCTTCAGAACAGCCCAAAGCAATATTTTATACATATTTAGTTTACTCGTATACCTTCATTTAATTTAAAATATCTTTTGCAAGTGCAAGCTTTTTTTGTGTCTATATAATAAGAGTGAAATATGTTTTCCAACTTTAAAATGATTTTAAATATCGAAATTGTTGCTATTGGTTTTATTATTATTAATTTTGTATAATATTACATTTTCAAATATACGTAAATTATATTATGAGTTTTGATAAAATTTTGAAATGGAGAAATCTGCGTACACTCCCTTTGAAACTTAACTTTCGCGATTATTTTCAAAAACGTTTCATAGGTTTTTCTTTTTTAATACAAAAACTTACAAAACAGATTGAAAATATAGCTAAGAAGGTTTTTGAAAATTTCTAACAAATTGCTTAAATACATATTTGAAGTACGAAGGCTTCTTTTTGAAACTCGCAAATGCCTCGTAGCCCTGGAAACGTCGTAAAAATGCGTCGTAGCCATGGAACCACTTCAACAAAGATCTTCCATATGACTGCGCGAAATTTACACGGTTTACAAGGTTTGCGCGACAGTTGTGAGTTTTCATAAGTTGCCCTACTTTTTTTCAACTTTACCAATTTTGGTTGGAATGTTTTGTTTAAGTGTTTCAACTAAATTTCAGTTTAATTTGAGCTACTTTTCAAATATTAAGGATATTCTTTTTACACTTGTGTTTGAAACAACAAACAATTATATATAATTATAAGCTTTGGTTAAAAATATGTTTCAATGTTTTTAATTTGGAAGTTTTATTTTTTTGTAATTTTGTTCATCAATATTTGAGGATAGTTGCAGAAAATAAAAACTACAAAAAGACCGAAATATTCTTTTTGTGTTACTTAAAAAAGAAAATATTGGAAATATTTCTATATAATTTATAGTGCACGTTTCTTGTATTATATAAAAAAGTTATAGTAAAAGAACATCAAAATTTAAATTTTTTTTCGTTCCCATTAACAAATAAAAATAATAGAAGAAAGAAAATTCTTGAAACGAAGCAAATACAATAAAAAATTTAAATTAGAAATATGCCTGCAGTAAGTTAATGCTTACGCTCAGACGATCAGCTGAGTAAAGCTAATAACGAGTTTAAAAAGGGGCGTGGTTCGCATATGTAAATATATTTCTTAAAATTTGTCATGGAATTTTTTCGAGACTAGTCGAATGTTAACAGCCATTGGTGAGATTACCTACATATCTAACGGTACATGTGTGGACTTTGGATTGTGTATCTATTACAATTACTTCGCTTGTGTATGTGCTAAATTGGTGTTTTGTGTATAAAACATTCTCAGATATTTGCTTCCATTTACAGGACGCAAACTTCTTTTTAGCTGCTCGAGTTTACATGTAATTAGTATTCACTTTCACTTTGCTCGCTTTGTTATTCGAGTTGCCATATATTCATATAAATATAAATTATCAAGTAAATTAGTAAGTCGCATGCACTCCCTCTCCAGTCCCCATTGTCCTCATTGCTGCATTTAAGTTATATTGCTTGCTACTCATTTTCCTCTAAGCTGAGCATTCGGTGCATACGGGTTTGTTCTCTTCAACAGCAAATATGCTCGCCGTGATTGGATTGGCGCATTTCTAAAAAAAAAACAATATTTATAAATTTATAACTTTAAATTATGCGACTGCCCACTCCTTTGAGTATTTCTTACCTTGCATTTGAAACAGTCCCGATGCCATTTCGCATTTAACGCCACAATTGCATTATCTGTAATTGGTTTAGTGCAGCCAGCACAGCGTGCCGCAAATAATTCCTCAAAATCTGCTTTACAGTAGGCTTGTCCGTCACGCTCATAGAAGGAGGTACCTACTAAGGGCTTTTGACACGGTCCACCGCACACAAAACAATCCTCGTGCCAAGTTTGTCCAAGTGCTTTAATGGTACGCTGTAAGAGAAGATTTAAATTTTGTTGTCAGTGTTTTATGCAACTCGGTACATAGTTTTGTACGAAAGTGGTTAATATAATCTTATTTGTGTTATCATAAAATAATAAAAAGATGATTGAAAATGGAAAATGTGGCCTTAAACCTTTAAACACAGGCAAGTTAGTTTAGATTGAACTGGACGGTCAATAAAGAACTCACATACGACTAAATGTTACCAGAAATTGTTTGACGGTCACTTTCTACATTATAAGCACGTGGCGCCAGAAGGAAGTGTCCGATTAGTATGCCCATCGTGAGAATTAAGTCTTCTCTCTTCTGTTTTAGGATTTGCACATGATCTTACAAACTTTGCAGCCCTGCTATGTCTACGTCTTTTCTTCCTGATGGATCATTATCTCGAATTGATTTTTCCCAAACTGATGGGGGCCTCTACCGCCGATTCATCAAGTGTTAAACAGTAGATGAATTTTAATTTTGATATTTTAACAATAGCTAATGACAATCTGTTTATATCATAAAGAAAACTATAAAAATTACCAAACTACGGTGAACAGTTACTTAAACTTTATCTAGATTGAAGTTTCCAGTAAAGAAAAAAAAGTTTTCAGTAAATTGCTTTTTGTTTCAGAAATTTCAAAATCAGAATTAATTAACATGATATGATGTAAGTGTTTTGGGCTATAAAGAAAGTGTTAAACATTTTTAATTCCACGTATTGATCGCAAGATTTCATCCCCTCTTCATAAAGTTTTTGAAAATACACCGATCAATGTGCCCCCAGCGGAACTGTTTCTGTAGTTTGGCCTATGAAATACGTTTGGAATTTCAAGTAACTCGCTTTCAGGAAGAAAATAAAAAGTCGATTGCGAGATTCCAAATTTCATATGACTTTTATAATTATTTCTATACGGGCACCATTACTAGACCCTTTCTGCACTTTTCTTCAGAGTTCGAGTTCGCACACTCATGTGCAACATATATGTATGTATGCACGTTTTTCGCTCAGGCACATGAGCTGCGTACAATGAGAATCAATTTTTAGCACATAACTCATGTTTGTGCTTTGTATATAAAATATTCGTGTGCATACTCTCGTGCTGTGTATAAAAAAATGTGAGTCGTGTGAGCAATTTTCTTTATTAATTATGCACACACAATTTTTCCTGCCTTTCGGAATCAAAAACAAATATCAAATGCTTTCAATATTCGTTAAAAAAAACACACATTTGTAAAATCCCATTCAATATAGAAGGAGGCGAAAGCCTGAGGCCCGAGTGGCCGCTAAATCATATATTATCAGGAATTTCATTATGCGGCCAGCTTCGTAATATTATCGTTGGATGCAAGAGCAAAAATCTCAAATCCCTTTTAAGGTTAGATACCCCTTTCTTTGACTGAGTTAAAATTACTGACATTGATATCGTCAAATAAACCTATTTACCACTTTTGGTAGGCATTCTCTCCTAAAGTTAATTTTATATGAAACACTCTTGCCTTCTTCTGATGAATACGGCTGAATCGTAGACGAGTTGACACGATTTTTATCGGTTGAAGCGACTTTTAAAATAATTCGAAACCACTATTAATAATCGTTTAAGGCTCGCAGGTTGTTTATTGTTCTTAATTTCTTTGCTTGCTCATGTGCATGACTTTAACAGCACTTGGCACTTTTTCTAATAATCTGAATAATAATCAAAGAGCACACTCATGCGGATGTGCTTTATTTCATATGGCACACACTTGAGTTGTGTGCAAAAATTTTTCATGTGTATTAACATTGAATTCTGTGAACATTTATTTCTCACACGTGTGTGTGCTGTGCATGTGTGTGCAAATACGAGTCTAACTTTTATTGCATTGCATGGGTGTGCTCTGAACTATTATAAGTCAATCCCGACTCGTGCGCTACCTAGCCCACATTTTTTCTGTTTTTGTTATATTGTCACGGTGCTTCCAACTAAAGGTAAAGTTTCAAGTATCCATAATAATCGATCGATAAATTCCACATGCTCCGTATAGGTTTTCTTAAGATCTTTTAATCTCCTCATCCCTACCCCATCAGGAAAATGTGTTTATCTTAAATAATGTATAATAATAGGGTTCTAAGCTACATATGTAAGTTCACACAGGTGTCTGGGTCATCGGGAAAGCGTATTATCTGAGGTTCTTCACTTAAAAACATACTAGCGTATGCTGGGCGACAAACGACAAACTCAAATGCAATTTAAATAAATTAATTTAATTCAATAAAAATTGTCACTTCTATTTTTCCGCTCGCTGCTGTGTATGTCTTTATAGAAGCATCTACAAAATTAGCGTCAAAAAGATCTATTCTGATTTTAAAGTTGTCTTTTAACACGAACATTATATACCGGAGCAGTCCAAAATTCATTGTTTTTGCTAAGTGTCAGTTGTTTAGGGTCCGTAGGGTTCTTTGCTACGTAGTCTAATATAATTTGAAAACCACATACATAAGTACATATATTTTTTCATTACCTAATGAGAATAGTTTAAAAACGATGTGTGTTCATTTTCATTTATACAGTAAGGTTCAATTCGCAACGCTCTTGAGTGCCATTCCGCTATGCATCAGTAATAAGTTCTGATAAACAATCATGTAGGTATAAAGCTAATCGGACTCAAACGTAAAATTTTTCTAATTTTTTTATCGTTTATTTACACTTAATAAATTTGTTCATTGTTTCGAAAATGTGAGTCATTTCTTCGTTCGCGTATAGCATCGAATACAGTGGGTTATAGTCAAAATGGAACGTGCCTCTTAAAAAATTATCACTAATCATTCCATTTCATTCAGTAGAGTGGAATTTTAAATGATATTTGTACCAATGCAAATGCATATCTCGGAAACGATCACCTTAACACAATTGTGGTAGATCTACCAGATTTTTGGCAAATTTCCCTTTCTACCTCCATTCTTAAAAGTCGATCACAAATTTATTTGCTAACATTTCGATTTCAGACATTTGCAGAACAGACTATTTTTTTCAACATCCATTATAATACACCTAGAATGTTGAAGATTGATGTGTGGACTGATATTGAAACTCTTGATAAAAATTTTTGAAAATGGGCGTGACTCCGCCCACATGTGATAAAATCCATTTTAAAAATTTTATTAATTATAAATCTAAAACGATTAAACCTATCATAACAAAATTCGACAGAGAGGTTGCCTTTAATATAAGGAATGCTTCGAAGGCCGTGGATGAATAAAAAAAGCTGTCTTTGCATAAAACAGTTTTTTATTAAATGGGAGTGGGCCTTAGTTCTATAGGTGGACGCCTTTTCGAGATATCGCCATAAAGGTGAACCAGGGGTGACTCTAGAATTTGTTTGTACGATATGGGTATCAAATGAAAGGTACTAATGAGGGTTTTAAAAGGGAGTGGGCCATAGTTCTATAGGTGGACGCCATTTAGGGATATCGCCATAAAAGTGGACCAGGGGTGACTCTGGAATTTGTTTGTACGATATGGGTATCAAAAGAAAGGTGTTAATGAGTATTTCAAAAGCGCGTGGGCCTTAGTTCTATAGGTGGACGCCTTTTCCAGACATCGCCATAAAGGTGGGTCAGGGGTGACTCTAGAATTTGTTTGTACGATATGGGTAATCAAATGAAAGGTGTTAATGAGTACTTTAAAAGGGCGTAGGGCTTAGTTCTATAGGTGGACGCCTTTTCGATATATCGCCATAAAGGTGGACCAGGGGTGACTCTATAATGTGTTTGTACGATATGGGTATCAAATTAAAGGTATTAATGAGGGTTTTAAAAGGGAGTGTGGTAGTTGTATATGTGAAGGCGTTTTCGAGATATCGACTAAAATGTGGACCAGGGAGACCCAGAACATCATCCGTCGGGTACCGCTAATTTATTTATATATGTAATACCACGAACCGTATTCATGCCATAATTCCCAGGGCTTTTGATTTCGCCCTGCAGAACTTTTTCATTTTCTTATACGTAATATGGTAGGTGGCACACCCATTTTACAAAGTTTTTTCTAAAGTTATATTTTGCGTCAATAAACCAATCCAATTACCACGTTTCATCCCTTTTTTCGTATTTGGTATAGAATTATGGAATTTTCATTTTGCGCAATTTTCGAAATCTTAAAAGTGGGCGTGGTCATAGTCGGATTTCGGCCATTTTCTACACCAATACAAAGTGAGTTCAGATAAGTACGTGAACTGAGTTTAGTAAAGATATATCGATTTTTCCTTAAGTTATCGTATTAACGGCCGAGCGGAAAGACAGACGGACGACTGTGTAAAAAAACTGGGCATGGCTTCAACCGATTTCGCCCTTTTTCACAGAAAACAGTTATCGTTCTAGAATCTAAGCCCCTACCAAATTTCAACAGGATTGGTAAATTTTTGTTCGACTTATGGCATTAAAAGTATTCCAGACAAATTAAATGAAAAAGGGCGGAGCCACACTCATTTTGAAATTTTCTTTTATTTTTGTATTTTATTGCACAATATCATTACCGGAGTCGAATGTTGACATAATTTACTTATATACTGTAAAGATATTGAATTTTTTGTTAAAATTTGACTTAAAAAAACAATTTTTTTTAAAGTGGGCGTGGTCGTTCTCCGATTTTGCTAATTTTTATTAAGCATACATATAGTAATAGGAGTAACGTTCCTGCCAAATTTCATCATGATATCTTCAACGACTGCCAAATTACAGCTTGCAAAAGTTTTAAATTACCTTCTTTTAAAAGTGGGTGGTGCCACGCCCATTGTCCAAAATTTTACTAATTTTCTATTCTGCGTCATAAGGTCAAGACACCTACCAAGTTCATCGCCTTGCCTGTCTTTGGCAATGAATTATCGCATTTATTCTGTTTTTCGAAATTTTAGATATCGAAAAATTGGGCGTGGTTATAGTCCGATATCGTTCACTTTAAATAGCGATCTGAGATGAGTGCCCAGGAACCTACATACCAAATTTCATCAAGATATCTCAAAATTTACTCAAGTTATCGTGTTAACGGACAGACGGACGGACGGACGGACGGACATGGCTCAATCAATTTTTTTTTCGATACTGATGATTTTGATATATGGAAGTCTATATCTATCTCGATTCCTTTATACCTGTACAACCAAGCATTATCCAATCAAAGTTAATATACTCTGTGATCTCTGCTCAACTGAGTATAAAAAGGGAAAATATTAATTTTTTTAAAAAGGGTTTGGCATCGCCCCTTTTATGGCTAAACTATTTTCTATGTTTCGGGAGCCATAACTAGAAAATAATTAACATATCGTAATTGGAAATACATACTTTCCTTATAGCAGGAAATATTTCTAGTAAATATGGACGGGAACAAGTAAAGACCATGCCCACTTTTATATAAAAGAGGTTTAAAAGGGTCGTAAACTGGAATAATAAGCTTCGCGAAAAATAGTATTGTATCAGTAATATTTCATTTACCAAGTTTTATTTTAGGAGAAAATAAACCCCTATTCGGATCAAGCATTACATAACATTTCTAGAGTAATTCAACTCAAATGAACTAAGTATATAATGTTCGGTTACATCCGAACTTAGAAACCCTTGCTTGTTATATTTCAAATCATTTAAAGTTGATTGAAATTTCCGTGGTTCAATAAAAGCCATTAAGCTTGATATAGTTCTACCGCTATTTTTTGGAGATATGCCAAGGTATATTTCTTAAATCTACCATGAAATGTGTTTTGGAAGTGGCAACACTGGCAATGATGCTTGCATATTTCGTAAAAAAACCTCTACGATGTACAGTTGTGAACGCGAAAAGCTACAAAAATTATTAACAAATTGCATCGGCTATTCTCTATTATTATACTCAGTTGAGCAGAGCTCACAGAGTATATTAACTTTGATTGCATAACGGTTGGTTGTACAGGTATAAAGGAATCGAGATAGATATAGACTTCCATATATCAAAATCATCAGTATCGAAAAAAAATTCGATTGAGCCATGTCCGTCCGTCCGTCCGTCCGTCCATCTATCCGTTAACACGATAACTAAAAAAATTTAAATTTTTTGAGGTATCTTGATGAAATTTGGTACGTAAGTTCCTGGGCACTCATCTCAGATCGCTATTTAAAATGAACGATATCGGACAATAACCACGCCCAATTTTTCGATATCGAAAATTTCGAAAAATCAAAAAAGTGCGATAATTCATTACCAAATACGCATTAAGCGATGAAACTTGGTAGGTGAGTTGAGCTTATGATGCAGAATAGAAAACTAGTAAAATTTTGGACAATGGGCGTGGCACCACCCACTTTTAAATGAAGGTAATTTAGAAGTTTTGCAAGCTGTAATTTGGCAGTCGTTGAAGATATCATGATGAAATTTGGCAGGAACGTTACTCTTATTACTTTATGTCTGCTTAATAAAAATTAGCAAAATCGGAGAACGACCACGCCCACTTTTTAAAAAAAATTTTTTTAAACTCAAATTTTAAAAGAAAAGTTAATATCTTTACAGCATATAAGTAAATTATGCCAACATTCAACTCCAGTAATAATATGGTGCAAAAAAATACAAAAATAAAAGAAAATTTCAAAATGGGCGTGCCTTCGCCCTTTTTCATTTAATTTGTCTAGGATGCTTGTAATGCCATAAGTCGAACAAAAATTAACCAATCCTTGTGAAATTTGGAAGAGGCTTAGCTTCCAGGACGATAACTGTTTTCTGTGAAAAAGGGCGAAATCGGTTGAAGCCACGCCCAGTTTTTATACACAGTCGACCGTCTGTCCTTCCGCTCGGCCGTTAACACGATAACTTGAGCAAAAATCGATATATCTTTACTAAACTCAGTTCACGTACTTATCTGAACTCACTTTGTATTGGTATAAAAAATGGCCGAAATCCGACTATGACCACGCCCACTTTTTCGATATCGAAAATTACTAAAAATGAAAAAAATGCCATAATTATATACCAAATACGAAAAAATGGATGAAACATGGTAATTGTATTGGTCTATTGATGCAAAATATAACTTTAGAAAAAAACTTGGTAAAATGGGTGTGGCACCTACCATATTAAGTAGAAGAAAATGAAAGTTTTGCAGGGCGAAATCAAAAGCCCTTGGAATCTTGGAAGGAATACTGTACGTGGTATTACATATATAAATAAACTAGCGGTACCCGACAGATGATGTTCTGGATCACCCTGGTCCACATTTTGGTAGATATCTCGAAAACGCCTTCACATATATAACTAAGGGCCACTCCCTTTTAAAACCCTCATTAATACCTTTAATTTGATACCCATATCGTACAAACACATTCTAGAGTCACCCCTGGTCCACGTTTATGGCGATATCTCAAAAAGGCGTTCACATATAGAACTAAGGCCCACTCCTTTTTAAAATACTCATTAACACCTTTCATTTGATACCCATATCGTACAAACAAATTCTAGAGTCACCCCTGGTCCACCTTTATGTCGATATCTCGAAAAGGCGTCCACCTATAGAACTAAGGCCCACGCCTTTTTAAAATACTCATTAACACCTTTCATTTGATACCCATATCCTACAAAAAATTTTAGAGTCACCCCTGGCCCACCTTTATGGCTATATCTCGAAAAGGCATCCACCTATAGAACTAAAGCTGGAGACATTGGTGCTTTATCGGTAACCGTATCGGTAACCTTTTAACAGCTGATTCGACCAACCTTATGAGAATCAATGCAATCGATTATTGGTGCCGCTAAGGTCGTAACCGTATCGTAGCCAACCAATTGGGTTTTGGTTTACCGTCGTAACAATAAACAGCTGATTACGTTAGGGATACGGATACAGCGATACGACATACAGCACCAATGACTCCGGCTTAAGGCCCACGCCATTTTAAAATACTCATTAGCACCTTTCATTTGATACCCATATTGTACAAACAAATTCTAGAGTCACCCCTGGTCCACCTTTATGGCGATATCTCGAAAAGGCGTCCACCTATAGAACTAAGGCCCACACCCTTTTAAAGTACTCATTAACACCTTTCATTTGATACCCATATCGTACAAAAAATTCTAGAGTCACCCCTGGCCCACCTCTATGGCGATATCTCGAAAAGGCATCCACCTATAGAACTAAAGCTGGAGACATTGGTGCTTTATCGTTAACCGTATCGGTAACCTTTTAACAGCTGATTCGACCAACCTTATGAGAATCAATGCAATCGATTATTGGTGCCGCTAAGGTCGTAACCGTATCGTAGCCAACCAATTGGGTTTTGGTTTACCGTCGTAACAATAAACAGCTGATTACGTTAGGGATACGGATACAGCGATACGACATACGGCACCAATGACTCCGGCTTAAGGCCCACGCCCTTTTAAAATACTCATTAGCACCTTTCATTTGATACCAATATCGTACAAACAAATTCTAGTCACCCCTGGTCCACCTTTATGGCGATATCTCGAAAAGGCGTCCACCTATAGAACTAAGGCCCACACCCTTTTAAGATACTCATTAACACCTTTCATTTGATACCCATATCGTACAAACAAATTCTAGATTCACCCCTGGTCTACCTTTATGGAGATATCTCTAAAAGGCGTCCACCTATAGAACTAAGGCCCACACCCTTTTAAAATACTCATTAGCACCTTTCATTTGATACCCATATTGTACAAACGCATTCTAGAGTCACCCCTGGTCCACGTTTATGGCGATATCCCGAAAAGGCGTCCACCCATAGAACAAAGGCCCACTCCCTTTTAAAAAACTTATTACACTTTTCGTTTGACACCCATATTGTACAAACGCATTCTAGAGTCAACCCAGGTCCACTTTTATAACGATATTCCGAAAAGGCGTCCACCTATAGAACTAAGGCCCACTCCCTTTTAAAATACTCATTAACACCTTTCATTTGATACCCATATAGTACAAACAAATTCTACAGTCACTCCTGGTCCACGTTTATGGCGATATCTCGAAAAGGCGTCCACATATAGAACTAAGGCCCACGCCCTCTTAAAATACTCATTAACACCATTCATTTGATACTCATATCGTACAAACAAATTCTAGAGTCACTCCTGGTCCATCTTTATGGCGATATCTCGAAAAGGCGTCCATCTATAGAACTTAGGCCCACGCTCTTTTAAAATACTCATTAATACCTTTTATTTGATACCCATATCGTACAAAATAAATTCTAGAGTCACCCCTGGTTCACCTTTATGGCGATATCTCGAAAAGGCGTCCACCTATGGGACTAAGGATTACTCGCTTTTAAAATACTCATTAACACCTTTCATTTGATACGCATATCGTACAAACAAATTCTAGAGTCACCCCTGGTCCACCTTTATGGCGATATCTCGAAAAGGCGTCCACCTATAGAACTAAGGCCCACACCCTTTTAAAATACTCATTAACACCTTTCATTTGATACCCATATCGTACACAAAAGTGCTAGAGTCACCCCTGGCCCACCTTTATGGCGATATCTCGAAAAGGCACCCACCTATAGAACTAAAGCTGGAGACATTGGTGCTTTATCGTTAACCGTATCGGTAACCTTTTAACAGCTGATTCGACCAACCTTATGAGAATCAATGCAATCGATTATTGGTGCCGCTAAGGTCGTAACTGTATCGTAGCCAACCAATTGGGTTTTGGTTTACCGTCGTAACAATAAACAGCTGATTACGTTAGGGATACGGATACAGCGATACGACATACGGCACCAATGACTCCGGCTTAAGGCCCACGCCCTTTTAAAATACTCATTAACACCTTTCATTTGATACCCATATCTTACAAACAAATTCTAGAGTCACCCCTGGTCCACCTTTATGGCGATATCTCGAAAAAGCGTCCACCTATAGAACTAAGGCCCACACCCTTTTAAAATACTCATTAACACCTTTCATTTGATACCCATATCGTACACAAAAGTGCTAGAGTCACCCCTGGCCCAGCTTTATGGCGATATCTCGAAAAAGCATCCACCTATAGAACTAAGGCCCACTCCCTTTTAAAATACTCATTAACACCTTTCATTTGATACGCATATCGTACAAACAAATTCTAGAGTCACCCCTGGTCCACCTTTATGGCGATATCTCGAAAAGGCGTCCACCTATAGAACTAAGGCCCACACCCTTTTAAAATACTCATTAGCACCTTTCATTTGATACCCATATTGTACAAACGCATTCTAGAGTCAACCCAGGTCCACTTTTATAACGATATTCCGAAAAGGCATCCACCTATAGAATTAAGGCCCACTCCCTTTTAAAATACTCATTAACACCTTTCATTTGATACCCATATAGTACAAATTCTACAGTCACCCCTGGTCCACGTTTATGACGATATCTCTAAAAGGCGTCCACATATAGAACTAAGGCCCACGCCCTCTTAAAATACTCATTAACACCTTTCATTTGATACTCATATCGTACAAACAAATTCTAGAGTCACTCCTGCTCCATCTTTATGGCGATATTTCGAAAAGGCGTCCATCTATAGAACTTAGGCCCACGCTCTTTTAAAATACTCATTAATACCTTTTATTTGATACCCATATCGTACAAAATAAATTCTAGAGTCACCCCTGGTCCACCTTTATGGCGATATCTCGAAAAGACGTACACCTATAGAACTTAGGCCCACTCCCTTTTAAAATTATCATTAACACATTTCATTTGATACCCATATCGTACAAACAAATTCTCGAGTCAGGCCTGGTCCACCTTTATGGCGATATCCCTAAATGGCGTCCATCTATAGATCTATGGCCCACTTCCTCTTAAAATACTCTTTAATACCTTCCATTTGATACACATGTCATACAAACACATTCCAGGGTTACTCTAGGTTCCTTTTACAACATGGTGATTTCCCTGACTTTGTCTCCACAGCTCTCAACTGAGTATGTAATGTTCGGTTACACCCGAACTTAGCCTTCCTTACTTGTTTTTTTATTATATTGTGACGAATATGAGTGACACTAAGTGAAAGTCACATCCCTAGTCTGATGAAATCACAACAACAATAAAGCAGACAGTCAATTGTATATACATAAACGAATCAATCATTATGTCTACACATATGTACGTACACGCATCTGAGAAGCAACGCACAACCACATGCATATATCTGAGATACTCCCGAAAGTATGCTATGAGAGAAGCTATAAAATCGTGCAATTGTAGTTACAGCTGAGAAATTTGATAGCTGATGGCCAACTAGTAGATTCTGGAAATGGAAGCGCCTAGAAGATGCGAACGAGGAAATCAGAGAGTATAAAAGGCAACAACAGTCGAGGCGCAATAATTCAGTTTTGATTAAGCACGTAATCTGTCGGGCAAGAGTAGAGTTATTTATTGTGAAGTACTTTAATAAAGGCCATTTTGCATTATTAAATATTGGAGTTATTTATTCAACAGCTTAGTGATTCGAACTTAGCGGAAGGTTACAATATATTTTTTTATTTTGTTTACGAAAACAATTTAAACCGAATTCAAAAAAAGCCAAAGATATTCATTAAATTTCCAATTTAGGAAACATTCTTCAATTTTGTATTCCAATTAATTTCAGTCTAACAAAGTATAAGTTTATAGTCTTTCAAGGGTGTTTTAAATTTTCCTTTGTAAAAATGATGTACAATTTTATCTTTTTATTATAGAAAAAACTTCAAGCTTCGGATGTTGAGTGGAACCACTCAGAAATTTCAGAATTTTCTTCAAAAAAGCACTACCTGAGCATAAACTCAATGCATATTGACGAAATCTGTGGCCTAGACCTCGATAATTCTCTTAAATTATAATATTCAATATAATAGATGAGAGGACGTTTTTAAAAGATATTCTGAATTAGGGCGTTTTCGACCTTGCTGCCGAGAGATATTCCACTCAGCAGTCGGCTTGTATTTTGTTAAAACAAATCAGGGCCCGTATTACGTGTTACGATCAGTGACCGAAAACGATTTTCACTGAAGTAATAACTATGCAACTGTCAAACTTTTTTTTTAAATTATAATAAAGAATGGATATAACGAGTACTATTTGTCGCTAGTACAAAAATGCCATTAATCCGATCCACCTTTAAAGAGCTATTGTGATTTAAAAAATGAGTTTCGATCACGGATCGTAACACGTAATACGGGCCCTGACTGGGTTGCAAACCTGCATACTCAAACAGCTTCTCAAATTATAACTAGAAAATTATAGTTTATGAAGATTTCCTACACTTCGAATTCTTTTTAAAGCTTGTTAAAAATTGGTTGGCTTAGTTTTCTTCATATCTTATTCATAAAATTGTTGTGTCAGAGTGTTTCTCGTTGAACTCCTTCGAAAAGGCTCGACCGATTCTGAAATTTTGTGTGCATATTAGGTAGGTCTGAAAACCAGAACTTATATATTTTTCATACCCCAAAATTGTTAAACAAAATTTGTTGTTTTTATTTTTCTAAGAAACAGAATTAAAAAATATGGTTGTATGTATTGGGACTTGGACTGGTACTGGGAATAAGAGATGGAGAAGAATAAAAAGAACTGGAGAGAAGAAAAACGAAGAAAGGAGAAAGACATTTAGACGAAGAAAGAGACATAGATAAAAGGAGTGGGGGAGGGAGAAGGAGCCAGAGGAAAAGAAGGGATGGAAAAAATGGGGAGGGAGAATGAGACGAAGAGAGAGGAGTCAATAAAAAGGAAAAGGGGGGAGAATTGGAGAGAGAGAATAAGAAGTAAAAACTTAGTAAAATTTATACAGCTAGACGAAAGTGAGGGCGGAACGTCATTTCATAAATTTGTTTCTACAATTAGCAGAAATTACAAAAACAAAAAGAAAATAACTGATAACTGAATGTGATTTAATTGTTTGCTGTTATTTTCGCATTCACAGCTGTAGATGTGTTTATGTATATATTTTTAAAACCATTTCATGTTTAAAAAGCTTAGTTTTTTTTCAAAAACTTGCTTCTTACATAAATTTATAATCACTTAAACCCACACATATTTCTTTGATGGAATTATTATAAATTAAAAATCACTCAAACTAAATTAATTTGTTTATTATGATTTTAATGTTGAGGTCATCATTGGCACTACCCACACAAAAATTAAACGAGCAAACCAACATGGAGCATAAATAAGAAAATATTTGTGCTAATTTACAGAGATTCTCGTCAATTCAAGTACTACATTAAATAAATTTAGAAAAATCACTAAGTTATAGTGAAATCGCTCATCAACTTTTAAATTGAGTGCTTTCAGCTAACACTATTTTTGTTGATACACTGCAAACTTGTTTCCGTCAGTTGACCGATAGAAAATTTGCTGTCTGAACGTCGAGTTGCCAAATGAAATAATTATCCTTAAAATTTAAGGAAAGAACTTCTTAAATTTATTTCACACATCTCTATAATATTAATAGGAAATATTGTATTCATAACAAACACAGTAAATGCCATTGAAATGTCTTGGCCATTCAAACACGTTGAGCGAATGCAGCGAAAAAATTTATATTCAGTAAATCCAAGCCTTTGAGTGGATCAAAAATACTCAACGGCGCGTTCAGAAAATTATCACTCAACGATTGATCAACCCTTGTGTTCGGTGAAAGCGCCCACTGATCGGCAAGAGCGCTATCGACTTTTCTGGCCAAAGTTTTCCTTTAGACCACCTCCGCTTTTCCGTAAACCAACTAGAAAATACATTTTTTTTACGACTCAATGGCTTGTAAAGGCTTACTACCGAAGTTTACAGGAGGGAATTAAACACATATTTCCCAAAAATTCCAAAAAAATATATATATACTATACCGGAAAAGCCCCTAAATTGAAAAAATTTAATATTTGTTTACCTTTTATAATGGGAATTTCGTATGAAAGAAGCTTTTTACTGGTTGTACCATTTTCTATAAATAACATAAATATATGTAGTTTAAAAAAACTAAAAAACACGCCGTAGTACAGAGGTTCGTGTCTCCGTTATTACCCTGCAAAACTCGTTGGATCATGTGGTCCACTGGAGTACTTACCATTGTACTCCACTGTAATGCAGCAATGGACCAACTCATATTTCTACACGAACATATTGTAAGCCGATCATTACTCGTTTTTAACGATTGTAATCACTACACGATGTTTATTGGACTGTGGGTACTCCATTGATTACTCTGATGTAATGCGGAGCTGGAGTATATGGTCCCGTCCTAGGACATCGCAATGTTAATTGGACCATATTTTTTGTATGAATTGTGGTTAATTTTGGAGTACTCGGTTGGTCCATAGCGAGTACTCCATACATGCATGCATGGAGTACTCGCGATTTTTGCAGGGTAAGCACAACTCCCCTGCAAAAATCGTTGGACCATGTGGTCCACTGGAGTACTTACCATTCTACTCCACTGTAATGCAGCGATGGACCACATCATGTTTCTACACGAACATGTTGTAAGCCGATCATTGCTCGTTTTTAACGATTGTAATCACTACAAGATTTTTATTGGACTGTGGGTACTCCATGGATTACTCTGATGAAATGCGGAGCTGGAGTATATGATCCGGTCCTAGGACATCGCAATGTTAATTGGACCATATTTTTTGTATGAATTGTGGTTAATTTTGGAGCACTCGCTTGTTCCATAGCGAGTACTCCATACATGCATGCATGGAGTACTCGCGATTTTTGCAAGGTCGTTTTGTAGCGAGTTATTCAACCACTGCCGCGAGTCTTCAATAATTGCCGCTAGATGGGTCTAACTCTCCTTTGCGCACCTAGCCTAAAAAGTTAGAAACAGGCATATATAAAAGTGAAGCTAATATAAGCGTGTTAAAAATTACTAAACGCGTTGAACGCTAACCCGGTCTCTATAGCATATGTCCGTGAGCCTAATTAAAAAATTTCTGAAATTCTTTCAATGCTTGATAATGATAGAGAATGATAATGCTTGAAAGAAATTATAACAATCCCGACTTTCAAAATCCCAACCCGACATAATCCCGAAATTTTCAGAAAGACACAATCCAAACAAATTTTGTGTAACAATAGAACCTGTTTAATGTTGGCCGAAGTAGTGAATGTTTAATCGGTATTTAGTCGCGATATTTGGTCGCGTTTAGATTATGTATTTCGGGGATATGTGAGTCCAAATATCTTAAACACCATTTTTTTATAAGCCAGATTAATTTAGGTTGAGTGGTAACCACCCCTGCAGGCGAAGTTCATTTGGACAACATGGCCTTAGATAAGTCTTTCCGAGATTCAAAGGAGTCATAACCAAAATACATCCATATAGCTCTGAAAAAGGCTAGACAGGCAAGCAAGAAGTGTTGCGCTGACTCCACATCGTCATCCAGCGTCTTACCGCAGTGGCACTGGATAGCATCCTCTACACTGCATCCTTAATTGTGACAGTCTCCGCTTGGACGCCTTAAAATTGTGGCTTACATTGAGCTCCCGATAGAAAAGACCTCTCACCTTTGCGTTCAACTCTTACCCATCCGTGAACTAGTTAACCAGTCCACTGCCTCATATTAATTCCTTCCCTTTTCCGCTCCCCAGGGGATGACTGTTACTGTAACTTGCAGTGGGCAGTTGTTGGCACACAATAGTCTGCCATGTCTAGGGTGCACTCAAAGTTGGTAAGAATACTCGAATGCCCTCTATGAGAAAGCCTATAACCCATATTACAAAGTCGGATCAGATGTCTGTCCAATTCACCGGATGTATGTTCAGCATGATATTCAATGCCAAGGTAGATGTTGTTCTAAGAGCGCCGCTGATACCAACCAGCGTTGTACGTTGTAGAGACACTAACGTTTGGTAAAACTCGCCGTCTTAAGTGAGTTCCACCAGACCACTGACCAATAGAGCAAGACAGGGTTGACTACCAATTCATAAAGTCAGTGTACTTCCCTTGGCGAGAGTCCACAATTTTACCGATGAATCGCCCTGCAGCAGTGCAAAGAAACCACATTTAAGAACCAGCTCCTTGTTTCCAAGGTTGATTTCCAGTCCACATTATTCAGCTCACATAGTTCCAACGGCCTTGAAAAGTATCGCGAAGGGTTTCCAGAAATTTACCTCTGACAATGATTGCCAGATCATCTGCACTACTCGACCACCACAACCTTCTAGCTCCGCCAAATGCTCATCGCTAACACAAGCCAGAGTGCATATATTTTTCTTCATTTCCTTCTCCCTCCCCATACTCCGCTGCGATAGTTCTGTTGGACAGAAGTTTGTTATTGAATTCAATAAAATGCCCCGCGACATCTAAGACATCAATGTATAATGAGTCGCCTTTGCGCTCCAATGATACATTTTTATTTGCTTTGTAATCAAATGGAGAGCCATTTCTGCTGATCTACCTTTACAACAGGCATGCTCCGATGACAGTATCAACCCAAGAGTCCTGTTGATATATAGATCAATAAACCGCTCCTACGTTCTAAGGAGAAATGAAGAGAGACTGATTGATTTGAAGCCTTTTGTGGATAAGTCTTTCGGAAAAAAATTACCTTGACTTTGTTTCAAGACTTCGGTATGAAGGCCCGTTTAAGGAAAATAGTGTAAATAATGGCCAAATACTGGCAGGAAGTCCCCAAAGATATTGAAGTTGCGCAGGAATAATGCCATCGGGGCTCGGATAATTGTATTGCTTGTAGCATGCGCTATGATATCGTTGTTCTTTATATTTTCATTTCATACAGCTCGAAATTGCCTTATCGATTAGTTTTAATTAATTTATTAACGCTTTAGGCTAATTCGTTTTTTTATAACTCTAGCGTTCCCCTTTCCTATTTCCCCTTTCTATGGTTCAAACTTTCAATTTTAATCTCGTCGGAACCGCGTACGAGTCTCTTCTTTGCTGTCTTTACACTTCAATTCACTCTCATCATAATGTTAATCGCATAACTTCATAATTACATTTCATTGTTGCTTAATTTATTATTTGTTGAACTCTTTTATTTATTTTATTTTA
Organism: Eurosta solidaginis; assembly: GCF_040869045.1. Lineage (NCBI taxonomy): Eukaryota > Metazoa > Arthropoda > Insecta > Diptera > Tephritidae > Eurosta > Eurosta solidaginis. Next base: position 142,731,464 of record NC_090322.1, read on the forward strand.
CTTCTTACACTTCGGTGTTGCGTCAGACAGCGTGTCTTTTTCTTTATACCTTTTTTGCTAATTCTTTCATCTTTTGTTCTTATTTTACTTCGAGTTAAAGATTGTCATACATACAGCGGCGGTTGTGAATATAGAGTACACAATTATGTACAGCACCGATCGCAAATATGGCAATGGCATTAAATTTTTATTGAATTTATTTTCGAGCGTATTCGTCCATTCGCATAACATGAAATAGGCAGCGAAGCTTTTGGGTTTTTATTCGCTGCCCTATCGTCATATCTGCATAAAGCTCATATATCTCATCATTATAGCTCCTTCGATACTCGTCGTCGGCATCACGGACATGACCATAAATCTTCTGGAGAACTTTTCTCTTGAACACTTCAAGAGCCAACTCATTTTCTATCGACACCGTCCATGATTCTGAGCCATACATCAGGTATGATGAGCCACTTTTAGAGCATGATTTTTGTTCTTCGAGAGGGAACTTAACTTTTCAATGGCCCAATCCAAAGTAACACTTCTTGGATAGAGCAATTCTCCGTTTGATTTCTAAACTGACATTGTTTTTGCTGTAAATGCTGGTTCCCAAATATACGAAATCCTTCACAGTCTCCAATTTATATTCGCCAACAGTGACGTAGCGCGAATGCATCGATTCTTTGTTGAATGACAGCAAGTACCTCGTCTGGTCATTATTTAATGCAATTTGCTTCTTTACTTAACCCAGAGTAGGTAGAACTCACGCAGCGTTTGTTAAGGTCAATAATATTAATATCATCAGCATACGCTAGTAATTGTACGATCTTATAATAGATTGTACCATCACGGTTTAGTTCTGCTGCTAAAACTATCTTCTCCAGTATTGTGTTAAAGAAATCGCACGAAAGGGAGTCTGGTCTCGTTTGGTTTTGTATGGCTCGTAGAGGTCCTTCTCAATCCTTAGAGAGCTGGTGGTGTTGCTCAACGTCATTTGACAGAATCTTATTAATTTTGCAGGGAACTTAAATTCAGATATAGCATCATACAAGCAACTTCGCGCGTAAACGTTGTCAAAGGCTGCTTTGAGGTCGACTAAAAAATGTTGAGTGCCGGTTCTCTTATCGTGAGTCGATAGTAGTAGATTTACCATGTCTGAAGCCGCACTGATAAGAACCAATCAGTTTTTGACTATGGAGCTCAGTACATAGACCCTTATACGCGATATTAAGCAAGCTGATTCCGCGGCAATTGGTGCAGTTTGCGGTGTTGCCTTTCTTGTGGATTGGGCAGAGTACACTAAAGTTTCAATCTGGAGGCATGCGCTCATCCGACCTGGGCCATCGTGTCGGAGTAGCTCGGCGGGTATTTCGTCATTACCTGGGGCCTTGTCATTTTTAACCGGGGTGTTGCCATCCTCATTTCATCATAGTCGGGTACCGGAACATGTTTTTCATCGTCGGCGATTGGTGTGTCGTTTTCTCACTCGCTAGCTAGCAATGTGAAGTGTTCCCTCCACAACTTAAATATACTCTGTACGTCAGTTACCAGGTCTCCATTATCGTTCCTGAAGGAGTTTGCCACAGTCTTGAAACCTGCCGCCATCCTCCGGATTTTTTCGTAGAATTTTCGGGCACTGTTTCTATCTGGAAACCTGTGATATCAACAGCGGCTGTACGTAATCCTAGTTTTTGAAAAAGTTACTTTTATAGATTAAGGGAAGCGTTTCTATTCATTTTCAGGAATGATTTTCAGTGGCGTAGTGAGGGGGGGAGGGAGCAAGGGGGCATTTTGCACCGGGCGCTACTCACAGGGGGCCCAAATGGTCCGCAAAACAGAACTTTCAGGACAATTTGTATGTTTATTTTAACTGATTTCTGGAAAATATTAATTTCCAAAAAAATATTTTTCCCCGGGTGCAAGAAAACCTCACTACGTCACTGATTATTTTTATGAGTGTAAACTACTGTTATTGTAAACCTTGTACATTTATTTGTCTACTTTATATGGTTTTTATGGATTTTTGCTAGCTTAATATTTTGCGTATACATCTTTAGCTGTTTTCTTCTAGTAATTTTGGTTTTTATTTGGCAACGCTGATACTGCTGCGCAAGTTTAGCATGCGCTATGTTTAGTTTTTATGAATACACAATGTCATAATTTTGCTATTAATATTGGTTTTTTATATCTTCATGTCATTTTTCATGTTTATATCTTACTTTGAACTCAAGTGTTTGACAAGGAAGTAATTGTACAAAAGCTTTATGTTGGAATGTGGGTCGTAAGGTCTCAATTTTTTTGTATGATTAACAAACAAAAAAGTTTGTATGTATATATACATATATTTAAATTAAAGTCATATCTCATAGAAGATACTTTCCCCAGACCAATATATGCATAATCATCCATGTACGCCTACAAACAAGACTACGGTTAGATTATCACCGAAATTCTTAATGAATCACAATTAAAAGGAATAAGAATAAACATAGAAATTCTTATAAAGCTATAGTCAAAATAATAGATATATAAAAACAATAAAAACAAAAAAAATTCAAGGCGCGATAGCCTCCTAAGAGATTTTAATCCGAGCTTCTCTTCCAATTTGCGTCATGAGCGGTGGATCTTCGGTGTGATAGGCGGAGCACGCTACCACTACACCACCTCGGCCATATATAAAACAAGTAAGGCCAGCATAGCTCCTCCTACCAGAAGACCTTATACCTTTCATGAATGTAACCGATCTATAATATTTTTCAGCACAAGTTCAACTCAGTTTCTCAGTTAAACTACGCTTAAAGTTATTATGCAGTTTTTAGTCAACTTTAACTGAAGTTTAAGTTGAGCTTAAGCGATCGATCTGGTAGAATTAAACTCTACTTAATTTATCAGTTATTGCATTCATGCTTTTATCCTCAGCAATGGCGTCGTATATATATTCAATAAGCATTTGGGCATGAGTACCATTAGAGTTCATGTTAATAACTAGCATACTTCCACTTTTTTAAGCGTTGTTTCTTACCTTATACTCAAGTTGAGAAAAAGATAGTTCTCAGATGTGATTCCCTTATTGGACTTACATAAATGTAAGATGCTCACACCGCAGTATTTTGATGAAATTAATTAAATTATTTTGATTTATAATACTTCATTACTGCCACCCACCATTGATTTATTTCTCAAAATAAACAGCTGTTCTCTTTGGTGGTGCCACCTTGGTGATCTTTTATCAACTGCATCTCAACTCGATATATAATACACATTTCTCAAAATCTTTTCGAAAAATTTCGCAAAGCTTCTATAGTGACGGGAGAATGATGTTGGATATCAACTTGAGAACTATCAAGTTTGAGAACAATCAGAGAATGTTAGATACAAACTTCAGAGCTAGACACTATTTATTTCCCGCAGGCTGAGAAAATGTGTTTTCAGTGGTTGTTGGGTAAACAAAATCCACCTGTAGCCGTATCTATTAGCTTAACTGGAGTTTTAATTCGACAAGAGTTTAAGCAAACTTCGTTTAAGCTTAGCTCAACCAACAACTGAAACCCCGGACCTAAGACAAACTTACAAGACACACATACATATTAGTATTTAGTTAAATGACGGCTATGGTATGTAATTAAACGGTTGTGTGAGACATCGGAATCTACTATATTATCCAAACAATCGGTTGTATGCGATATATCTTCTATATATGTATATAACCGAGCTTAATTTTTTTTTTTTTCTTAGAAAACCTTGTTTGGATTATTGTTAATAATAATAACTACACTCCTCTTTCATTTCTACTCCTCGTTCTGATTATACCGATATACCGATATACTTACTGGTGGGTCTAATATAAACTTCTATAAATACTTTCAAATTTTGGGAATCGGACCATGTTTTTGAAATAAATAAGAAGGTAACCCAAAGAAAACGCCGGTACGTTCATTACCCTCATAATGCGTTTGGGAGACACAAAAGGAGGCAAGAGTTGCACATGATCCATCAAGAGCGGGCCTGCACAATTTCTTAGTTCATGTGCAAATCCTACGATATAAGACTTACAAAGTGGCTGATATCTCTGAACAGAGAAGAGATAAAGCTTACGATGTGCATACTAACTGCAAGTTCAACCTTACCTGTACCGTTAGAAAGTAGAGTCTAAATTTTAAACCATTCATCTGTTTAAGCAATTTTACAAGATTTACCTTAATTCACAACTCTTCAATTTACTATACTGTTTTCTAATCTTATCGGGTTTAAGTTTTAAACTTAATTTACTATTCGGGTCTGATGATGTGCGTAGTTCATACGGATTTCTTTATGATTGGAATCGTTAAAATAAACTGGCACATGTTGATTTTATTGCTATTATTGGCCTTAGCAAACGCGCCATGAGTTCTGGTTTCTCTGCATTAGATAATGAGGTGACGTAAGGGGGTTTTGCGCAAAATGAGGATAAGCCGATGTACTTGCTGTAATCCAAGAAAGAATAGGTGCATATTCGCGCCTTGGCAGCCATGTCACCGTGAGACTGTGTAGAACTTCGTATATCTGAGAACCAGCATTAACAGCAAAAACAATGTTTAGAAATCTAACGGAAAATAAGCTCTTGCCAACAAGAGCTACTTTGAACTGAGTAGGCACTTCAAAACTAAAGTTCTCTCTCGACGAACCAAAATCACGCTCTACAAGTCGCTCATCATAACTGTCCTGATGTATGGTTCGGAACCATGGAAGGTGTCGAGAGAAGATGAAATGGCTCTTGAAGTGTTCGAGAGAAAAGTTCTCGGAAAAATGTATGGCCCTGTACGTGATGCCAACGGCGAGTGTTGAAGGAGGTATAATGATGAGCTTTAAGCACATATGACGATAGTACAGCAAATAAAACCTCAAAAGCTTCGCTGGCTAAGTCATGTTATGCTAGTGGACGAAGATGCGCCGGTCAAGAAAGTATGTCAATCGACAGTTTGGAAACAGAGGAAGATGGTACCTCCACTGAGTTGGGAGACATCTGGAGGGAGACTTAGCCTTGCAATTGGAGTCAGTTATCGCGAAACATGTCCTTACTTATTACGAAACGGCCAAAATCGGTAAGGCGGTTAAGCGCCAAATATTTTTGACAATTATCCAATTTACTTCTCGTGTCCAAACGTACTGTGGGGCATATTCTATCCTATGCGTTAAAATTTCTTCTCTTCTGTCCTATATGAGTCTGATTTTATTCAGAAACTATTCCAGTGACTAGCACATCTTTTACTCTGGCTATAGCTGTATATACATATGTACATTAAAAATTTTACATATTTGTTATAAGAATTAATGGTGCTACTTGACCAATTCTAGAAACACCTTTTCATAAATTATGTTATACCCAATAAAACGAGATGCTTTAAATTATTAAAAAATTAGTTAATATCTTTATATGGACGTACACGTTGGCTAAGCAATGAGTCAATTTACTTTAAGACCAAAAGTCATTCAGTCATTCTTAATTAAATAACTAAGCGATTAATCGTAAAAACGTGCGTTGAGAATATTTAATCTACTTCAATTTTTTCAAAAACAAATTAATTGCAATTATTTTTTACATACATATGCCCAGCTATATTGTGTGAGATTAGACTGTACTTAAATTTGATCTCGGTTTAAACTTGCTGTTTGCACAAAATTTTACTTCTAATTTTAGCTTAAGTAAAGAAGGTTAATTAAACTCTAGTAATCGGGTAAATCGCTAGTCTATAGGTGCTCACACGAAGAAATTGCCAAAACCCCTCTCGTTAAAACAATCGGTTGTATCCCCCACACAGTTGTCTGACTCCATTGGTTCCGACAAAAGATCGGACATCAAAATATGCCAACTGACCAAATTTCACTAAGATATCTGAAAAACTGAGGAACTATCTTGTGGTGTTTAAACATGGACATGGCCAATCAACTCAGCTCACCATCCTTATTATATACCGTAATGAATTTTGGGGAGTTCCTGATAATCATGCACCTTCTGCTAACGTTCGAATCGCTGAACTGTCGAATAAATAACTCTAATATTCGGAATTGCGAAATTGTCTTTATTTAGACTACTTTGGAAGTAGTACTTCACAATTAAAATTATTCTTCACTAATAGCGTGTTTATGCGGTGTTCATCCCGCCGCCGTGGTTTGATGGTAGCGTGCTCCGCCATCTACACCGAAGATCCTGGGTTCACGCCCCGGGCAAAACAACATCAAAATTTTAGAAACAAGTTTTTTCAATTAGAAGACAATTTTTCTAAGCGCAGTCGCCCCTCGGCAGTGTTTGGCAAGCACTCCGAGTGCATTTCTGCCATGAAAAGCTCCCAGTGAAAACTCATCTGGCTTGCAGATGCCGTTCGGAGTCGGCATAAAACAATTTGGTCCCGTCCCGCCAATTTGTAGGAAAAAATAAACAGGAGCATGATGCAAATTGGAAGAGAAGCTCGGCCTAAAATCTCTTCGGAGGTTATCGCGCTTTACATTTATTTTTATTTTTTAATAGCGTGTTTAAATAAAACTTATTAGTTATTCCTCAGCTTGCGGTGCTTTTATACTCCCTGTTGCTCGTTCGCATACTTCTCCTAAGGTCAGGAACACGCCTTCTGGAACAATTGTATCTCATACTTGGTTATTTAGCCATATGCGAGTGTATGTGTGAGTAACAACTTCTACTCTTACCCTGCAAAAATCGTGAGTACTCCATGCATCCAAGCTTAGCCTAGGGACGCAGAACAGAAATAAGAATAAAGGGGGCTTTGCAATGGTAGTACATTAATAGTTATTAGGTTCTATACTTAGAGAAAATAGGAGGTGGCAAGAAAAACGGATAGAAGATCAGTAAAGAGAGTCAGTTGAAGAAGTAGAGGTGAGTAAATTATAAAACAAGATTAATTCTTTTTTGAAATGCAGTGCATTACTTATTTGTCTTATTCTGGCAGTAAGGGAGTTCCAAAGACGGATCGAAGTAACGCAGAATTTTTGTTCAGAAATTAGCATACGGTGTTTAACATGTGCAAGAACCATTGTCCTCGTAGAATGAAGAAATTGAAGTCTTCGATATAGGTAATAAGGCTCCTTCGTGTAGATTATCTTATGTAAGGTAATAAGTGTTTTAACCTTTAAAAGGTTGCCAAACGAAATGTCTAGCAACTTTGCAGAATAACAGGAAACGTGATCAAGTCTATGCAGCCCGTAAACGTATCTAGCAATGTTATTGTAGGCAACACTAAGCTTCTTTTTACTCACGGCATCACAGTTGGAAAAAATCTCACAGCCGTAGAGGAGCGTACGTATTAAGTACGCTTTCGATAAAAGTAGTCGAATATGTGCGGAGTGAAATTCTGTGTCAACCACAGTGTACGGAGCATAGCGTACACTTTTCCTACGGTACTAAAGATAGAGGTCTAAAGGTCAAAGGTCAATGTTTTGTTAAAAACTATGCCAAGATTTCTTGCCGTGTCAACATATTCTCTAACAGAATTTTCAAACATAATATTGTCTAAGCCATTTATAGCTAGCGGCTTTCTGCGTATGACAATACATTTCGACTTTCTAGGATTTAGACGTAAACCGTTCATAGAGGCCCATACACCTATATGACTAAGGTCATGATTCAAATTACTTATACAGGAACTCATACAATCGACAGGACAGCACGTATACAATTGAACATCGTCAGCATAAATGTGGACGTCACAATACTTAAGGACACGAGGCAGGTCATTAATGTACAATACAAATAACAAAGGACCAAGGATTGAAAGTTTGACTTTCTACTATCTACACATACTGCCTGCATTCTGCCGTCTAGATAAGATCTGATTAGGTTGGTTGCATGACTGGAAAAATTAAACATGCCTTCCAGGTTTTTGCATAGTAGAGTATGGTAAATAGAGACAAAGGCTTTGGAGTGGTCAAGAAGGGTTAGGAAAACCGTAAAGTTATCATCAATTAGCTCCCGTATATCTTCTACTACAGAAATAAGTGCCTTCTGGTCTGAAACCAGAGTGATGGTCCGTTAAGAGTTTATTTACGTGCACATATGTGGCGATCTGCCCATGTAGGATGCGCTCAACGACCTTCGAAAGAAAAGACAGTATGGCTATCGGCCTGTACTCTTTGTTTTGTTTGGGTAGAATAATTTTCACAAATTTTGCACAAATTCCGTCTAAACCTATAGCGTTGGACTTCACAGAAAGTATGGCTTTCACAACATCACAGTCATCGACACGAACAAACTCGAGGGGACTTGAATCAACATTTACATGATCACAGTAGTTGTCAATACATACATTAGATTCTTGACAAGTAAGAGTTGAACCTGTTACAGTATCCAGAACGAAGTTGGGCCAGAGTTACTCGTGTCTTCTTTGGTAGTCTGCTGTTTTTCTAGGATAGTGTGTATTGATAACGGAGTTCATCGGGCGCGACTTGAGAAAGATGTTTGAAAAGATTCCGTGTGGAGTATGCTTGTCATAATAGTGCTTAGGGAGATGTTCCCTTATCCCTCTTGGAGGCAGAGCTAGATCAAGCAGTTGTTTGCTGGGGTATCCCGCTTTGTGACAATTTAGCAAAAACTGTCTGTTCAGCATTTCGTTATGTTCTCACGCCTCACTATGTAGGAGACACCCCGCAGGCCTACAGCTTTTTCCAGTCTAGTGTTTTTTAGACCAGGCCACCAGACTGGCAACACAAAGCACATGAGCGGTCGGGCAATGTGAGTGGTTAGCAGCATTTCTTTGCCTTTTTACAAGTAGTTACTTCCGGCAAGAAACTTGGAGATTTTGTTGCTTTGTACTTTGGATGCAATTTCGAAGGCATGGGTCTTGAAGGTGAGAGTGTATCGAATTTTGCTCCTAAGATATTAGTGTGACTAACAGTTGGTAACACCATCGACGTGAACGTCCAGTATTTGCGTCATCTGTTCCTTCCTCGTCATAAACAGAGTGGCCGTGGATTTGGTAAATGATAGTTTCAGGAGGCGCAAGGCGAACAAACCAGAAAGGCTGGGGAGATAGCTATTTATTCTAGAAACGAACTCGTCTATTATAGGCCAGGTCCTGGAAGGAAATGATAGTGACTCCTGTGGTACACCTTGCTTAATTCTCCTAGGTTTTGAATTTTCGTTCCTAAATTAAACCAACGACTGCGGGCCATTCAGATAATTTTCAATCCATATTTTTAAACAAGGGGGAAGGGTTGACTCTTCGATGCTCTGAACTAGCGCGGCGCCGTGGTTGACTGTGTAGGAAACTTTTTGCAGGTCATGTTCCACGAGCACTGTCCTATGATGGGGTTTTTCTGGTACAGTTCGTAATTTATATGGGTTTTTACGGCGTGAAGCGCGGTGGTAGTGCTATATATATTGCGGAAGCCATGCTGATGGGTGGCTAAGCGAAGATTGCCAGTAAAATGAGAGAGTAGCACGGTTTCCAATGTCTTCGCTACTGGAAGAGGTGATATCGCAAGATATGAGTGTAACCTTCGTTAGCTGGTTTTTCAGGCTATAGTAGTGGAATTATCCTTGACATTTGCCATTACTAGAGAATGACAAAGAACTTCAACGAAAGTTTGGAAACGTACGTCAGATAGCTTACTCCCTCACGTAGATTGTAGTGATGTGTTGGAGCGACCGTATGAGCTGGAGACGCCCGTTTGGCGCGAGAAGCAGTAGACAGTTGATGTGGCCTTCTAGGCAGCGAGCGCGCTGTTTTTGTAGAAATTTTGGGGTCGAAGAATATAGGGTTCTAGCCCAGAATATTCCAAACGATGCAATCATCTTTTGCACTTGACACACTGACAAGAGTACGACCGTCTGAGATAAATCCTTTTCCGCCATATGCAGCTAAACTACAGGCCCAGACCGCGGTTGAGCTGAATCCCTTCCCGGAACAGGAGCGTATGGAGCAGTCCAGCTACAAAGAGCTGCTCCGAGGATGACAATTTGTGGGAGGGACGCAAAAACTTAAATGGGCTTACATTGATATGACAGCCGTTGGTCAGGGAAAAACAAATACCGCGTCGCTCCGATACATAATTAGAACCGGCTGCCGTGAGAAGCGAAGATGTGATTACGATTGCACATTAACAATTTTACAATTATGAATGCTGTAATCGTAATCATAGCTTATATGTTGTTGTTGTTGTCGTATTAGCGATAAAGACACTCCCACGCTTCCCAAGGCAGTCGGTTCTATGTACCGGAGCGACTCGGGATTTTTCCCGACCAAGGAATGTCATTTCAGTGTGACCCCATTTAATTTGTGACCCCGGTCCTGAGAAATGGTTTTGCTGCATTTGCCAGAAAAGAATCTTTTTAGGACGGTCATACTCTGTTCAGTGTGTCTCGTGCAAGGGATGGTTGCATCGGACAGGTTGTTCTAGGCTTGATCCCAAAACCCGACGTCCACGTAACTTTTATAAATCTTTTGTGGCTCCTTGCTGCTCACGCCCAAGGGCGTCCCGTAGTCTACGCCTAAGCGCCCCCCCCCCCCCACTACCTTCCAGCAGCCTCGCTGCTCAGCAAGCCACAACAAGTACCCGCTGCTGCTCGCGCCCCACGGCGCCAACAACTCAAACAGCTGAAACCACTCATAACTACTACCTTCGTAGTAGAGCTGGTAGCAATGCTGAGCATCAGCCCGTGCCCCCGTCTTCTTCTCCCCCCCTCTTTTCTGGCAGCAGTCGTGCAGGTCAGGGAAACAGACTCTTAGTCCCTACCTCCGTTTGCACCGTCTGCCAGCACAGAATATATAGGTTTGCGACATCCGCTCAATGAAGCTCCTGCCTTGGGTGGTGCCACTTTCCTAGATGTTCTGGTCTCCGCGACGGCAACCCCTCGACGAGTTTCATCGCGCCATGTTGCCAGGTCGCAAACCCAAATGCTTGCCCAAGGGCGCCCAGTCCCAAGGCCACAACAGCAATTGCGTCCTGGCCTTCCACAACCTAGGCGTAGTCACCCGTCACTTACCCCTAGAGTGGCGGCGTCACCCCTCATGCACTTCAGAATTCTGCAGTTAAACTGTAATGGACTAACTGGGAAGATTACGGAGATAGTCGATTTCATGAAGCGGCACAACATCCGCATTGCTGCGATTCAAGAGACTAAACTCACATCAAGATCTGCATTGCAGACTTGCTCTGGGTATAATGTCCACAGGAAGGACCGCGAGAGCGGAAATGGAGGCGGCCTCGCGTTTATTATACACCACTCTGTGCAATATCATATATTTGATCCTGGTATTGACCGTAGGGACAATGTCTTAGAACGTCAAGGCCTATCTGTCCGGTCAGGCGATGCAAATCTAGAAATCATCAACATCTACATCCCTCCTGTCACCTGTTGCCCCAGTGAATACCGCCCTAAAATCGAGGCCTTACTCACTGGCAACAATCGCATTATCTTAGGCGATTTCAATGCCCATCACGACCTATGGCATTCAAACTTGCGGGCGGACAGTAGGGGTGAGATGTTGGCGGATCAAATAGAAGAAACGACGATCTGCACAATAAACGGAGACGCCCCCACACGTATGGTAGGAAGCTGTCATAGCTCGCCAGATATCTCAATCGTGAGCGCAGAACTCGTAAACTGCGTCAACTGGCAGCCGATGGTAACATTGGCATCCGACCACCTGCCCATACTTATTTCGTTCGAGCGTACCGCCTACTTCATCGTCACCGAAAAACGCACTTTCATAAACTTCAAAAAAGGAAAGTGGGAAGAACATAAATATGCGACAGACAGCAGCTTTGCTGCCCTCCCTATCCCGACTGATGCCCGCCAAGAGGAGCGTGCCTTCCGTAAGGTCATTGAATCCGCCTCGGCACATTTCATTCCCGCCGGAAGAATTCCCGAAATCCGGCCCCACTTCCCGGCGGAGGCCGCGAGCTTAGCGAGGGAACGCGACCTTATAAGACAGCTTGATCCAGGCGACCCCCAAATAAGGGATATAAACCAACGCATCAGATTGCTTGTGGACGAACACAAGCGGGCGAAATGGGAAGAGCACCTAAGAGGTTGTAACCTCTCTACCGGTGTAGGTAAACTTTGGTCCACCGTAAAGTCCCTATCGAATCCGACTAAGCACAAAGACAAAGTTTCCATCGCCTTTGGCGATAAGGTGCTGTCGGATGCGAAAAAATGCGCGAGCACTTTCTGCCGACAATATATAATGCATCCTACGGTCGACAAAGATAGACGGAGAGCCAATAGACACGCACATAAACACAAATTCAGCGCGTCACCAATCACCATCACCGCTAGAGAGGTTGAGGACGCCATTGGTCGCGCTAAACCATCCAAAGCAGTGGGCCCAGACGGCATAGCCATGCCGATGCTTAAAAACCTAGGGAAAGAGGGTTTCAAATATTTAGCGCATGTCTTCAACCTGTCTCTCTCCACCTTTGCCATACCCGAGAAATGGAATATGGCCAAGGTGGTCCCGCTACTAAAGCCTGGGAAACCAGCTAACGTAGGTGAGTCATATCGTCCGATATCTCTCCTATCGTATCGCCGTGGCAAAGACGCTTGAAGCCATTTTTCTCCCTTATTTCCAAGCACATTTGCAGCTAGCCCCCCATTAGCATGGCTTCAGAAAACTCCATAGCACTACCTCCGCGCTAAATGTCATTAGCACCCAGATAAATTGCGGTTTGAATCAATACCCCCACCATAGAACAGTACTCGTAGCGCTAGACCTATCAAAAGCCTTTGATACGGTCAACCATGGCTCATTACTGCAAGACCTGGAAGGGTCTACCCTTCCCCCATGTCTTAAAAGGTGGACCGCAAATTATCTGGGTGGTCGGCAGGCATCGGTGCAATTCAGAAACGAAACATCAAAACCAAGGAGAATTAAACAAGGGGTGCCACAGCGTGGTGTCCTATCCCCACTTTTGTTTAATTTCTACATATCTAAGCTACCTTCACCACCGGAAGGAGTCACAATCGTTTCCTACGCCGATGACTGCACAATAATGGCCACAGGCCCAGGCCCAGAGATCGATGAGCTATGCAATAAAATAAACGGCTATCTCCCTGATATCTCCAGTTTTTTCGCCTCGCGAAACCTGGCATTGTCACCGACTAAATCTTCCGCCACCTTATTTAAAACATGGACGCCCCAAATGTCGACCATATTGAACATCCACGTCGATGGCACTACCTTACCGACTGTCCTACACCCCAAAATCTTGGGTGTGACGTTTGATCAGGATCTACATTTTGGTGCGCACGCAACCGCAATTGTTCCGAGAATTCAGAGCCGTAATAAAATCCTCAAATCCCTTGCTGGCAGTACATGGGGAAAAGATAAAGAAACGCTCATGACCACATACAAAGCAATTAGCCAGCCGATTACGTGCTACGCGTCACCCATACGGTCGCCAAGCCTAAAAACTTCTCACTGGAAGAAACTACAGGCCTGCCAAAATACTGCTCTCAGAATCGCCACGGGCTGTCTTCTTATGTCCCCAGAACACCATCTGCATAATGAGGCGAGAATACTCCCCATCAGGGAGAGAAATGAGATGCTGACCAAACAGTTTCTGTTGAATACCCAGAAACCTGGGCATCCCAACAGACATCTGATTGACGAACCAGCACCGCCTAGGGGCCTAAGAAGTCATCTCCGTAAGCATTTTGAGGAAATACGGCACCTGAGAACCCAGCCGTATGAAGCGAAAAAACTCAAGCAGGTCCTTGGTGAACTCCATAGACAGGCGTCGGACCTTTATGCCGGGAATTGCCCGGTGAATCCAGTACTTGAAGAAAAATATCCAGAACTCGCGGAAGAGGAACGCATACTCCCCAGGGAAACGCGTGTCACTCTTGCTCAACTTCGTTCTGGATACTGTAACAGGTTAAACTCTTACCTATCCAGAATCAACCCCGACATACAAAATGTATGCTCCGCTTGCAATGTGTCCCCACATGACACCAACCATCTCTTTAATTGTAATGTGGAACCAACGCCTCTAACACCCCTTTCCTTATGGTCCACCCCTGTTGAAACGGCAAGTTTCCTTGGAATCCCGTTAGAGGATATTGATGACAATTTGTGATCGGTCGCGGCTATTAGGTGGGGCGAGCATTGCTACAACAACAACAACAACAACACTCCCACTTGATGGTCCTTTGCCGGATATAGATCCGGTAAGTTCCGGTAACTAAGCACCATTAAGGTATTAGGCGGACCATCTCGGGAACGATTAATATGACCACATTAAACCTTCTAGGCCATCCGGCCCTCCCCACCCCCTAGTTCCATGAGAAACTTGGTGTCGCCAGAACCTCGGCTGTCAATGAAACAAGATTCGTCACGGATAGGTGAGGTTGACAATTGGGTTGGAGAAGCTATATATTGCGCTGGCACCCGCTTTAGAGGGTTGCGCTACACAACCCCTTGAATCAATTTGGTACTTTAGTTGCCTCTTACGACGCGCTTACCTACTGCGGGTATATTCTAAGCCCCCTAACTCGCTGAGGGTTCATAACTTATATCCACCAGCCAATTGGTTTCAGTGGAATCCATTCCTTGTAGAAATCGACTGGACTTTTGATTACTTTAAACACTGATATAATTTGAGTGGGGATAAAGCTTTCTGTTTTGATATTCTAAAACTATATACAAATGCACTTACCTCTAAAATGGGTTGCTTACAGCCGTGACAGGTTCCTGAGTAGTTTTTAACAAAACATTTGGCGCAAACTGGTTCGCCGTCTTGGATATTAAAGGTGGCCTCCTCAATAGGTGTATTGCAATCCTTACATACAAAATGCTCTGGATGCCACGTCTTGCCAAGCGCTGTTATTATGCGCTTTGTTATGATTTCATTGCATTTGTGACAAACCGATTCCGACTGAAAAGTGGAAAAAAAATAAATATAAATCATTAATGATATAACAAAAGAAATGGAAACAAAAAATAGCTGAGACAATAAATAAACGCTTAAAAACAAAAGTGAGATTACACAAAACGATTTAACCTTGCGGCAAAACCTTAGTCGCTTTTATTGATTTCCTTCTTTTTTTTGCATTCTTTTAAGTTTACTTTCTTTTATGAAACAAATTTTTAATTGTCTTATAATGACAATGGGCAGCTCCACAAAAACAAATACAGTCGGTCCATTGCGCAATTAAGTATAACAAGCACGTCAATTGATTGTAGGACACGGCTTTCGTTACGAATTTATTAAATTATGTATCAGCGTAAATGTTTTTATTTATACGGCGCGTTGTTGTCATTCCATCATACTTATTTTTAATATTTATAGCGCGAAATTTTTTATTGTGTGATTTATTTATTCGAGAGCGCATATTCGATTATACAGAGTTGGACAAAATAAAAGCTTATTTATTTATTTATTTATTTACAAAAGTTTCAAGATTCCATTAAGAATGCTTAGTTCTTTTTATTCTGGAATATTAAACGCAAAAATTTTAGCATCAAAACCGAATTCTGGGTCTGCTGTATACTGTGTCGATCCAGAAAGAAGAACATCCTACAGGCTGCCAGATTACTGCAGCGTCTTTCAGGCGGAAATTATAGCCGTGAAGAAAGCAGCAGAAGTTCTGGAGGAAGCGTGCTTAAGCTGCAGTCGCGTTAATATATATATTGATAGTCAGGCGGCGATTAAGGCAATAATCTCACACAGTACTTAATCAAGAAGTGTGCTGGAATGCCAAGAAGCACAACAGAGAGTTCGCTCCGGCGGGACCATTACATCTATAAACCATAAAGGGATAGAAAGTAACGAAAAGGCCGATGTATTGGCAAGGGAGGGTGCAAAACTCGCTGAAACGACAAAAGACGTCCCAATCCTCTTAGGAGAAATGAAAAGGAGACAAGAGTTGCATATTATCCATCAAGCAGAATAGGCGTGGACAGAAGCGCGGGACTGCAAAATTTCTAAGATCATATGCAAAGCCTTCGATATTAGACTCACAAAGTGGCTCATATCTCTGAAGTGAGAATACTTAAGGCTCACGATGGGCATACTAACTGGACGCTACCTTCTGGCGTCACATGCTTGTAAGTAAGGGCGCGTCAGTGGAGCAGATGTCGGAAGTGCGAACTGCAGGAAGAAATGGTTAAGCACGTTCTGTGTTCATGTGCTGCGAGCCAGCTATTATGGGCGGCAGAGTTTCCAGATCTCGAGGCAGCAATTAAGCTAAGTCATAGAAACATTTTAGCATTTGCCAAGCGAAGGGAGGAGTTATTCTATAACATAAGACCTGGCACCTGTTTTGGGTTTTTACGTTTGCTCCTCAAACAAATTCTGGTAACACTCTGGCCACATTGAGACGGAATATCTCTTCCAGTATGCGTCTTGCTACTTTTAAATTGGCGAGATGAGATGTATGTAGATGCGCTGCAAGAAGTCCTGCGATTAATCCCTTAAGAGGCTGATCTGCGATTGATCTCTATTGTCTACATTGAGGCATAATTGATGCCCTCTAGTCCCCTTTAGGCCTTCAGTTTATTGGCGACCCAGGCGATAATATTATATGCATCACCGGTATGGCACCGATCTACATTAAGTGACCCACCAAAAATATATACTAGCAGCCTAAGGTATTGCTGTTAAAAGAATAGCATGTGCTTATAGGACGATATCTGATGGCGCGATCTTGTTTAATCCCAGTAGATCAAGTGAAATGGCCCATCTGTATGGCTTTGGAATCGGCCGACCATCTGAAGATGCCAAAAAAATTGAGGTAAGCGCGCTGAACATTCATGTTAGTTCGGAATAAAGCTACGCTAAGAGTGGAAACATGGCCATGGCATTATCCTTAAAATGACAGGAGCTTGAGTATACTCCATATCAGACCAAGGAAAGAACTTGTGATTGAAACACCCGTTTATAAGCTAATTTGGTACCAATGATGCGGATACGAAGTGTTGAGGTTGGCAATATGGAGCCGATAAAGCATATTGAATACTTACCGGTAGGTGCACAAATAGGGCGTACCGAGAAATACCCGTGAGGGTATAAAAATAGTGGAAAAGGCATCTGTGTCCGGCAATACCCGTAGTGGTATAAAAAGGACCCGCCTGACAATACCCGTTCAGGGGCATTATGAATAGGTACAAATGGTCTCTCCATATGCCATGCTCAAAGAGGAATCACTACAACTTATATAAAGCGATCGAAATTGGCGGGGTGCTTAGACTTCGAACGACATACATACATACATAAATGGGGCGGATGGATATTCGCTAAGGCGACTGGCGACACCGCTTAGAACAACTTTCTAAACTATTTTGAAGTTCTTTTCTATGGTTTTACGCCCATCACCTTTGGTGCGGATGAATCAAATAAAACAAGGAGCCTCTTGGTGCTTCAGTCTTGTCCGACAGTGTAAATATGAACAACATTCATACATCGCACTTTTATGTTCTTATATTTTTTATTGCTTTGACCGTCGAACACAAAACAGTCAAAATCGAAGTTTTTGCACGATTTATGTTAATAAGTCAATTTAAGTTCTATATAAGGCACACGTCAATGGGCGATGGACTATTATTATGGGCGGTCATTATGTATGTAGTGTGTATGCCACGTACATACATATTCATGCAACGTACGTAGTAATTTTTTATTATATTTTATGTAACAAAAAGTGTCTTAATTCTGGATCTAAATAATCGCTATTAATTTTATTGCAATTATCGCTGACACTTGGAGTGTGACATCAGCGTGCTGCTATTTCGGGCGGCCTCCACACAATTTGGCATTGTTAATGCTAATACATAAATATGTGGGTACATATGTATGTATATTTCTTCTTGCTAAAAAGGACAACTAAAACTTTATTAAGACATTGCGTGCTCAGAGTTTGTGCTTTTCATGTGTTTCGTTTTAGATAGTTAAAAGTATGGGCATTTTCTGATTAACGGACATTCAGAGAATTTTTGGTGAGTCGGCTTTGGAATAGATGATCTATATTTGCTAAGAGTGTATATTATAATTATCTGGGTCCCGGGTAATAGGGGGATAGAGGGTAACGACAAGGCCGACGAGCTGTCGCAAGTAGGCATACCGTTAGCAGTAGCCAAGGGGAATATCCAAATGAAGAAAGCACAAACAAAGTGGAATAACATCACCACTTGTGCAATATCAAAATCCATTTGTCCAAACTATGATGGAACGAGGACGAGAAGTGTTCTGAACAAATCCAGGGCCAACACAAGCAAACTGAAAGCAGTCTGCACCGGTCATTGGGCAGTAGGTACGAATGCGGAAAAGGTGGGCATTCTGTATTATAACGACTACTGCAGAAGCTGAAAAGATCCAAATGCCAGGGAGACAGTAGAACACTTTATGTGTAAATGCCCGGCTCTAGCTTGAGCCCGACTAAGGTTCCTTGGAACCCCGTTTCTAGAAGACCTCAGAGGTTTATCTGTGATAGCAATCCCGAATATTCTTAATTTTATCAACAACTCTGGCTGGTTGTAATACATTGACCGTTACATACCGTAGGTTTTAGACGAGTTACATGGCATCAAAACGGCTTTAAATAGGTACTTGGGCGACCAGGGTCTCAGCCATTTTACCTAACTACCTATAGTATAATTACTACCCACCTAAAAAATTGTACAATATACATATGTTATTAAGGAAATAAAATAAAATATAAATGAAGATAATCCGGTTTACAAATTGTTATTTGATTATCTCCATTTTCGTATTTAACTCCCACTCGTTATTATATAACTCAATTTCTCATATAAATTTTTCCCTTCGATAATTATGATAAAATTTTTGAGATGCGGACTTTTTCCATAGAAAAAGTTCCACCTCTAGAGTGTAATCTCTACTTGAAAGCTCAAAATAAAGGATAAATGTGAAAATTTGACAGAAAATAATCTAGGGATGGAACATATGTAAACACGTGGATTATCTATTCACGATTTATTGTAGATTAAAGGCGGCGGTACAATGAAAATTTTCATATAGATGCGTTTAACAAAAGGTTATAAATCTGAAGGAACTTCAGACTTGGCAATTGAAGTTTATTTCGCCTTGCCGATTCACCTACAAAATTTCGCGAAGCACTGTTTTAAACAATCTGCCTATACAAGAAAAATACTTGCTAACATATTTTGTTTCGTATTCATTTGTTATATTGCAGTTTATAATTGCAAAAAATGTTAGAAAAGTTACCTAGTGGGAAAAATAATTTCACTTGCAAATTGTGCCAGCACCCTTAACCAACGCAAATGTTCAATCCTTCTTGTGTTTTGCTTGTAACAAAATTTGAGAGTTGGCTACTTTTTCATATCAGATGGCGCCAATGTCGTTCGATCTGTCATTCTCCATAAAAATACATGCAAACAACACATCATGCATAAGCTTGTGTTAAACTAATCTATATGAAAAACTGCTTATGTTACGGGAGCTATAAGGCATGTATCTGTTGCACTGTAGTGTATTCTGGTTTTTCTATTAGCTTCCTCATCTATAAGTGAAATTTTCATTCGAAAGAGGAGGAATTGGAGAATTGCAAGGCTGCATAATAACGTTGTTTTCATCAAAAAAATATGAACTGTAGGAATACATACTTATGGTATTACGTTATGGCGTAGGGTACACTAAGATGTACATATGTGAACACAGCCTAAGTACTGGCTATACCTTATGCTTATGTTTATAAAATAGCGAGTAAGATTCGTTTGTAAAAAACTGGAGAATAAGAAAATACTATGTACTCGCCACTTTGGAAAAATAAAGGAGATTCATTCGATTTTGGATACCAACGTGATCGCAAGTGCTTTATTATTCCTCGTGGAACCACATACTATTGCACAACAGAGCTTCTCAACCCTTATACACTTATAGCACATTTGTTTTTTTTTTTGCGCTAAATCATAGGCACAGATACAAATTTGCACTTCAGATATAAAAGAAACTTTAAAAGCACTACCTTATGCCCTCACATAAAAATACAATTCACATGGAAGTTTTTGATTTTTATACATATGTAAGTGCAGAGCAAAAGCACTTTCATATGATGCACGAGCACTTCGGTATAAAAAAACAAATTTAGACTAACAAATTGACAACTAAAAATTATTCAAAAATATTATGGCACTGAAACAAATGTGTATTCAAGACTGATTTATTAAGAAAATTAAAATTACTCCAGCCATTCAAAGATTTGACGTCGGTTCTAGATAAGACTTGGAAACTTGCATACGTCTTTATTTTCATATTTTGTTGACGGTATTGAAAGTAGTGATAAGTTGCATGTGCGCGTCTTGAGAAGTTCGAGACCCGCGGTCGCAAAATTTAGTACCTCGCAAATATCTCGCTTCATTTGTCTTGCTCGAGTTTCGCGCTTGAAGTTGAAACGAACTAATTCAAATATTGTATTTGGACTAACATAGGCAACATCGATTCAAATTTTTTAAATATGGGCGTGACTCCGCCCTTTTCAGACACATTTTTTTTTTACTACAATTCCGAGGATGTAACTCCGGTAAAAATTACGTGTCGTAAAAAAAATTGGTGGAGATTATCTTAATGCCGTGTTAATGCCTGGTGAAGTTGTTTATCGATATATTGAAACTTTTGAGATTTTTGAACATTTAAAAAAAATTTTTTTTTTCATTGTAGATACAATTTTGTACATGTATTGGTATTTCCACTGAACATGAATATATTTTTGCTTTCGTGCGTTTTTAAATAATTTTATCGCTATGTTTTTCAAAACAAAAATTTGCTGATATCAAAAATCCATATCGAAAAACTTTCGTTTTCGTTTTTTTCGATATAAAATTTGCTCAAACTCGGTTGACAAAATGTTTGGCAATTGTAGCCATCTTGCTCCCATACCCAATTGCCATCCACTAACTGTGTTGTGTCTTCGCAAATTTATAAAAAAAAAATTTGTACTAGAAATAGGAGGCAAACAATTTACAAATGCCAGAGAAGTACTGAAATACATACTCCCTTAGTATTATTTTTCTGATTTTATGAAAAACATGTTTTATTTTGTGAAAACTTCCTTAGTAAAATTTTTCTAATTTTATGGTAAATTTATTTATTAAACGAGGATCTACTAAGGAATCGTGTACTTCCGTAAACCAGCGTGCATGGAAACCTAATCCATGAAGAAGTCGACTAGAAAATCGACTCATGTAAAAATGCCATTAGTTAATACTGGAGATGCTACAACGATATGTTGTGTTCGGAATATTCGTCTCTATTTAAGTATTTATTGAATCGATTTAAAATTGGAATAGTATCAAACAGTTCTCTACCAAAGCCTGTTTCAAAAGCGTTCTATCTCTTAGTTGGGTTGAAGAAAGCCCAATCTAAGAAGGGCCTTTATATAGGCATGAAGGCCTATCAAATGTCAAATGTGTTGAATTTATGCTCAGATAAAACGTTTCGAAACAAATACTGAGATAGAGCGTTTTTTGAATAAAACTCTGAAGCGCGGCGTTCTTCAAACAAATTGTAAAATAATGGCAGAGCAATGTATCTATCATTTCTCAAAATATTTGGTAAAAATATTAATAATTTCACCAAAACTTTTGGGCATTAATAAAATTATTACTTTTCTACCTAAATTTTCGTTAAAGCGGATTAAATTATTCTCCGCTCTTCTTGCTTCGAAGAACTAATTTTTTTGATTTCGTTTTCTTTAACAACGAAACGAATAACATTTAAAAAAAAAATTGTTTGTAAAGCTGTGCAGGCCTAGAGAATGGAACGCATTTCGTGGGACTTTTATTCTTGTTAATCTTGCATTACTGCCATGAAAACGACACAAGTAATCTAATAATCTTTGCGGTTTATGTGCTTGGTGTCGGTTATCAGGAAATTCCCATATGTTTGTTGTATGTATGTACCTCTGCATTTCTTGTTATGTCAATAATTTCTTCTAACTTCAAGAAAACCGCCATCACAGAACGGTACGACTTATGTATGTCAGTTCGCTTTAGCGTGTTTGCAAATTATCCATTATCTTTTTATACTCAGTTGAGCAGAGCTCACAGAGTATATTAACTTTGATTGCATAACGGTTGGTTGTACAGGTATAAAGGAATCGAGATAGATATAGACTTCCATATATCAAAATCATCAGTATCGAAAAACAAGTAAGGAAGGCTAAGTTCGGGTGTAACCGAACATTACATACTCAGTTGAGAGCTATGGAGACAAAATAAGGAAAATCACCATGTAGGAAAATGAACCTAGGGTAACCCTGGAATGTGGTTGTATGACATGTGTATCAAATGGAAGGTATTAAAGAGTATTTTAAGAGAGAGTAGGCCATAGTTCTATGGATGGACGCCATTTAGGGATATCGCCATAAAGGTGGACCAGGGCTGACTCTAGAATGTGTTTGTACGATATGGGTATCAAATGAAAGCTGTTAATGAATATTTTGAAAAGCAGTGATCCTTAGTTCCATAGGTGGACGCCGTTTCGAGATATCGCCATAAAGGTGGACCAGGGGTGTCTCTAGTTGTACGATATGGGAATCAAATGAAAGGTGTTACTGAGCATTTTAAGAGGGAGTGGGCATTAGGTCTATAGGTGCACGCCTTTTCGAAATGTCGCCATTAGGGTGGGCCAGGGGTGACTCTAGAATGTGTTTGTATGATATGGGTATCAAATGAAAGATGGTAATGAGTATTTTAAAAGGGAGTAATCCTTAGTTCTATAGGTGGACGGCTTTTCGAGATATCGCCATAAAGGTGGACCAATGGTGACTCTAGAATGTTTGTACGATATGGGTATCAAGCGAAAGGTGCTACTGAGCATTTTAAGAGGAAGTGGGCATGAGGTCTATAGGTGGACGCCTTTTCGAGGTATCGTCATTAGGGTGGGCCAGGTGTGACTCTAGAATGTGTTTGTACGATATGGGTATCAAACGAAAGGTGTTACTGATCATTTTAAGATGGAGTGGGCATTAGGTCTATAGGTGGACGCCTTTTCGAGATATCGCCATTAGGGTGAGCCAGGGGTGACTCTAGAATGTTTGTACGATATGGGTATCAAACGAAAGGTGTTACTGAGCATTTTAAGAGGGAGTGGGCATTAGGTCTATAGGTGGCCGCCTTTTCGAGATATCGCCATTAGGGTGGGAAAGGGGTGACTCTAGAATGTTTTTGTACGATATGGGTATCAAATGAAAGGTGGTAATGAGTATTTTAAAAGAGAGTAATCTTTAGTTCTATAGGTGGACGCCTTTTCGAGATATCGCCATAAACGTGGACCAAGGGTGACTCTAGAATGTTTGTACGATATGGATATCAAACGAAAGGTGTTACTGAGCATTTTAAGAGGGAGTGGGCATTAGGTCTATAGGTGGACGCCTTTTCGAGATATCGCCATTAGGGTGGGCCAGGGGTGACTCTAGAATGTTTGTACGATATGGGTATCAAACGAAAGGTGTTACTGAGCATTTTAAGAGGGAGTGGGCATTAGGTCTATAGGTGGACGCCTTTTCGAGATATCGCCATTAGGGTGGGCCAGGGTGACTCTGGAATGTGTTTGTACGATATGGGTATCAAATGAAAGGTGGTAATGAGTATTTTAAAATGGAGTAATCCTTAGTTCTATAGGTGGACGCCTTTTCGAGATATCGCCGTAAAGGTGGACCAAGGGTGACTCTACAATGTTTGTACGATATGGGTATCAAACGAAAGGTGTTACTGAGCATTTTAAGAGGGAGTGGGCATTAGGTCTATATGTGGACGCCTTTTCGAGATATCGCCATTAGGGTGGGCCAGGGGTGACTCTAGAATGTTTGTACGATATGGGTATGAAACGAAAGGTGTTACTGAGCATTTTAAGAGGGAGTGGGCATTAGGTCTATAGGTGGACGCCTTTTCGAGATATCGCCATTAGGGTGGGCCAGGGGTGACTCTAGAATGTCCGTCCGTCTGTCCGTTAACACGATAACTTGAGTAAATTTTGAGGTATCTTGATGAAATTTGGTATGTAGATTCCTGGGTACTCATCTCAGATCGCTATTTAAAATGAACGATATCGGACAATAACCACGCCCACTTTTTCGATATCGAAAATTTCGAAAAATCGAAAAAGTGCGATAATTCATTACCAAATACTCATTAAGCGATGAAACTTGGTAGGTGAGTTAAGCTTATGACGCAGAATAGAAAACTAGTAAAATTTTGGACAATGAACGTGGCACCGCCCACTTTTAAATGAAGGTAATTTAGAAGTTTTGCACGCTGTAATTTGGCAGTCGTTGAAGATATCATGATGAAATTTGGCAGGAACGTTACTCTTATTACTTTATGTCTGCTTAATAAAAATTAGCAAATTCGGAGAACGACCACGCCCACTTTTTAAAAAAAATTTTTTTTAATTCAAATTTTAAAAGAAAAGTTAATATCTTTACAGCATATAAGTAAATTATGCCAACATTCAACTCCACTAATGATATGGTGCAACAAAATACAAAAATAAAAGAAAATTTCAAAATGGGCGTGGCTCCGCCCTTTTTCATTTAATTTGTCTAGGATGCTTTTAACGCCATAAGTCGAACAAAAACTAACAAATCCTTATGAAATTTGGTAGAGGCTTAGCTCCTAGGATGATAACTGTTTTCTGTGAAAAAGGGCGAAATCGGTTGAAGCCACGCCCAGTTTTTATACACAGTCGACCGTCTGTCCTTCCGCTCGGCCGTTAACACGATAACTTGAGCAAAAATCGATATATCTTTACTAAACTCAGTTCACGTACTTATCTAAACTTACTTCGTATTGGTGTAAAAAATGGCCGAAATCCGACTATGACCACGCCCACTTTTTCGATATCGAAAATTACGAAAAATGAAAAAAATGCCATAATTATATACCAAATACGAAAAAAGGAATGAAACATGGTAATTGTATTGGTCTATTGACGCAAAATGTAACTTTAGAAAAAAACTTGGTAAAATGGGTGTGACACCTACCATATTAAGTAGAAGAAAATGAAAAAGTTTTGCAGGGCGAAATCAAAAGCCCTTGGAATCTTGGAAGGAATGCTGTACGTGGTATTACGTATATAAATAAATAAGCGGTACCCGACAGATGATGTTCTGGATCACCCTGGTCCACATTTTGGTAGATATCTCGAAAACGCCTTCACATATACAACTAAGGGCCACTCCCTTTTAAAACCCTCATTAATACCTTTAATTTGATACCCATATCCTACAAACACATTCTAGAGTCACCCCTGGTCTACGTTTATGGCAATATCTCGAAAAGGCGTTCACATATAGAACTAAGGCCCACGCCTTTTTAAAGTACTCATTAACATCTTTCATTTGATACCCATATCGTACAAAAAAAATCTAGAGTCACCCCTGGCCCACCTTTATGGCGATATCTCGAAAAGGCATCCACCTATAGAACTAAGGCCCACTCCCTTTTAAAAGACTCATTAACACCTTTCATTTTATACCCATATCGTACACAAAAATTCTAGAGTCACCCCTGGCCCACCTTTATGGCGATATCTCGAAAGGGCATCCACCTATAGAACTAAGGCCCACTCCCTTTTAAAATACTCATTAACACCTTTCATTTGATACCCATATCGTACAAACAAATTCTAGAGTCACCCCTGGTCTACCTTTATGTCGATATCTCGAAAAGGCGTCCACCTATAGAACTAAGGCCCACGCCCTTTTAAAATAATCCTTAACACCTTTCATTTGATACCCATATCGTACAAACAAATTCTAGTCACCCCTGGTCTACCTTTATGGAGATATCTCGAAAAGGCGTCCACCTATAAAACTAAGACCCACACCCTTTTAAAATACTCATTAGCACCTTTCATTTGATACCCATACTGTACAAACGCATTCTAGAGTTACCCCTGGTCTACCTTTATGGAGATATCTCGAAAAGGCGTCCACCTATAGAACTAAGGCCCACACCCTTTTAAAATACTCATTAGCACCTTTCATTTGATACCCATACTGTACAAACGCATTCTAGAGTCACCCCTGGTCTACCTTTATGGAGATATCTCGAAAAGGCGTCCACCTATAGAACTAAGGCCCACACCCTTTTAAAATACTCATTAGCACCTTTCATTTGATACCCATACTGTACAAACGCATTCTAGAGTTACCCCTGGTCTACCTTTATGGAGATATCTCGAAAAGGCGTCCACCTATAGAACTAAGACCCACTCCCTTTTAAAATACGCATTAACACCTTTCATTTGATACCCATATCGTACACAAAAATTCTAGAGTCACCCCTGGCCCACCTTTATGACGATATCTCGAAAGGGCATCCACCTATAGAACTAAGGCCCACGCCCTTTTAAAATACTCATTAACACCTTTCATTTGATACCCATATCGTACACAAAAATTCTAGAGTCACCCCTGGCCCACCTTTATGGCGATATCTCGAAAGGGCATCCACCTATAGAACTAAGGCCCACTCCCTTTTGAAATACTCATTAACACCTTTCATTTGATACCCATATCGTACAAACAAATTCTAGAGTCACCCCTGGTCTACCTTTATGGAGATATCTTGAAAAGGCGTCCACCTATAGAACTAATACCCACGCCCTTTTAAAATACTCATTAACACCTTTCATTTGATACCCATATCGTACACAAAAATTCTAGAGTCACCCCTGGCCCACCTTTATGGCGATATCTCGAAAGGGCATACACCTATAGAACTAAGGCCCACTCCCTTTTAAAATACTCATTAACACCTTTCATTTGACACCCATATCGTACAAACAAATTCTAGAGTCACCCATGGTCCACCTTTATGTCGATATCTCGAAAAGGCGTCCACCTGTAGAACTAAGGCCCACGCCCTTTTAAAATACTCATTAACACCTTTCATTTGATACCCATATCGTACACAAAAATTCTAGAGTCACCCCTGGCCCACCTTTATGGCGATATCTCGAAAGGGCATCCACCTATAGAACTAAGGCACACTCCCTTTTAAAATACTCATTAACACCTTTCATTTGATACCCATATTGTACAAATTCATTCTATAGTCAACCCAGGTCCACCTTTACACCGATATTCCGAAATGCGTCCACCTATAGAACTTAGGCCCACTCCCTTTTAAAATACTCATTAACACCTTTCATTTGATACCCATATACCACAAACAAATTCAGGCCTGGTCCACCTTTATGGCGATATCCCTAAATGGCGTCCATCTATAGATCTATGGCACACTCCCTCATAAAATACTCTTTAGTGCCTTTCATTTGATAGACATGTCATACAAACACATTCCAGGGTTACCCTAGGTTCCTTTACAACATGATGATTTCCCTTACTTTGTCTCCACAGCTCTCAACTGAGTATGTAATGTTCGGTTACACCCGAACTTAGCCTTCCTTACTTGTTTAATTAAATACACTCGCAGATATACAAAAAAACGTTACAAATACTATCCTTTGAGAATAGCGTAGCAAAATGCGCAAATCTGCTAAGACGAATTAGCTTTTGCTGAGAAGTTTTTAATAGCATAAATATATTTAGTGGTTGGTGTTGTTATTGTAGCGATAAAAACACTCCCCGACCAGCACAAAGCCTAATAAAATTCAAATGAATGCCCAACTGGTCAGCAATTTATTAATAGATTTAAAAAATAACTTTTGACAAAACTTAGAAAAATTTAAATCCAAAGAAGACCAAGGAAGAAGCCAAAGGATGTTGGTATATTTAGTTTGAAAAAGTTGATTCCCAGTATAAATGACGTATGTATGTACATAGATATGAACGTAATATCGTAGGCTGTAGTCAAGCAAACAAATGTTTTTTACCTTGCTTACTTAGAGCGGAAAAATGCCACAAATTTCTTTTTCTAATCAGTTTATGGCTAAAGTTTTAGCGCAATATATGTGCATACATGTTTGATTTTTTTATTTAATATAATATGCAAAAGTTGCGGTTCCACAGCACATAATAAATAATCATTTTTTATACCTTTCATGAGCATGAAATGGTATATTAACTTTGGTCCGATTTTTGTAACGTGGAGAAATATAGAAGATAGACTCTCCATTAAGTATACCAAATTGATCAGGGCGACGAACTGAGTTGATATAGCCATGTCCGTCTGTCCGTCCGTCCATCCGTCTGTCTGTTTGAACGCAAACTAGTCCCTCAAATTTTGAGATATCTCAATAAAATTTGGCACAAGGATGTATTTTTGTATTATATTAGATATTTGTCGGATCCGGTAGGATCGGACCACTATAACATATATCTCTCATTCAACCGATCGTTCATATAAGACGATTTTGGTCATTCCTGCCGCAATTTAGAAAGTATAAACGTGAAACTCTGTGATATATATTCTAATATATCATAGGAGATATCCTGAAAAAATCACTTTGATCTGAGCTATATATAGTTATATCCCATACAACCGATCGTTCAGATAGAAAGATTTTTGGCCATTTCTCCCTTAGTTTCCAATACAAAAACGTGAAACTTGGTGATATATATTCTAATATATCATAGATTTCCTGTAAAAATCATTTCGATTGGAGCTATATATAATATATATCCCATACAACCGATCGTTCAGATAAGGGGGTTTTTTGCCATTTTTTTATATTTATCTTAAAATCGTTTAGGTATGTACATCTGTTGACTATATATTTCTTAACTTATACAGCGCATTATTTGGAGATTACGAATGGGATAAGATTATTGTTCAGCCACACTAATGAAAGGTATGAAGTCTCCGGCACAGCCGAAGACAGTCCCGTCCTTATTTGTTTTATTTTGTTCATTGCACTTAGATCATCGACAGAGTTAGAAATAAACATACAAACACACAAGCTGAGGTAAAAATGAGAAATGTAAATATAAAGTAACCGCAATGAAATTGATAAATAAATTAGAAAATAGCAAAATAACGAAATACAAGAAACGCGATTGAACTACAAATAAAAAATATTAGTTTATATGCATTCTGAAAAACTTTTGGAGAAAAGAAACGTGCTTGGTATAATTAAATGACTGATAACCCTATTTGGATATTATCAAACACACGGACCTTAAAATTATTTTAATGCTCCTGTTTGGTGTGGTAGATCTTATACAACAACACCTGAACTGTTTCATATACCACACCTCGACATTTAGCTAATGGAATTTTATGCAATATCCTTGATGGGCATTGCAGAATACCGATTTTAAATACGGGATTCCCATTGAGTGACTTTTTTCAAATCTTATATGGTTTGAAAGGAAAAATTTACCCCAAAACATTAGTTTCTAAAGGCACAGCTGTGTGCTTACACATCGTACCTCATGAGTAGGTACTTGGTACTCCCTTGCTTCCATCGACCACTTTACATTCAACTTAGGCCCGGTTTTTCAGTACAAGTTCGACTCAGTTTGTCAGTTAAACTACGCTTAACCTTATTCTGCAGTTTTTCAGTCTACTTTAACTGAAGTTTAAGCTGAGCTTAAGCGGCCGATCTGGCAAGGTTAAACTCTAGTTAACCTATCGGTGATTTGCGTTCGTTCGAAATGGCGTCGAATACATCCAACAAGCATTTGGGTTTGAGTACCATTAGAGCTCATGTTGATAACTAGCATACCTATAAAATCTCAAGAGTTGTTACGAAACAGTGGCTCAATTTTTATAAAGTGTAAAGTTTTTTATAAAGTTGAAAAATGATAGTTCCCATCTTGTGGTTATTTGACTGGACTCAAGTGTAAGATTCCAATACTACAGTATTTTCACGAAAATAAAATAAAATATATATGATTTATTTTTTAAAAATAACGCTTCAAAACTGCTATAATCAGCTGTTTATTTCTCACAATAAATATCTGTTTGCTTTGGTGGTACCATCTTGGAGATTTTTTTTCAACTTCACCTCAACTCTATATCCAATGTAGGATATCAACTGGACAAACGTGTTGAATATTCATATGAGATCTGTAAATTTCTCAAAATCTCGCAAAGGTTGGATAATAATTTGAAATGCAAATGACGTTGGAGATCAACTCGAGAACTATAAATTTTGCAAAATTTCTCAAAGGTTGGATAGTGATTGGAGAATGAAGTTGGATATCAACTTGAGAACTATCTGTTTAAGAATAACTAGATAATGATGTGGGATATCAGCTCCGGAGCTAGATATATATTTCGCTGGAGAAATATCTTTTAAATGTTTGTAGGGTAAGCAAAATCCAGCTGTTGTCGTATCTACAAATTATCTAGATAAAAAAAAAACCAATGTTGCCGTACAAAAAAGTCTACCCCAAACGAGCCTTAAACTGTGACTGAAAAACTGCCCAGTAGTTTAACTGGAGTTATGATTTGACTAGAATATAAGCTTAACTCAGTCAACTACTGGACAACCGGGCTTTAAAGTAAAATGATTAGATAAGTACAAAAAATCAATATAACCGTTTAATGCATATCATGATTTAAAAAACATTAAAATTGACAGCTCAGTGAAGGAATTGTGTTTATGAAAGTTATGTTGAGTCAACTGTCTTAAAATTATTTTTCAACCAAAATAATAAAACGAAACATTTTGGAAATGTTATTTTGTTGTTTTGTTATATACATGGTGGAATAACCTGGTGAAGTAAGCCGTCAATTGTCTTGCTTTAAATTCTTCTTTGTCCTGGGGTGGCTTTCAGTAATTAGATATCGAACAAAAACGAGTATCAAATAATCGTTTTTGCGTTCCGTAACACAAAATCTCGTCACGTCGTATCGAACGTTCGATACAATCTGTTCGATAGCACCTTAGGTGTCGAATTGCTTTCTGTAAGCTAGAGTTTTTAATGCTTTTGCGATTATTTTAGGAATAATTTTAAGCTAAGGAGTCAGCAAACACACGCTTTTCCCAATTGAAATTATTTTGATGATTCCAATATACTTTCGAAACACTTTTTGATACACGAGAAATTGAAATACGTAAACCAAAACTGTGTCGCCGAGCGTTCGATATCGAATTAAAGTATCGAGCTAACGAGTTTCAACTATCGAATTATGGAAAGCCACCCCTGTAATTCGGCTATCTGAAATTTTTGAACAATGCCACATTTTTACATTTTTCAGAAGTAATTATGTATATATATTAGACTGGGTCGATTTATTAACCGATATCGCGCCATCGATTTTTCGATAGGATTTGGGCTCAGGAAAAAAATTTCACTACGTATACCCAAAAAAAATAATTTTCGAGCCTGCGAAATTTCATTATTTTTACTTTTCCCGACTGGGTTTTAAGGTTTTTTTCATGAACTACTAAAAAATGTTCATGTATACACTGTCCGACCCAAAAATGCCCGCTAAAAACCGTGTCGATATTTTTTTTTGTTGTCAAAAAGCTGTTATCGACAACGTTTTTAGCGGACATTTTTGGGTCGGACAGAGTATACATATGAAATTTTTTTTAGTAGGTCATGAAAAAAACCTTAAAAATCAAAGTCGAAAAAAGTCAAAAAAATTAAATTTCGCAGGCTCGAAAATTATTTTTGGAGTATGCGTAGTGGAAGTTTTTTTCCTGAGCACAAATCCTATCGAAAAATCGATGGCGTGATATTGGTTAATTTTCGTCCATACAAATCGACCCACCCTAATATATATGGGGTATTCCATCCCATTTCGACCAATTTTGAATCCGACCCCGTTAGAATTGGCTGAAAGTTTTTCTTCTTTTTCTAGCTTACGAAAGACGTTTTTCAGAATTTTTTCAAATTTTTTCATCCAACTCAAAAAAAGTTATGAATTTTTAAAAAAACACCGTTTTTGTTTTCAAAATGCTATAACTTTTTCAAAAATTTACGTTTGGGATCTTTTTTTTTTTTAAATATGTTTTTAAATGTACTTTTCGGAAAAAATACAAAAAAATTTTTAAAGTTTTTTTTTGTAATTTTTCAGTTTTTCGAGATTTTTCGAATTTCGCCATTTTTTTTTCTCATAAAAAACTTCAATCAATTTTGCAATCATCCCAACTAATCCCGGAGTGGGCCGATTATTTTTTTTTTATTTAATTGAAAAATAAAGCTTCAAAAATTTTTTTGTATTTTTTCCGAAAAGTACATTTAAAAACATATTTTTAAAAAAAAAAAAAAGATCCCAAACGGTCAATTTTTGAAAAAGTTATAGCATTTTGGAAAAAACACCGTTTTTTTCAAAAAACTCATAACTTATTTTCTGGGTCCAGATAAGCTCGTGTACCAAATTTGGTAAAGATATCTCAATATTTACTCAAGTTATCGTGTTAACGGACAGACGGGCGGACATTGCTCAATCAAATTTTTTTTCGATACTGATGATTTTGATTTATGGAAGTCTATATCTATCTCGATTCCTTTATACCTGTACAATCAACCGTTATCCAATCAAAGTTATAATACCCTGTGTACAAGTACAGCTGGGTATAAAAATATGAATTACTATGACTTACGTTTTTATATTAAATCTGCATATGTAGTTAAATATGGGTTGCACTTTTCGTCGAAAACTATAAACTTATACCGACTAAATTTCGTGACATTCCCGAGATTGAACTTTCTGATTTCGAAAATCGTCATTCCTAGTAGGTACGTAAATAAATTTTTGATTTTTCATCTTCGTTTTATTTATTTTTGCCAAACTGCAGTATCAATACTTGGAACAAATATTAACTAATTCCGCATAACTTAAAATTATTTAAAAATTTATTTGTTTTCATTATTATTTTTGTTTTGTTTGTCTCCATGTGCTTTTTCATGGATTGCGCATTGACTTTGTTATGCTAATTTATTTCAACACGTTAAGCTGATAATAAAATGTTGGTCGAAATTTAACTTAGGTACATGTGGTTGACAGTTCAAGTTAGTTTAGAGTTTCTACCTCTAGTAGTTCAACGAAGCAAATACTAAATTTTATTTTAGTTTTTTTTTCTTTTTGTTTTTTTTTACAATACGAGTATTTGTCCTTGAAAGCTCAGAGTCCGTAAATGCTTGACCAGCATTTGTGTAAAAAGTTGGCTAGTTCTTGCGGAAGTCCTTTTTGGATTTTAGAATATAACTTTGACACAATTTAAGGACTGTTAGTAGAGGGCCAAAGAGAGTTTCGCTTGATATTTAATAGTGTACCTTTAGGATAACAAGGATTGACAAATTCGCATCAGAAAAATGCATTAAACTATTTACATTTTATGCCCACCTATATATTTACAGCAGGCATGCTTAACGAACGAAACGATATCATTTCGTTACGATAATCAACGCTAATAAACAAACGAAGTCACTTCGTTTCGTTTATTAACGTTAAGAACGTCAAATTAACGTTAATTTGACGATCTTAACGTTAATAAACGAAACGAAGTGACTTCGTTCCGTTTATTAGCGTTGATTATCGTAACGAAATGATATCGTTTCGTTCGTTAAGCATGCCTGATTTACAGTGATGTTCCATGATATAGCGCCATTGTAAGCTTCATATTGCTATATCATTAAAATTTTTTGCGGTGTCCTGCCATGGGTGTGTCTTAAAACAAAACTTGAGACATTTATTACCTTTTGTCGTATGCGACTGCTTTTAAAGTTCAATAAGTTGTATATAGAATTTGATGTAAAGCAATTCATCTGAGCGCAATACTTGGTAGGGTATGCACTTTTATTGGTGACTGCTGAACTATGACTGACCCCATATGTTGCTGCCAGGAATAGGCAGAAATGCGCTCTTATTCGGACAATAAAGATCCTTTTGTATTGCTCGAACATTTGACTGCGCGAGTGACATTAATAACTAAGCGGTCAGCACAAACTTTCTATGTCTTTTATCAGAACGAGTACTTTGCTCGTTTTTCTCATTCACTTATGGCCCAGTCACAATGAACGTTTTCATTTAGATGCGTGCAACGCAATTTCATATTTGATGAGTAGATTGAACGTATTTTAATAGAGAACGGCCGAGCGACACTAGTGCCATCTGACATACAAAAGCTGGCAACATTCAACTTTTGCTCTGAGTGCTTTTACACTTTGCAAGTTAAATTACTAAGTACTTTTCCAACATCTTTGACAAATAAAAACTGTATTTAGCAAAAGAATAGGAGACAAAATATGTTAGCAAGTATTCTTCTTGTATAGTAAGAATGTTTACAACAGTGTTGTGCGAAGTTTTGTATATGAATGGACAATTAGAAATAAATGTATTTACTAAGTATGAAGTGCTGTTTATATTTACAAATGCAACAACTTCCGTGATTGTGGCGATATAATGCATAAGTTTGCGCTGAACGCATCTACTCTATGAAAAAGTTAATTGTGACTCGGCTATTACGAATATGCACTCATTATAATGCTGAGATGTTCACAGAAATCGGATGGTATAATCTGAGTATCATAACATGATTTAACTCTAAATCCCATTGTATTATAGAGCATTCCTTTATACAAACCAAGTAGTTTGTGTGAATCATACCTAAATCCGTACAGTCCTATCGCTATGTTTTGCCATTTTAAAAGTGTTCTAAAGAAAAGGTTCGACGTTGAAGGAACTTCGTTTTAATTTCCTCTCACCAAAAAATGACTATTCACTTGATTACTATGCAATCAGTTGGATCCAAAAATGTTACCTTTTATCACATATGCTATGGTCCCATATTCCTCTTCGAGGCTATGGCGAATGCTTTATAGTGCAATGCGATTTTGAGTAAAACCTTACTGTGATTCACGGAGTATAATACCGCTTCGCTGGATATCTGAGCAGGACTAAGAATCAAAGCTTACGCCAAAATGAGTTGAGTAATGGTTAACATGACAAGGTTAACATACATCATAGAAATTTTAGGCTGGCCGTCACAGCTGTTGGAAAACGGCGCATCCCCGCCCAATTCAACTAAAAACTGGTTGATTGGAGGTCCAGGCATTACCCAAAATCTAGCAAGAATAATGGATAGTGGATCATATTTTGGAAATTGATTATATTTAATCCATTTCTAATGACCTTTTCATGAGAACTCAAAGCCTCATGTCAGAGGAGACGACTCAAGGAGTTGAACCTGGCTCTATTTTATGTCACAGCGACAAAAGAATACTCTAATTAATTTTGGATTATATTAATCCAATAACCATTTCAAAGTTCTACTCACAAGTGTACCATAATAAAATAAAAAGTTTAAGTCCACGAGTTGCTGAGGATTTATCATTTTCTAGCTTCGCCTACTTCAGAGAACATCGCTGTATGTATCATCATTTTTTACTTACTTAATTGGCTCTTAACCGTTTAAACGGTGATGGCCGTCCAAGAAGGCGCACCAGTAGCTGCTTATCTCTGCCAACCGGCGCTAATTGGTCACACCAAGGGAGTTTAAATCGTTTTCCACCTGTTCCTTCCAGCAGAGCGGGGGCCGCCCTCTACCTCTGCTTCCATAGCGGGTTCCGATAGAAACAGCGCCATCTTATGATGTATCATCATAATCATTATTAATTGGCGCTTAACGGCTAAGCGATTTTGGTCGTTTCGTAACAAGTCACGCCAGCTATTCCCATTTCGCGATTTCTGACGCCAATCGGAAGCGCCAAAGGAGGTCAAGTCTTCCTCCACCTGTCTCTCCCAACTCTGCTTCCAAACTGCGGTATCAACTGAAATACTTTTTTGGCTGAAGCGTCCATGCGGATAACATGACCTATCTCAGCGAAACCTTTGGGTTTTTATTCGCTGCACTATCGTAAAACAGCCCATCATTATACCCCCTTCGATACTCGCTGTCGGCATCACGGACAGGACTAATAATCTTGCGAGGAACTTTTCTCTCTAACACTCCAAGAGCCATCTCATCTCTTAACATCGTCCAAGATTCCGAGCTATACATCAAGACAGATATGATGGGCGACTTGTAGATCATTATGTTTGTTCGTCGAGATAGGACTTTACTTTTCAATTGCCTACTCAGTCCATAGTACCACTTGTTGGCAAGAACTATTCTCCGTTTGATTTCGAGGCTGTTATTGTTTTTGCTGTTAATGCTAGTTCCCAAATGGACGAAATACTTCATAGTCTCGAATTTATATCGGTTAAAAGCGATGTGACTGTCAAGACGCGAATGCGCCGATATTGCCTTGGAAAACTGTACCTACTTCGTCTTATCATTTACCGTAAGACTCACTTATTTGCTACTTTATCTAATCCAAATAAGGCAGAGCTTCAAGAGCGATTGTTAAGGCCGATAATATCAACATCATCAGCACCCGCCATTAATTGTATGCTCTTATAATAGATTGTACCATCACGGGTTAGTTCTGCTGTTTGAACTACATATCTTCTGCAGGACTATGTTAAAGAGGTCGCATTAAAGGGAGTTGCTCTGTGTGAAGCCTCGTTTGGTATCGATTGGCTCGGATCCCAATCCTTGCCGGGCTGGTGGTATTGCTCAATGTTATTTGGCAGAGCCTAATTAACTTTGCAGGGAACTTAAAATCAGACGTAGCGGTATAAAAGCAACGTCTTTTCTCGTTGTACTCATAAGGTCCAATCAGTTTTATATGCGATATTAGGCAGGCTGATTCCGTGGTAATTGACGCGATTTGCGAGATCGCCTTTGAGCAGAGAGACTTAAGCTTTAATCTTGAGACATGCGCTCATCCGATCATATTCTGCATAGGAGTTGATGCATGCTCTTTACCAACTCATTGCATCCGTGTTTGAACAGCTTGGCGGGTAATCCGTTAGTACCTGGCGCCTTGGTTTTTTTTTTGCGGGGATATTGCCATTCTCACTTCGTCATAATCGTGTGCCATCATGGGCTATTAGGGTATCGGGTTCGTCTTCTCCCACGCTAGCTAGCAATGAGAAGTATTCCCCCACAACTTACGCATACTCTGTACGTCAGTTACCAGGTCGCCATTATCGTTCCTGCAGCAGTCTACCCCGGTCTGGAAACCTTCCGTTATCCATCCGGAAGCTCCTCGCACTCACGCGTTCTGCCTCACGTCAATAAACTCCGTAAATAAATATATTAGACGGGCACGGCGTATGAGTAACTATTACACAAAATTAGTCACTCATACGACATGGCATTCATATACAGCAGGGCAGGGAACAAGAAAATAGCTCTGGATAATTTTCATCAAATGTCGTTAATTTACAATTAAAATTAAAATTACAACTTAAGAAAAAAACTTCATGAACTTTTAAACTGAAACTATGCAAACCAATCTCAAAAACGTTTTCAAAAAAATTCCAAAAATCAAGAAAATTTTTCGAAATTTTCGACCTTTTTATATAGAGTTCTCTGAATTTTTTTTTTGAGTATGCAATTTTGTAGCCCAATCAGTGTAAAAGAGTATAAGTTGATATGTCTCTAAAAATTCTTATTGAGTCTTGATAATTTTTTACAGAATTCTGTTTCTGATTTCCCCGTATAAAATTTTTAACTCCGCGCCCTTCATCTGCAAAAACAAGGAAGGATTTATCATAGAGAGTTTAAGTCTTAGTACGAAATATTAAGCTTTGTTAATCGAAATACTCTCTTGGACACCAAAGTTTCAACTCGGCCAGACTTTTCACAACTTGACCGAAGACCACTTAATACTAGGGCAGGGAGTATCCGTAATTCGAATATTCGGATATCTATCCAGACTATCTGTTGGGACGGATAAAATCCGGAAAGCATGGATATATGGTTAATATTCGTTTGCGAAACTATCCGGATATCTGGATTAATGAAGGTCCGGTTAATAACCTCATTTTCGGATATCCGGTGAAAGCACCAAATTTGGTGGGCACCGTAGTGTGATGGTAGCGTGCTCCGCCTACCACACCGAATGCCCTGGGTTCCGGACAAAGCAACATCAAAATTTTAGAAATTAGGTTCTTCAATTAGAAGAAAATTTTTCTAAGCGTGGTTGCCCCTCGGCTGTGTTTGGCAAGCCCTCCGAGTGTATTTCTGCCATGAAAATCTCTCAGTGAAAACTCATCTGCCTCGCAGATTCCGTTCGGAGTCGGCATAAAACAAGTAGGTCCCGTCCCGCGAATTTGTAGGAAAAATTAAAAAGGAGCACAACGCAAATTGGAAGAGAAGCTCGGCCTTAAACCTCTTCGGAGGTTATCGCGCCTAACATTTATTTTTTAGTTAAAGCAACAAACTAATGTACCATATTCGTTTAATTGACAGAAATAATAATATTTAAATACTGGCAGTATGTATTATTCCAATTAAAGGTGAATAAAAAAGGCTCGTATAGAGAAATATCTTATTTTATATTGAGATATTTTTATTATGGTGTATGTAAAAAAGTGCCGCTATCATTTACCGACTGTAAGCAATTACAATGAGAATGAGATTTACTGCATTTACATGCACTGGATAAAAACTTTTTAGAAACTGTTGAAGTGGTAGGTATGGCAAAATATTATTTGGCGAGTTTCAACAGATTGGGAAATATTTTTCATGATATTGAAACCATGTTCTTCTATGAGATTATGGTTTATTCCTACCGTGTGTCACTCATTATCATTAAGCATTATATCCATTTCGGTGAGATCACTGTTACTTCAAAACTTCGGATGAAACTCCGAGCCCTGCTTGACAGTCCCTAATCTTCACGTTCATATAAAAAGTAGCTCAGATGCCTTGGACTATAAATGTTTTCAGCGAAAATTATATGTACGAAGTCCATTTTATAACGGACGGAAAATAATAATTCTTTTTTTCGGAGTCGAAAAAGTCCGGGTCAAAAAATTGTCCTAGGTGAAAATGTTTGAGTTCTCAGGTATCGCTATAGCAATATCATGTCGAATCATGCATCCTTTTTATTTTTCGAACTTTTTCCATAAAAGTCCACATATAAAAGTAAAATCTATATTTTTTATTTTTTGAGTCCGATAGAATTAGTTAAACTCGGACTTTTGTTTTTAAAAGTAAAGAAAATAAAAGTTAAATCCGAACTTTTATTTTTAAGGCCAAAATAAAAGTCCGGCTTGATAACAAGGAAACGGCTTATCCAAATTTAAAAAAAAAATTTATTTATATCCCGACTTTTATTTTTAAAAGTCCGTGTTTCACTAGTTCTATCGGACTCAGGTAATAAAAATCGGAAAATTATATTTATCTTGATCCAAATATATTAAAAGTGCAAAATTAATAGTTTTGCAAGGAATTATATTATAAAAGAAACGATAGTTTCCGTCCCTACATTTTATGAAACACAACATGGCTACTCTGGTGAAAGAAATTTATAAGTTTGTTGTATGCTAGTAGGGGGATTTCGTAACAAATCACAGGAAGTCAGAATGGTGTGTATTTGGCGTTGGAGTCCTTGCTATAGCACATATACGGTAGATCTTACGTAATTTCTTTCATTTTCAATTTTTTCTTTCCACATTTAATTTTGTATTGACAGTAGCTGATTTGCTATTCAATATTGAACAAACTACGGCTTTTCATGTTGCGAATTTGCAATGACGTAGCAAAAGCATAGCCATTAATTTAGTTAATAAGGAGCTCAGGATTTTGTGCTAATGATCTAGCAGCATGGCATTTGCAAAGTGTTGTAGTATATTTACACAATACACTAACAAAATAAATGCTGCGTTATGGTAAATATGCAACAGCTAGAACTGTAACTTCGTTTCAACTAAAAGTGATGGAGAGGCTGATGGAAACACATATCAGGGAGGCAGTGAATGGCGAACTCTCTGAAGCACAACACGCCTATATGAAGGGTAGGTAAATCAACCGAAACGGCATTGCACGAAATTACATCGTACATAGAGAGATCGTTCTCCTTCAAGGAATACTGCCTGTCAGCCTTCCTAGACATAGAAGGAGCGTTCAATAACATTAAAGACGTAGCAGCCTTGTGAAACAGTTGTTATAACGTCCCGACACTTATAGAACAATTCTTATCGCGTCCTTCACATACGAAGAATTTCACCTACATGAGGCAAAGGGTTTTCGAGAGTGAATGTTAGAAGAATAATATGTAATAAGGTTAGGTGATAACTCTAGGTATCGGAACCTAGGTAGCACACCTCAGAAAGGGTTTTTTCTTGATACCTTCACAAGTGTTCGTGCACATGTGAGAATTATCGGAAAATGGTTACGCGACTATATTAGAAGACATGACAAGGGGACGAGTTACCGGAATCTTAACTAACCTTATGTCCGAAGCCGACCATATCACAGCCGTTGTTGACTTCAAATACAAAACATAAAACATTCTTCGAGGATAAAATGGCAGGTAGGCTAAGAGAGTGATAGGGGCATTATAATTTACATAGACGGATCGAAAACGGAAAAGGAAACTGAATTATACTCAAAACAAAAAGCAAAACTAGTCGTACCGGCATCCTGACCCATGCAGTGTCCTTCAAACGGAAGTCTATACCATAATTAGATAGCACTCAGACTGCTCCAGGGCAGTACGGTCTCAGGCACCAATGACCTTTGTCGACAATTAGGTCTCCTTAAAGGTAATTTAATGAAATAAAATCTGAAATCGTGGGACGGTGTCGAGCCTCGCTGGCGTCCATGAGGTATCTCAATATCTCCTTTGATGGATTATTGGGCGCAGCTATGTTGAAAGGAATGCGATTGTTGATGCAATTACTAGGAAAAGTTACCCGAAACGTATATCAGTAGTGCGGACATCGCCGTTCAACTACAGCTGGGTTATCTCCTAAGGAAAATTTAGTAATATGAAATAAGTGCAGTAAATGTGGGGTTGGGCTGCATCGACACTGCTCCCAATCTTTTCATACAATTGGTTTATATGTTCAGCTAACTTATCCATTTAGACATAGAAGGAGCGTTCAACAACATCAAACACGGCTCGATCATTAAGGTACTGACTGATCTGGACATCGATTCTCAGCTGGTGGGTCTTGTGCACCAATTGCTGCTATGCAGGGTAGTACAGGCAGAACTTGCAGGGGTATCGGTGAGCAGGTTCGTCAGTAGGGGAACTCCACAAGGTAGAGTCCTATCCCTTCTGCTGTGGGTCTTGGCGGTGAATCAGCTGCTAAGGGACATGGAGGAGGGGAGGGGCTGTAAAGCTATAGCATATGCTGACGATCTTGCTTTGGTGATAAGTGGGAAGTTTCCACAAACACTCTGCGATATGATGCAGGTGGAATTAAGAAGGGTCGAAACATGGGCCGTTGATAATGGTCTGGGTGTGAACCCAAATAAAACGGAGCAGGTGCTCTTTACGAGGAGGTATAAGATACCACGTCTTTCAACTCCAGTGCTGGCAAACACAGTGCTTAAGTTAAGTGAGCCCGCCAACTATCTAGGGCTCACACTTGATAAGAGATTGAAATGGACACAAAACACCACGGAATGTGTCCGTAAGGCCACGGTTGCCCTCTACACATGTAAAGGGGAATTGGAAGGAAATGGGGTATGTCCCCTATGATAGTACATTGGAAATACACGGCCATAGTTAGGCCAATATTGCTATACGGGGTGGCGGTATGGTGGCCCGCTCTGAATAAATCCTCGACGGTTCTTGCTCTTTAAAAAGTGCAAAGATCTGCACTACTATGCATAAGCGGAGCCATCCGCACAACGCCAAAGGGGGGCTATGAATGTAATACTGAACCTACTACCCATAGATATGGTAGGCATTAAATATACAGCATGTGCAGCTATCAGGCTAAGGAAACTGACCACATGGTCGCACTGCAAACATACTGAAAGTCTCGACAGATTCTGCATACCAGAATGGACAGATTTCTGCAAACCACATACCAACTTTAACAAGGGATATGAGATATTAATCCCTGAGAGGGAACAGTGGGTGAATGACTCTGATTGGCCCACTAACAGCATTCAGATCTACACAGATGGATCTAAACTGGATAACAGGGTCGGAGGGGGTGTCTATTCGGAACGACTGGGGATACAAAGATCGTTTCGCCTTCCGGATCACTGTAGCGTATTTCACGCCGAGCTTGCGGCCATACAAGACGCTGTGGACTGCCTTAGGGAGAAGGCGAGAAGGTAGATGTGACTGATATAGCTGATGTCAATACACGACGCTTAGTTAGCTTCATAAACTCAACGGAGTGGTTTGATTAGGAGAGTAGGAACAAATCCGTGTGGTTTCACAATGGG
The DNA here is from genome assembly GCF_040869045.1 of Eurosta solidaginis. NCBI lineage: Eukaryota > Metazoa > Arthropoda > Insecta > Diptera > Tephritidae > Eurosta > Eurosta solidaginis. Next base: position 142,773,527 of record NC_090322.1, read on the forward strand.
CCTATAAAGGCCTAAGTGTGCCGCTCTAATGTCGACGGCAGCCACTTGAACCTAACCTAACCTAACCTAGAACTGTAATATATTTTTCCAACATAAAATAGTAAATCGGCAACTGTCATTAGTTACAAAACAAAATATGCAAAGGAAAAATTTAAAGTGAAAAAAGGTGCTCACGATCCGTAGATCATATTTGGGTTTTTGATGTTGCGCAATTGCAATGACATAGCAAATACATAGCCGCATATTTTGTTGGTGTATTTTAAATATGCTACACCAGTTTTCAAACGCAATGGTGCTAGACCATTTGAACAAAATCCCGAACTCGCTTATAATATTTTCAAATTCCATATTCCCCAACTCCTTATATTTTGGATAACAACAACGAATCTTTAAAATATTTTGTCGCATCGAAAGAAAATCTATGTTATTTAATTAACTATTAATCTGAGTTCCCACAAAATCGTAAGAACAAGCAATAGTAATAATATAAAACAGGGGTATACTTCTAATACACTTCCAAAAATCTCGGGTAAGCTTTCAAAAGACGCGTTTTAACCTCAGTATTAATAACCCGAAGGCGGACAGGACTGTGTCTATCAAAAGATATTCCCGAAAAATCAAAAAATTATCGCGTATCTCTTTCCGAAATCGGGGGTGGGATTCATAGCCGTTTTGCATTGTGGGGCTTACGGACTTTTAAACCCCCAGCGGGTTTGGGGCTTAGAATATACCCGCCAAGTATACCTGTCGTAAGAGACGACTGAAATACCAAATTGATTCACGGGTTTGCCAGCGCAATATAAAACTTCTCCAACCCAATTGTCAACCTTACCTAGCCGTGGCGAATCCTGTATCTTTAACAGGCAAGGCTCTGGCGACCACAAGTTCCTCATGGATCTAGAGGTTGGGAGGGCGGTTTGGCCTAAAAGATTTCATGTGGTCATATTAATCGTTCCCGAGATGGTCGGGCTAGTACCTTAATGGTGCTTGTTACCGGAACGTACTGGATCTGCATCCGGCAAAGGACCATCAGCATCGATAGCACTCCCCAAGGCCTTCGCGGAGTGTCCTACAACAACACCAGCAACAACGGACTATTTAAAAATATTCGAAGAATTCGATTAATGCATTATTCGATTTTAAATTTTTGTACGTTTTTTAATCGAATTATGCTATTAGAATAATTGATTTTTTTAGATAATTAGAAAAATTGCAACTCAACGATTATTCGATTTTCAAAATCGAGGTTCGATTTTGTATGAAGTGTTCACACACAAAAATTGCGTATACGCCGAGTATGTACCAAATATTTCTTCTTTTATTTGGGTCTTTGTTAATTTGATCGATTAGTGTAAGAAAGTCAAAAAATGTTCAAAAAACGAAATTTTTTTAAATTTTTGGGAACCTATCATCGCAACAATCTTCAGATTTAAAAATTAAGGAGACGTCCGCACTGTCATACCTGATTTTTCTACAATGAAAAGTACGCTCGGCTGACATGAGAGCTTTTAGCACCGATTTCTAAGAACAGTTCTATGAAACTCAAAAAAATTGATCTCATATTGGTGTGGAATATGTGAGCATTTCGGATAACTCTGTTAATAGCACATTGGATTAAATTTAAATGCAGACGGTTAGTATTACATACTAAGGGCATTTAAATACCAGAGATGTTCGGCATTATTTTTGATTTTTATTTCGATTTTCTCTTTTTTTCTAACAAACTATTTTGAAAAATTTCAGTTCCGCCAATCCCTAATTCTTCCTAGAAATTGTTCTGACCTGCTACAAAATAATAACGAGAATATTGGCCAGACAAGTCGGGCACTTCAGTCTTGTATGCAGTATTACAACAACGGTGTTTTGTAAGACAAAATAATTGCAACCTCATATGCCTTGTGATCAAAGTATGTAAAATTTTAAAGGCGTTTGTCAAAGGAGTTGCTGTACTATGTGGGGGATAAATGACTTTGTAAGCACCGTGAAATATTCCCAAAGATCATCACGAATATCCCGAAATAGCCCCAAAATGATGCCCAAATATCCTATAAAACCATCCTGAAATTACCCCAAAGTGATCCCTAATGACACCAGAGGAGCCCATCAGAAAAATACCAAAAATGTACCTAAAACTGGCCCTAAAAAAACACGCTCTGCCATTCACACCCACGATCTTGGGTTCACGCCCCGGGAAAAGCAACATCAAAATTTTAGAAACAAGTTTTTTCAATTAGAAGAAAAATTTTCAAAGCGGTGTCTCCCTCGGCCGTGTTTAGCAAGCACTCCGAGTGTATTTCTGCCATGAAAAGCTCTCAGTGAAAACTAATCTGCCTTGCCGTTCGGAGTTGGCATAAAACAAGTAGGTCCTGTCCCGCCATTTTGTAGGAAAAATTAAAAAGGAGCGCGATGCAAATTGGAAGATAAGCTCAGCCTAAAATCTTTTCGGAGGTTATTGCGCCTTACATTTATTTTTGTATAGTTTTTAGTCCCCAAATGATCCCGACAGTGCCTACAACCATCCCGATATAGTTCCTCCCGCAATGACAACGTAATAGTGCCTTATACCGTCTGGGAGTGATCTAAGTGATTCCGAAATAACTACGGGAGACAATACTATCCTACCGCTCCGCTACAAAAAGCTTATCGTTCGTAATTATTTTTTTTGCCATTTTTTTGCGCTCTAAAACACGTCATACGGTACCAGAGCATTACTATCACATTTTATGCAATCGCTGGACTACATAAATCTATTAAAATTCACAGCTGGAACAGTAGCAGAGCGATTATTCGAATAATCGACAACGAGCAATTACTCGAATAATAGACGATGTACAATTATTTGATTTTAACTAATCGAATATAAGAGCATTCGAATATTCGATAAGTCGAATATCACGAGCTCTACTACGGATGCTCTTATATAATTAAATTATCCTGGCCGGTCAAACACCGATTTGGGATAAATATTAGATCCGTGCGAAACCCTTTCTACACAACTTTCTTCCCCTTTGGACACGGGGGGAATTACCACAACCATATGAAACTTTTTAACGTCAGCTGTCAATATCTCTTAACAGAGCTAACTTTTTTTTCTGTCCCAATAATTGTGGACGCGTATTAGCTGTCTACACCTGTTGTAAGTTATTACCCAAGCAAACAGCCGTTGGCATGCCATTATCTTGTACTAAATTAGCCATGAGCTAAACTACATATTTTTTATCACAAATATTAGCAAGACCTTCAACTTTTTTAAAAAAAAAAAGTTAAAATTGTACATTAACTGATTAGCCAAAATAATGAATTCAATGCAGTCAGGGCATAATCAATTAGCATGTCTTTTATTCAAATGCAAATTGTCAAAAATCAAAAATGCTTTTAGCACAAAAACAAAAGCTTTATATTTAATTTCAATACAACAACTGTTGTGGCCTTACTGCAACTAATTTCTGAATAAACACTTTAAGTTTAAAATTTCAACACACAAAATCCAATGTCTCTTTTGAAGCTTATTTGAAAATAAAAAAATTATTTTTCCTTCAATGGAATGCCAGAGAAAAAAGTGTGTAGAAATATTAATTTTTGCGTCACTGTGCAATGCAAAATTATAAGCAAATTTTTCAAACAAAATATTTTAAAACTCACCATTTTTTCTGTTGATTTATTTATTTTGTTTGCTGATGCTTTGTTGTTGTTCAACGTAATTGCTAGTTCGTTTTCTCCAATTCCTTTTGTTGCACGCGTAACTTTTTGTCCTGCGAATTCGTTGGAAGCACTGGCGCAGATTTTCCTCTTTTAACGAATATCAAATCAGAGCGACACTTGTTGCGTGATTCGTTGGTAGTTTTTTTTATTATTCTCAAGTAGCGCTTGTCGTGTCCAGGGAATGTTTTCTCCTAAGCTCTAACTCGAATATATCAACTGCAGCCGAATTTGGTTGGGATAAACTTCCGTTTACAATAGCAAATTTGTATATTTTACGCTTTTTGAGTAAAAGGAATTTTTAGTTATTTTTTTAAGGATTTCTTTAGATTAAAGATTTCTAAGTTATATTTTTTTCGTTATAGAAAAGAATGAAATTTTTTTGTTGATTTTTTCATAGAATGCTTCTGAAACGATTGATGAACTACTCAAGGCTTTCAGCAAAAATTTAGTTTCCTTGGCAGAAGGTGAACAAACGAAAACAAGTGGGGAAGAACACAGTGGCAATATGGAGAAAGTGCGCGCTGAGGATGGTGAGTTTAATACAATTGCAAATTGATTAACAAATGTTTCGGCAAAAGAATCCGAAAGTAATTGTTGATTATAGTACTTGCATATTCAATTGTAATTAACGACTTAGTCATTAACAAACTTTCCGAAAGTTGGGCACAACAATTGGTATAAAATTCTTCGGATTTGGCGGGCTTGTACTCAAAAACGAATTTTGCTACGGCAGGGATGTTCCATCATTACGGCCGGCACTTGAGATTTGTAACATTGCGTTCTCTTACTGCAAGTTCACTTACGCCTAAAATCATACTACAATAATGCAACACCACAAACATAGCGAAGCGAGCAGCAGATGATGTGGAAGGGAAATGAAATGCCAAACAAACAGTTTCTGCTGAGTACCCAGAAACCTGAGCATTCTAACAGACATCTGATTGAAGAGGCTCTACCACCCAGGGACTTCAGAAGTCATCTCCGCAAGCATTACGAGGCAATACGGCACCTAAGAACTCAGTCGCACGAAGAAAAAGAGCACTAAAAAGTCCTCAGAGAAATCCACCTAAACGCGTCGAAGCGTTCTCAAAGTCAAATACCCCAAATTCACAATAGAGAAAAGCAACCTGCCGAGGGAGGCGCGCGTCACTCTAGGTCAACTGCGATCTTTATACTGTAACAGGTTAAACTCTTACCTATACAGAATCAACCCCGACATACATAATGTATGCCTTGCTTGCAGTGTGTCTCCACAGACACCAATCATCTCTTTAAAAGCAATGTAGAACCAACGCCTCTAACACCCCTTTCTTTCTGGTCCAGGTGATCAAGCAATAGCTGGTTATCAACGGCCAATAGAAATTCATAAAAAATAAAAATAAGATAATACAAGCACTATACATACATTCCCAAGGGATTTAGGCCGAGCTTTTCTTCCAGTATGAGTAGTGCTCCTTTTAAATTTTTACTGCAAATTAGCGTACAGTCCAACAATCTATTTGTCCGCATATTCATGGAACTAAATTCCTAATGGAAGGCTCCTCTCCAAAAACTCTGTGTACAGAGAGTATTTCGCCGTGAAAACAAGGGCAGTGAAACATTACATGTTCTGCGCTTTCCAATTCGGAGGGACAGTGTGGACAGAAAGGAGCCTCTTCTGTCCCACGCTTATGTGGATATTCCTTGAAGCCGTCGTGACCACTCAATATCTGTGTGAGGTGGTAATTTAGTTCACCGTGTTTTCGCTCGTACCAATCCGCTATATAGCATGAAGGTCCAGCGCCCTTTTCTCGATTCTTCCCACCGTTCTTGCCACCTAACAATTATTCGTGACCTTGCGCTTTTCTTAGCATCTTCAGATGGTCGGCTGATTCCAATGTCGTACAGATCGGCCATTTCACCTGAGAGCAGAAGGAATTTATTTGATAAAACATGGATCACGTGGTCGGACACCGTCCAATAAGCACATGCTATTCGTATAGCAGTAATATGGTAGGCTGCTAGTACGTCTTTTTGGTGGATCATTCTAGATCCGTGCCATACTGGTGCTGCATATAATATTATAGAGCTGGTTACGTTGGATAATAGCTGACGGGTAACTTCGCTTGGGCCGCCGATGTTGGGCATTATTCGCGTTAGGGCTCCACTAACGCTGGAAACTTTCTCCCCCACCGCCCTGAAGTGCTCCTTAAAAGTTAGTTTTGAGTCAATGATTACTCCTAGATATTTTAAGGAAGGCTTTGAATTTATTTGATAATAGCTACTACGACAATATCATCTGCATAGCCGACAATTTCCGTGCCTCCGGGAAGATCGATTTGTAGCACACCGTCATACATCGCATTCCAAAGAGTTGGACCTCGAACAGATCCCTGAGGGACACCGGCCGTGATGTTGTGCTTTCTTGGTCCCTGATCCGTACCAAAAAGGAGTACTCTGTCGCTTAAATAGCTACCAATTATTCGGAGCAGGTAAGCCAAGTTTCGTAGTGAGTCCTCAATAATTGCCGCTAGATGGGCTTCCTGAACATTATGCTAGTGATGATACGCATTTTTTACACGCAAATGTAGATGTATATACAGGTAAAAAAAAAACACTGCTATTATTTACTTAAATTTATGTTGTTGTTTATTTTATTGTTGTACTAGTGTAAAAATTCAAATTGGTGCGGTTTAAGTGAGTGACTTTTGCGGCTTTAACGACATTGACTATCTTTCTAATATTACTAACTCGTTTTGTTACTCCGTTTGTTATTTATTCTCATTTATTTGCAATGCGCATTTCTTGGCACGCAAAAGGGCATTAAGTGGGGTTGAGCCCAGAATGATATATTTAATTTTGAGCATTTTTATTTATAAACTTTTGTGTTAGATATACATAGATAGAAGGCAGTATGTATGTACATATATGTTTAAACATCCCTTATGAAATTTTAATCTATTAATATATGTTGGTACATGCACCGATTGAGATTGAGGTCATATGCGAGTACCCATCCCTAATAAAAACATTAGCTCAGTCCAATTTGTTGACTCATTTATTCAGTTTTATAATTGTGTTAAAGACATGGATCCTTCAGTATTCGTTCTACCACTTCTGGCACACACGTTTGTGTTGGTTGGATTTAGTTCACGATCTAGTGAAAGATAATATACGAAAGTTAACCAATGTTCAAAAGGCCCAGATGTTATCTGTCCTACTATATCCATCGCGTTGCATTAATATTTTTGAGAAGCTCTCTATACCTAACACCCTTCAGCTTGGGCCTTTTGAAAAGGGTTACGATCAGCTTTGAAGCTCTAGAGCACTGCAAATGCTTACACCTTTTTCTAACCTCTTTGAGTCAGAGCCGGGTGATGATCTCCGTCGCTCCTGTGACATAAACAGTTGATTCTCGCCGTTCTAGGCCGTTGGCCATCTCGTTGCCCTGTTTGCTACGATGCCCCGTCGACCAAATTACGGAAGCGCAATATCGACTCGTCAGAGATATGGGCCTTCTCTGACCAACATTACTAACTCGAGGGTGCAAAATACCGGAACTATTTGTATCCAATAATGCTTTACATGCCTTCTCTCAGATTGCAATACGCTCGCTGAGTCGGAAGACGCATAGAAATGGACAGAGAGAGCCATTTTTGGACATCCGTGAACACTTAGACGTCGAATCTCTCAGTGAACTTTCCATGTAGAAAAAAATCGCATAGTTTGTATCGAAGACCACCATAGGGCACATATAGTAAATTTTGCATTAATCCGGGCACAGTCATGTCCGTATGCGTGCTCGACTAACCGCCTTGTTCAACCATGATGTAAGTTCTGGCATCAGATCCCACTTTTTGTTTAGGATTCTTCTGCATACAATCATTGCCTCATAATCTGATCTAACCCTATGGTCCGTGTTTAGTATCCAGTTCAGCTTAGACCCCCAAGTATTTGGGAGAAAGCAGATTAAAACTTGGGATTTTGATCCAGGTTCTGAAGTGTACTAGTTCTGTCTTTAAGGGGTTTACTCCAACTCCTACTGTCTTCGTCCAGCTACTCATCTTTCTTAGTGAGCCATGTATGCTGATTACGTCTGGACACAGACCAGTTAGCGGTATTACTACGTCATCCGCGTAGGCTAACACTTCTAACCCATATCTCTGGATCTTCAATACTAAGGCATAGAGAGTGTTCTCTATTGCACTCAGCTGAACGTTATTGGAGGCTCCCATATTGTCGCAAATCTGCTATCTTCGCAGTATGGTCTCAACGGCCAGGAACAATACCGATTATGCTAATGACCTACATAGTAACATGCTTTATATCTTTTTTCATAAACAATTTTGATCGATGGTGTCATCGATTGGGATGTTCTGGGCGTCGAACCTGAAATTGATACAAAACTTATGTAACCTCTGATGTTCAAATTCAAGAATGTTCCGCGGTTCACGCTTAAGTGTACATCCGCCAATTTTGTTTTCGGAAATTTTTGGTGCATCCTTCGGTTGATAAAGTAAGACATCTTGTAAATACAAAGGCATACAAGCATAAAATTTCGTTCATTACCTTCGTCTCCACAGAGGTTAAGTAAGCCACCAAAAAATATCAAGCTATCAAAATCAATATTCCCAGGCGGAAAGCCACGACGATGTTAAACATCTCGACGATGAGGGCGTCTGCCACCTTTCGTTCCAGAAAAAATGGAGGCTGGACAGCGTTATCTCGTTACAAAAGTGAGGAAAATCTGCTAACAAAAGAGACTTCCATCTTCAGCAGTGAAAAATTTTGAAAACGTCCTGTTACCTTATTCTACAACAAATGTTCTACTCGTCAGCCCTAGGCATGCATAGCAGCACCACAGCGCTAAACGGCATTAAGACTCATTTAAACTATACCGGTCTCCATGGGTGCGCAAAACTAGGTTTGAATTTTAAACCAAAAAAATCTAGCGGACGGTGGCAAGGTTTCGAACCGGCATGCGCCAGATTGCAGTAGTGTAATCTTCCCACCGAGCTATCACATCTGTGTAACAATTCATATCACAACGCTTCAGTTGTATAACAAACTGTTGTGAAAAAAATCTATGACTTGCAGCACTTTTCGCAAATGAAATTTTTAATTTTAAACTTTCAGTGACAAGTTTAAACATTTGGGTTTTGTTTTAAACCCAGAATTTTATACATTAGGGTGGGTCGATTTGTATGAGCGAAAGTTAATCGATATCGCGCCATCGATTTTTCGATAGGATTTGGGCTCAGGAAAAAAGTTCCACTACGCATACCCAAAAAAATAATTTTCGAGCCTGCGAAATTTCATTTTTTTTTACTTTTTTCGACTTTGATTATAAGGTTTTTTTCATAACCTACTAAAAAAATTTTCATATGTATATGTAGGGTACATAGGGTCCGACCCAAAAATGTCCGCTAAAATCGTTGCCGTTAACAGTTTCTTGAAAGAAAAAAAATATTTTTTATATGAAAATTTTACAATCAAATGAAAATGTTTTTAGTAGGTATGAAAAAAACCTTAAAAATAAATGGAACTTTTTTTCCTGAGTCCAAATCCTATCGAAAAATCGATGGCGCGATATCGGTTAATAAATCGACCCAGTCTAGTATACATACTCTTAGTTTAAAATTTTTGAAACTTTTAAGTTCTGTTGCAAACACGGAAGAATCTACAAGTTTCTATTTTTAGATTTTTAAACTTTTCCCGTTTTGTTTTAAACAAATTTGAGATTTTAAATTTTTAAAAATTTAACCAAATAAGATTAAAAGCACATTGCTAATTTAAAGGTTTCCAAATTAGTTCAAAAAGCTCTTAAACCGATGAATCTTTTAAAATGTATCCAAAAAAATTCTAGCCGCCTTAACACCCTAAATTTTAAAGCGTTTGGTTCTTAATGCCGAACACATTCGACTTTTGTGTCGTTTTGGAGCCGGCGTCACTAGCAATAATGCACGTTGAAAGTTTGCGCTTATCCACTTAATCAATTTTGGCTGTTTGTACCACCAGCTAACCTTTTTTCGCGATAACTGACGCCAATTGACAACACCAAGCGCAATCAAGTGTTTATCCACTTGCCTTTCCTCTGCTTCCAAACTGCGGTGTCGACTGAAATACTTTCTTCGCTGGAGCGTAACATGACCTAGCCAGCGAAGCCTTTGGGTTTTTAGTTGCTGCACTATCCTTATATCTGTGTAAATCTTTACTGACAGGACCATAAATCTTCCGGAGAACTTTTCTCTTGCACACTCCAAGAGCCATCTCATCTTCTCTCGGCACCGTCCATAATTCCGAGCAATACATCAGAACGGATATGATAAGCGACTTGTAGAGCGTCATTTTTATTTGTCGAGAAAGGATTTTACTTATCCATTATTTAATAAGTCCAAAGAAGTACTTGTTGAAAAGAGTTATTCTCCGTTTGATTTCTTGTTTTCGCTGTTAATGCTGGTTCCCACATAGACGAAGTCTTTCACAGTCTAGAATTTCTATCCGTCAACAGTAACGTTGCGCGAATATTCCGATTCTTTCTTGGATGACAGCAGGTACTTTGTCTTGTCCTCATTAACCGCGCGCTTGTTACGGCCACCATACGTCAGTTATGTACGCGCTTCTTATAGTTTATCCCTCGCTGTGTGGTTCTGCTGCTAGAATTATCTTATCCATCATTGGATTGAAGAAATCGCACGAAAGGGAGCTGCTGTTGTTGTTGAAGCGATAAACACACTCCCTGAATGTTTTAGGGAGTGTTATCGATGTTGGTGGTCCTTTGCCGGATATAGATCCGGTACATTCCGGTTACGAGCACCATTAGGGTAATAGCTCGGCCATCTCGATAACGATTTAATATGACCTTATTGCCATGAAAAGCTTCTCAGTGAAAATTGATCTGCCTTGCAGATTCCGTTCGGAGTTGGAATAAAAACAAGTAGGTACCATCCCGCCAATTTGTGGGGAAAATTAAAAAAGGAGCGGGATGCAAATTGGAAGAGAAGCTCGGCCTAGAATCTCTTCGGAAGTTATCGCGCCTTACATTTATTTAGTTTTATTTATATAGAACTTTCTAGTCCATAACTTCGCACACCCACCCTCTAATTTCATGAGGATCTTGGGGTCGCCAGAGCCTCGCCTGCTAAATATGTGTATGGTACATTCATTATTGCAACAGGATTCGCTTCGCGTAGATGAGGTTGAGAAATGTGTTTCGGAGACTATGGATTGCGCTTTTCAACCCCTTGAGTCCTACATGAAAGGTGGTCGCTTTGTCTGAAACCTCATTTTGTTTCGAATGACTCGAAGAGGTCTTTCCCAATCCTTACCGAGCTGGTGCTTATGCTCATCGTCACATGTTTAGCTTTTACATTTATTAAGAAAGATTTTATATTTGGTAGCACTTTTGAATCCGGCAACCTTGAGTCTTTTTCCGTAATATTTTTATTATAAAAAATGGTGAACGGAACTGTGTATGCCTGTTACTGCGTATATGTGTTTTCATATTTGTCGAGGGGAGTCCTAACTCTCCATTTGACAGAGATCTCTTATCATACGTTTAAATCTCTCCAATTAGCAGAGAAAATTTTAATAGAAATTAGAAGAGAAGCCCGGCCTCCTCGGAAGTATATCGCGCCAAGTTATTATTGTTGTTATTATTATTATTATTGCAGCTTATAACTAATAATATTATTCATATGTCAAGTTGTGTATAAGTGTGTCTAGTAGATTTATACGAAAATATGTATGTATGTATGTCGCAACATCAAGTCGCTAATTACAACAAAATACTTAATTGCAGCACGCACTTAATTTATTATAATATTTGCTGTAATTTTTTTATTTTTATTTTTAATTTTTTTTTTTTTTTTGCTTGCGTACAAATCTGTAAAGTTAATTCATATGCATTTACTTCTATTTTCATATGCACATATTTATATGTATAATATATACCCGTCTGCGTCATAAAACTCGCACAATATTGTATTTCACGTAATTTGATATTGGGGACACAAATAATGCGAACTGGCATGCGATTATATGACCATAGAGTCGAAGACGGCAAAGCAAACTGAACGACATCATAGCCGGCACCGTCACTCAAACAGTGAATCGACCAAACGCGACGACCCTGCTGTTGCCTTCTTCGGTAATTTTACCCCCGCCCCCGAAACAACTATTTGTGATGTTGATGTGGACGACGATGACGATGATGATGATGATAATTATTATGACGATGATGCTAAAAGTGGTGATGGTGTTGCTAATGATGACGACGATGACTGCGATGATAATGCTAAACGTAGAAAAGTGTCAACAGATTTGCTGGAGCCCACCGAAACAACTGAGCCAACTGTACTCACTGGACCTACTAGCGAGGTTACAGAAACCACTGATTCAATGCCGGATTTCCAAGATAAGTCCAACGACAAGAGAAGTGCCAACACCAAGAAAGCTAGTGTCAAAAAAATGATTGTTTTTAATAATTTCAATTTATGCGCTGGTACGAATTCTGATAGAGATGATGGGTTGAGTGAAAGCAGTTCGGACTTTGAAAGTTTTGAAGGGAACTCGAGTCAATTTGATGTTGTGATTCCAATGAAGCCTGACAGGAATAAAGTAAGCGGACAGGAGCAAGCGAAACAACAACGACAACCCCAGCAGCCGCAGCAACAACAGCAAGAACAACAACAACAGCAAGGCCATAAACAGCAACAACGAGAACATCATAGCACTAACAAAGAACAATATCAACGTAAAAATGAACGGCAACAACAACAAAAGAATGAGCAAACACAAGACTATAAGGCATTTGAACAGCTTAAACAAAGCAAACGACAGCAACAACTAATACTGCAACAGCTACACCAACAGCAACCAGAGCGTCAACAACAAAAATCTTTACGCGAACGCGCCGAAAATTACGATACTCACATTCAGCAGCAACAACAACAGGCATATGAAGAGCTAATGAAGCAACGTCAGCTGAAGAAACTCAATCAAAACTCAGCTAACGCTAAGAACTCGCCAATTGAAATTTTACAGAAATCTCGAGAGCTGCAAAAAGAACTTGAAAATCAGCTGGCGGAACATCAACGCTACATTATCGCACAACAACAGCAACGCCTCTTGCATCAGAAGCAACTTCAAGAACAGCAAATGTTGGAGCGAGAAGAGGAAATCAATTTGAAGGAGCATCAAAAACAGCAACAGCAACAGCGCCAGCAACAACAAAAACAGGCTCCAATGCCACCACAAAAATCAGTGATGGGCAAGCAAAATCTATCCCAAAGCGTGCAAGAAGTGAAATCTACAGTTATGTCATGTCACAGCTCTCGTGCCAGCACTTCACAACATCCCTCCTCATCTCGTCCACAGGCGGCCACAAGTCGCGGCCGTGTGACATCGCGCATCAAAACTCCAGGCAGCAGCCGCGCCGCCTCGCAAAGCGACAAAGTAAAACTGTTGAAGAAGCGACGTAATCCGCTAAATTCCCCACCACCGGCTCCATCGGTCACACCAAATTCGGTACGCACTCCACGCAGCCGCCTAGTCATCTCTGACAATGATATAGGCGAAAGCGCAGTAGACCTAATAAGTCCTTCACTGAAATCATTCAACAAAAATGTGTGCTTTGCTGAATCAAGTGGTGATGGTGTATGTGGCCATGGTGGCGGTGGTGATGCTGATGCTATGATAACATCGGATAGCTCACAAACACAAATGTTTAGAATGTGCTCCAAGGAAAAAACGGACTTGGTCGATATGATCGTGCCGCTGGCAAATGCTTTTCACATTCTGGGGTGTGACTCAAGCAAAAACGAGCAGCCAAAAACGCTGAAGCAATCCAAAGCATCAACAGCTACAACAAAGAAGTCGGAAGCGTTAGCAAATCATGACCTCATAGAAGCGCTTACCAATTGTCTTTTTAAGTTCAATTCAGGTCAAAAGCAGAATACTCAGAAGGTTGACAAGCAGAACGGGAATGCTCACGAAGAAAATGGAGAATTACGAGATGCTGATTCCTCAACGTGAGTATGACTACAAACTATGAGTTTTGTGTGCACATGAGAAGGTAGGAAAGTAGAAGGGCGAGGGAGAGTGAGAATGACAGGGAGATTGGAATGGGAGAGAGAGGGCAAATGAGACAATTACTCTATCTCACAGAATTTGATTGTGTTGTTCATTTATATAGAGGGTATTTGCGTAAAATTCGAGGCTGCTGTATTATAAAGGTAGTGGCCCGACTTGGGAAATTGGGGAAGCAGCACACCACTATTTGGAGGTAAAGCTCGTCTTTCGTCTTCTCGGAAGTTAAGTTGGTTTACGTTGAGTGGCCACTTCCCAGTTATTAAGCGAATTGGTGCGCGGCAAACAAAAAGTAACTGATAAGGCAGGCATAGGTTTTCGAGAGCCGAATAATGTCACCTCCTAACGTTCCATACGTCTAACACTGTTGGGGTGGAGGAAGCTTAAGGGCCACCGCAAAGACTTCCATTAGATAATCCCCCTTAACGCTTTAACTACCATGAACACATTAAATCAAATAAAACTTAAAAGTTTAGCTGAGTGCTTGTAGCCAAAAATGACCGGAAAGACCTGTATATCTGGGAAGAGGTAGAGTGAGCCTACCGCTTGTTAATCTGACTCGAGCCCCACCAGTCCAGAAGCAGAAAGCAAAATTCCAAAAGCAGAATTCCAAAGACTGGCCTTGTCTCCGATATATTTTTTATATCCTAGCACCCACATAATTTTGTTGAAAAAGTAATTCGTTGCTACAACGAGTGAGGTCGCTGCGCCCTACCACACGGTGATATAGCTTAGCGCTTTAAAATTTCCTAGCAATTTAAGTGGCTAATAGCATCTCGTCCTCCTAGTTCTTAATACTTTCGATCTCCACCTGGAAAACGCCAAGCCCTTGGCGGAATGCTTCCCCTTCCCAATCCTCCCGCCAAGCATGGACCCATCAGTGAAGAAGCTCATCAGTCTTCCGCCAAAATTATTTTCGCACTCCATACCTTTCTTGAGAAAAAACGAGTTGTAAAAATGTGGCAACTGGGGCGGAAGACAGTTTAGTCTGTCCTATTAGGTACGAAGTTAGCCGGTCAGAGTGCTGCAGTACCCAAGATTCACAAGCTCATATCTAAACCTTGTTGCCGCCAGGGCTGCAGCTACTTTGTCTACGATGTCATTCGGTTACAGCTTCAGCATTGCGTGTAGTACCCATGAAGATCTTTCACGAAAGTTCTCGCTTATTCCAACCAGTGCCAATCTCTGGAGCTCTGGCAGCATCTTCACTGACTAATGCTGCCAAAACAGAACTCGAAAGAGCAGAATCGGCTTAACCAACATACCATATAGCAATATACCATGCAGAGAATCCCCAGCATTTGCAAACGGAAGACTTCCTAGCACTATCCTCTACATTGAGTTTCCACGACAGCTTTCTTTCAAGAATAATCACGAGGTACTTAATCCTGTCAAACCAACACCAGCATCACTCCCCAAATTTAGGATGGTTTAAATTCAGGATCCTTATACCTGCTCGTTTATATAACCAACACAATTTTACAAAAAAATACAAAAAAGTCCCCAAAGATATCGGAAGATGCGCGGAGATTAGTAGGGCATTAAAGAGTTAATCGCCCATGCAAACGGACTTACCTTAAGACATTTTTCTAGGCCGACAGTCGCCTGCCTTAAATGCGGGCATCCGAAAAATGAGATTTCATTACATACGTTATAGATTCCTCGCGGCTCATTGCTCATCTTCCATCTATATCTCTCAGTTATCCCCATTGGAGCAGCGTCATCGAGAAAATGGTCTTAAGCCTCGTGGTCTCATCACACCTTACCTGGTTTTGGGGCAAAAATTCCCGGCTGGCTCTGCTAATATATCCTTTTAAAAATATTCCAATCCCAACGTGTAGGAGTCCTAGTCCGAGGGTAGTTTATTTCTCTTGGCTTTTTTGAAAAGCCAACTCGGAGGTTTGTATTTGTGAATTAGTAAATATAAAATTTTTCCAAGCGAGTCCAAGAAATTTACGCCGAAGTTCTGACCTTAACGAGGCATTTTTATTTTACCCACCCTAATAAATAGCTGATGAAATGAACTTGCTTACCGGTATTAAGTGATGGCGAATTGCGCGCGGGCATGCTTAGACGGGTAGTAAGGGTCTATTCAATGAGCCAGCTCTGACGATTCAACTGTCATCAGTCGAAAGTTATTTATGAGTTTTCATAAGCGCGATAAGCGACCGGTAGCAAAGCTTTGGCGTCCAACTTTTGATGACATCATTTTTGGCGAGTAAATATTATATATATACATATTATGTATGTATGTATGTATGTATGTACATTAAGCTGCTTCGCCGAAAGTTATTATGCTTTGTTTAGCGAAATTATCAATCAACTGAACTTATACTTTAACAACTTTTTTATGAACTTCTTTTATTTACATATAAGCTGGATCTTAGAGAATCTCAAAATTGTTCCGAAATATATTGGCATACGAATTAAAAGAAACAAGTAAAAGTGTCTAAGTTCGGGTGTAACCGAACATTATATACTCCGCGTGAGCTTCAATTGAACATTTCATTTCAGATAAATTACCTTTCTATATAACACGTGGCACCGCCCGTTTAAAAAAAATGTCTCCCCATTTCCTCTTACAATAAAACTTGATAAGTGAAATATCATTGATTCAAAACTATTTCTTGCTAAGTTATAGCTTATTATTCTAGTCTACGACCCTTTTAAACTTGTTTTATATCTAAGTTGCCGTGGTCTTTAACCGACCCCGTCCATTTTTACTAGAATTATTTTCTGCTATAAGAAAAATATGTGTACACAATTTCATTACGATATGTTAATTTTTCTTCGAGTTATGGCTCCCGAAACATAGAAAATTGCTTAGTCATAAACGGGGCGGTGCCACACCCATTTTCAAACATTTTAGTGTTTTCCCATTTAATAATTCAATTTAGAAAGTAAAATTCTATAGATACAAAGCTCTTTTTCGCTAAGATATAGCTTATTATTTTCGTCTACAACCCTTTTAAAAATCTTTTATATAAAAGGGGCGTGGTCCTTAACCGATTTCGTTAATTTTTCTTCAAAGCATTCCTTATAGTAAAGGCAACCTCTCTGCCGAATTTTGTTACGATAGGCTTAACGATTTTTGATTTATGATTAATAATATTTGTAAAATTGATTTTATCCCAAGTGGGCGGTGCCGCGCCCATTTTAAAAATTGTTTCCAAATTTTTATCGAAAGTCTCAATACCAGTCCACGTGTGAAATTTCAACATTCTAGATGTATTATTTACTAAATAATCAGGTTTTTTGTGTTTTCCAAAATGTTATATATATAAGAAGTGGGCGTGGTTATCATCCGATTCTGTGTCTAGATAAGCTCGTGTACCAAATTTGGCGAAGATATCTCGTGTTAACGGACGGACGGGCGGACGGATGGACGGACGGACATGGCTCAATCAAATTTTTTTTTCGATACTGATGATTTCGATATATGGAAGTGCATATCTATCTCGATTCCTTTATACCTGTACAACCAACCGTTATCCAATCAAAGTTAATATACTCTGTGTGCAAAGCACGCTGAGTATAAAAATAATATTGGTGTTCACATTTGGCTCGTTAGTTATTTACTTGGCAGTTGGTAGCTTTTTATGTCTATTTTTTTTATAACTTGAAATTCAGTAATGACTGCGGCACAATGAATTTGAATGAAATTTTTCATATACATGCGTTTCACACAAGCTTATGCATTCCAGTAACATCGCCACAATCACCCAAGATGTTGCGTTTATAAATATCAAGGAACTTCACACTTGGCAATTGAAGTTTATTTCGCCTTGCCCATTCACATACCAAATATCGCGAAGCACTGTTATAAACATTCTCCCTATACAACAAAAATACTTGCTTACATATTTTGTGACGTATTCTTTTGATATATTGCAGTTTTCAATTGCGAGTGGGTAAAACAATTTCATTTGTAAAGTGTGTCAGCACCCTTAGCCAAAGCAAATGTCAAATTCTTCTTCTTATGCTTTGCTTGAAACAAAAGTTTGCAAGATGGCTACTTTTTTATCTCAGATGGCGCCTCAATCTACCGTTCCCCATAAAAATACTTGCAACCCATAATGCATAAGATTGAGTTAAACGCATCTATATGAAAAACTGCTTTTGTGACGGGGCTTTAAAAATAAATTCAAATAAAAACAAAGTTACCTGCAAATAAACAACTACCAACTACAATTCATGGGCGGATCCAGGCAGGCAGTTTGGGGGGAATTCACGAAAAAAATCCGATTTTTCGGTAGCCACTATCGACTTTATCGGTGGTGGCGCCTAGCGATTTTTTTATATCGTACTTAAGTCAACACAAAAAAGTTTAAGCTAGCATTGCTCGTCCATTCATCGGTCTATTCGTGAGCCTATTTTACCGAAGATTGACTTAGAAACTGTATTAGACTAAAAATCGTGAAACAAATGAGCGTGACCTACCCGAATCTTTTGAAAATCTTTGCATCAACTTCAAAAACGGTTGAAGCTCATAAAAAAGAATCCGTTTTTCTTTCGTGACACCAGTCAGTCAGGAAAAACTGCAGCGAAACTATCAATATTTAAAAAAAAAGAGTAAGGAAGACTAAGTTCGGGTGTAACCGAACATTACATACTCAGCTGAGAGCTATGGAGACAAAATAAGCGAAAATCACCATGTAGTTTGTATGACATGTGTATCAAATGGAAGGTATTAAAGAGTATTTTAAGAGGGAGTAGGCCATAGTTCTATGGGTGAACGCCATTTACGGATATCGCCATAAAGGTGGACCAGGGCTGACTCTAGAATTTGTTTGTACGATATGGGTATCAAATGAAAATTGTTAATGACTATTTTAAAAGGGAGTGGGCCTTAGTTCTATAGGTGGACGCCTTTTCGAGATATCGCCATAAAGTTGAACCAGGGATGACCCTGGAATTTGTTTGTACGACATGGGTATCAAATGAAAGGTGTTAATGAGTATTTGAAAAGGGCGTGGGCCTTAGTTCTATAGGTGGACGCCTTTTCGAGATATCGCCATAAAGGAGGACCAGGGGTAACTCTAGAATTTGTGTGTACGATATGGGTATCAAATGAAAATTGTTAATGAGTATTTTAAAAGGGAGTGGGCCTTAGTCCTATAGGTGGACGCCTTTTCGAGATATCGCCATAAAGGTGGACCAGGGGTGACTCTAGCATTTATTTGTACGATATGGGTATCAAATGAAAGGTGTTAATGAGTATTTTAAAAGGGAGTGGGCCTTAGGTCTATAGGTAGACGCCTTTTTGAGATATCGCCAAAAAGGTGGACCAGGGGTGACTCTAGAATTTGTTTGTACGATAGGGGTATCAAATAAAAGGTGCTAATGAGTATTTTAACAAGTAAGGACGGGACTGTCTTCGGCTATGCCGAAGCCTTCATACCTTCCATGAATGGGGCTGAACAATAATCTTATCCCGTTCGTAATCTCCGAATAATCGGATGTATAAGATAAGAAATATCTAGTGAACAGATCTACATACCTAAACGATTTTTAAGATAAATATAAAATAAACAAGTAAGGAAGGCTAAGTTCGGGTGTAACCGAACATTACATACTCAGTTGAGAGCTATGGAGACAAAATAAGGGAAAATCACCATGTAGGAAAATGAACCTCGGGTAACCCTGGAATGTGTTTGTATGACATGCGTATCAAATGGCAGGTATTAAAGAGTATTTTAAGAGGGAGTGGGCCTGAGTTCTATAGGTGGACGCCTTTTCGGGATATCGTTATAAAGGTGGACCAGGGGTGACTCTAGAATTAATTTGTACGATATGGGTACCAAATAAAAGGTGTTAATGAGTATTTTAAAAGGGAGTGGGCCTTAGTTCTATGGGTGGACGCCTTTTCGAGATATTGCTATAAAGGTTAACCAGGGGTGACTCTAGAATTAATTTGTACGATATGGGTATCAAATGAAAGGTGTTAATGGATATTTTAAAAGTGGGTGGGCCTTAGTTCTATGGGTGGACGCCTTTCGAGATATCGCCATAAAGGTGGACCAGGGATGACTCTAGAATTTGTTTGTACGATATGGGTATCAAATGAAAGGTGTTAATGAGTATTTTGAAAGGGAGTGGGCCTTAGTTCTATAGGTGGACGCCATTTCGAGATATCGCCATAAAGGTGGACCAGGGGTGACCTTAGAATTTTTTTACGATATGGGTATCAAATGAAAGGTGTTAACGGGTATTTTAAAAGGGAGTGGGCCTTAATTCTATAGGTGGACGCCTTTTCGGGATATCGTTATAAAGGTGGACCAGGGTTGACTCTAGAATTTGTTTGTACGATATGGGTATCAAATGAAAGGTGTTAATGAGTATTTTGAAAGGGAGTGGGCCTTAGTTCTATAGGTGGACGCCATTTCGAGATATCGCCATAAAGGTGGACCAGGGGTGACCTTAGAATTTTTTTACGATATGGGTATCAAATGAAAGGTGTTAACGGGTATTTTAAAAGGGAGTGGGCCTTAATTCTATAGGTGGACGCCTTTTCGGGATATCGTTATAAAGGTGGACCAGGGTTGACTCTAGAATGAGTTTGTACAATATGGGTGTCAAATTAAAGGTATTAATAAGAATTTTAAAAGGGAGTGGTGGTAGTTGTATATGTGAAGGCGTTTTCGAGATATCGACCAAAATGTGGACCAGGGTGACCCAGAACATCATATGTCGGGTACCGCTAATTTATTTATATATGTAATACCACGAACAGTATTCCTGCCATGATTCCAAGGGCTTTTGATTTCGCCCTGCAGAACTTTTTTATTTTCTTCTACTTAATATGGTAGGTGTCACACCTATTTTACAAAGTTTTTTTCTAAGGGTATATTTTGCGCCAATAAACCAATCCAATTACCATGTTTCAACCCTTTTTTCGTATTTGGTATAGAATTATGGCACTTTTTTCATTTTCCGTAATTTTCGATATCGAAAAAGTGGGTGTGGTCATAGTCAGATTTCGGCCATTTTTTATACCAATAGAAAGTGAGTTCAGATAATTATGTGAACTGCGTTTAGTAAAGATATATCGATTTTTGCTCAAGTTATCGTGTTAATGGCCGAGTGGAAGGACAGACGGTCGACTGTGTATAAAAAACTGGGCGTGGCTTCAACCGATTTCGCCCTTTTTCACAGAAAACAGTTATCGTCCTAGAGTCTAAGACGCTACCAAATTTCACAAGGATTGGTAAATTTTTGTTCGACTTATGGCGTTAAAAGTATCCTAGACAAATCAAATGAAAAAGGGCGGAGCCACGCCCATTTTGAAATTTTCTTTTATTTTTGTATTTTATTGGACCATATCATTACTGGAGTCGAATGTTGGCATAATGTACTTATATACTGTAAAGATATTAAATTTTTTGTTAAAATTTGACATTAAAAAAAATTTTTTTTTTAAGTGAGCGTGGTCGTTCTCCGATTTTGCCAATTTTTATTAGGCATACATACAATAATATGAGTAACGTTCCTGCCAAATTTCATCATGATATCTTCAACGACTGCCAAATTACAGCTTCCAAAACTTTTAAATTACCTTCTTTTAAAAGTTGGTGGTGCCACGCCCATTGTCCAAAATTTTACTAATTTTCTATTCTGCGTCATAAGTTCAACTCACCTACCAAGTTTCATCGCTTTATCCTCCTTTGGTAATGAATTATCGCACTTCCTCGGTTTTTCGAAATTTTCGATATCGAAAAGGTGCGCGTGGTTATAGTCCGATATCGTTCATTTTAAATAGCGATCTGAGATGAGTGCCCAGGAACCTACATACCAAATTTCATCAAGATACCTCAAAATTTATTCAAGTTATCGTGTTACAGACGGACGGACGGATATAGCTCAATCAAATTTTTTTCGATACTGATGATTTTGATACATGGAAGTCTATATCTATCTCGATTCCTTTATACCTGTACAACCAACCGTTATCCAATCAAAGTTAATATACTCTGTGAGCTCTGCTCAACTGAGTTTAACAATTCAACGAGTCAAGTGTGGACCCCGCTAATAATGTTCCAAAATTATTCACCCTATGAATTTCTTGTGATGTTAGCGATAAAAACACTATCCCAAGGTTTTCAGCTGTATTATCGATGTCGCAAGCTTTTGTCGAATATATATCAGGTAAGCTTCGGAATCAGCATCTCAAGGACGTCTGATTATATTGGGAGCAATTTGACATGCCAATGCTGAACCGAGTAAGTTATCTCACTACCATAACCCCCTTCCAAAATGGCCTGTAATTCGATGTTGGTTTGTAGCGATATGGACACTCCCCGAAGGTTTTGGGGAGTCTTATCGATGTTGATGGTCATTTGCCGGATATAGGTCCGGTACGTTCCGGTAACAAGCACCATTATCACCGCACTTCCGAGGATAGTCATGGAAAATGCAGTGATACAGTGGCAGCAGCTAATTTACGGATACCACCTTTTTCGCAAGTCCAATGTGAAAGCTATTCCAACACTTAGTAACCATTTAATAAAAAAGTAGTTACATTAATGATGGAGATTTGACTTTTTGCGTTGGGTCTTACGACGTTTTTTTAAACCTCAAAACCAAATTTGAATAATACTTTTTTTTTTGTTATGGAAGAAAGGTTCGAAATTTTGTTTGCATGAGTGTACTTATGTACTAATAATATGGCAGAGCAGTTGAACCCGAAGCATTTTACCAGTCCTTTGATTTTTCGGGATATATCGTTATCACCATAACTTCACACTTCAGCGCATAGCCGATTTTCGTATTTGCGTAACAGACTCATCACTTCTAGCGGACTGCAGAGTGCGAGCGTGATTCATGTAGGTGACTTTTATTGATTGTGATTTATTTATTGACTCCCTTTTCAACTTTTGTTTACTCAGATTATTCTGAAATATGTATCTTTTTATATATGTACACTAGGGTGGTCCTTATTTGTATGGAGAAAATTTTAACATCAGATTTCCAAAGTCTCAACCCCTAAATCGATAGTAATATAGCCGAAGATATCACACAAAAAATTGTATCCCGATTGGAGATAGTTTAGGCGTGTCGCAGGGGGGTCAAAATTGAAATTGCTCTATGGTGAGTCTCTTAATCTGGACTTTCACCCCCCTGCGACACGCTTTAGACTTTTCCAATCGTAACCAAATTTTGTATGTGATATCTCCGACCATAGTTATATATATTTCGGGTATTAGATAAAAAGAAAAATCACTTTTATTTTTCGAGTCTCCATAGGGTATTCTGAACCCCCCCTGCGACACCCCTTAGGCGTTTCCAATCGGGACCAGAATTTGCATCTGATATTTTCTACAATAGGGTTATTGATTTCGAGAATTAGATAAAAAGAAAAATCACTTTTATTTTTTGAGTCTCCATACAGCAATTTCAACTTTGACCCCCCTGCGACACGCCTAAACCATCCCCAATAGGGATAAACATTTTTGTGCGATATAGTTGACCGTGGTGCAACCGATCTAGGGGGTGATACTGGAAAAAATACTACATTATATTATAAGGACCACCCTAATGTACACTTACGTACATGTAAGTTTTGTAAACATTAGATCTTATCACAAGATATAACTTCACCGTACTCCGAATTTGTCCAGTCAGATTCTAAAAAACAAAAACCTTGTAACCCTATTAAAGATTGTATAAGATTATTGGTACCTGTATAAAAATTAGCACATTCTGTTTTACGTGGTTTAATCATTAATAGGGACCGAAATTTCTACACGATACCATAGCATATCGACGCTTTCAGTGTTCGATATTTTTAATTATATATACTTGGTACAGTATCGAGTTCGACGACGTAATCTGTCGTCTCAGAGAAATTACTAGATCTTTTTCATGTGACCGTTTTTACGAATTCGGACTTTTTGGTTTGAAATGTCATCAACGCCCAATTGGTTATTTTCATCTAATACCATTGACGATTTCTGATTTATGGCCTATAAATGTTTTAAACTTTCTTTCCTTTCCCGTTCCTTTCTCATTTTCCAAATGTTTATACTCAGCTGAGCAGAGCTTACAGAGTATATTTATTTTGTTCGCATAACGGTACCCCGTAACGGCATAAACTAATCGAGATAGATATAGACTTCTATATATCAAAATGATCTTGACGAAAAACGAAATTCATTTAGCCATGTCCATCCGTCTGTCCGTAAACACGATAACTTGAGTAAATTTTGAGGTATTTTAATGACATTTGGTATGTAGGTTCCTGGGCACTCGTCTCAGATTGCTGTTTAAAATGAACGAAATCGGACTATAACCACGCCCACTTTTTCGATATCGGAAATTTCGAAAAACCGAAAAAGTGCGATAATTCATTACCAAAGATGGATAAGGGATGAAACTTGGTAGGTAGGTTGACCTTATGACGCAGAATAGAAAATTAGTAATGGGCGTGGCACACCGACTTTTAAAAGAAGGTAATTTAAAATTTTTCAAGCTGTAATTTGGCAGTCGTTGAAGATATCATGATGAAATTTGGCAGGAACGTTACTCCCATTACTATATGTGTTCTAAATTAGGATTAGCAAAATCGGATGACGAACAAAAAAGGTAGCGGGTAGCTGAGCACGAATCCGATATACGTAAACAAAAACAAAGCACAGCTTTGGCACAGCATGCAATAGAAAATAAACACACAGCTGATTTTAAAAACATAAAAATAATAGACACCGAAAGGAGAGAAAAAGCGCGTTACACCTTAGAAAGCCTAAGAATTTTGCAAAAAAGAGGAAACACAATAAACAAAAAAGAAGATACAGATAATATCGCCCCCGCGTACCTATTATGTTTGTAATTTAGTTTTTAGTATGACAAGTTTACCGCATGTAGGTGGTATCGATTTTTCCATTCAATTAACTTTACACAATTTTTTAATATTAAAATGTTTTTAAATGTTTAAATGTTTTAGTGAAAATTATGTTTTTCGTTTAATTCCAATTTTGTAAGTAAGAAAATACTTCTTGTACAAACAATATTTAATTGCAATTTTTTAAATTTTAATTCTATATGTATCTGATTGTGTTCTTTGTTGTTTTTTGTTTTATTAAATAAATACAGTGTCACGCTCCTGAAGATGCCAAGGAAAATTGGCGAAACGTCGAGCTGAAAGGTGGAATAATCTTTGTTTTATTTGCACCCAACACAATAGATCTGCCTAGCTTAAAATATACATAAATATTATTCAAACAGATCGGAAGGAAATTATAAAAAAATTTTAAGTCAAATTTTTACAAAAAATTTAATATTTTTACAGTATATAAGTAAATTGTGTCAACATTCAACTCCAGTAATGATATGGTGCAACAAAATACAAAAATAAAAGAAAATTTGAAAATGTGCGTGGCTCCGCCCATTTTCATTTAATTTGTCTAGAATACTTTTAATGCCATAAGTCGAACAAAAATTTACCAATCCTTCTTAAATTTGGTAGGGGCATAGCTTCTATGACGGTAACTGTTTTCTGTGAAAATTGGCGAAATCGGTTGAAGCCACACCCAGTTTTCATACACAGTCGACCGTCTACCCTTCCGCTCGGCCTTTAACACGATAACTTGAGCAAAAATCGATATATCTTCACTAAGCTTAGTTCACGTACTTATCTAAACTCATTTTGGGATGAAACATAGTGATTGGATTGGCTTTTTGACGCAAAATATAACTTTAGAAAAAACTTTGTAAAATGGGTGTCACACCTACCATTTTAAGTAGAATAAAATGAAAAAGTTCTGCAGGGCGACATCAAAAGCCCTTGGAATCATGGCAGGAATACTGTTGGTGATATTACATATATACATCAATAAATTAGCGGTACCCGACAGATGATATTCTGGGTCACCCTGGTCCCCATTTTGGTCGATATTTCGAAAACACCTTCACATATACAACTAAGGGCCACTCCCTTTTAAAACCCTCATTAATACCTTTAATTTGATACCCATATCGTACAAACACATTCTAGAGTCACCCCTGGTCCACCTTTATGGCAATATCCCGAAATGGCGTCCACCTATAGAACTATGCCCCACTTTCTTTTAAAATACTCTTTAATACCTCCATTTAATACCCATGTCATACAAACAAATTCCAGGGTTGCCCTAGGTTCATATTCCTACATGGTGGTTTTCCCTTATTTTATCTCCAAAGCTTTCAGCTGAGTATGTAATGTTCGGTTACACCCGAACTTAGCCTTCCTTACTTGTTTTTTTTTTTATTTTTAACTGGCTTCAGTCTATAAACCAAGTTTCATCAGTAGTCGTATTGGATTATTCCATTTTTTTCGTAATTTTCGATATCGAAAAAGTAGGCGTAACAAGTTTTTTTATTTTTTTCAATAAGTTTTTGTAGTTTAAATAGCTCCGCATACCTCAATTTCTTTCAACTTATCGTGTAAGCGAATGGACAGACGGGCTCCGTCAGCCTTTTGTACACTGATAACTGTGACCATGTGCATCGAGACATAATCACCCTTATTTTCATTGTCGTCGTCGTCACTGAACGACGGCGACTCACGACGACGTGTTAAAATCGGTATAGCCATCGTCGTTTTCGATAACTATTGACAACTATCGACACATGTTTGGTATTGGCTAAGCAAATTTACTGTCGTCATCGTCTTCACACGACGCCATTTGTGTCGACGCTGTTTTTACTGACGACAGAAGGAAAATTGCGCAACAATTCGGGGTTCTTGTAGCTGGGCTAGAAAAAATCGGAGTTATTTCTGATTCTTTGTTTCTATTGAGTCGAAGCTCCTCTTTATTATTTTCGTCACTAGAGCTCATAATAAAACATTTTTGTAAAATCTTGAAATGAAATATTTAAAGAAATCTCAAATCGCGAAAAAAGATACAGAAATAGTAAACAAAATCGAACAGCTGATCCAGAAATTACAGAGATGGTATATTTTCCTTTCATTATATCGATAAATGTAGTCGTCGTCTCACAAGCTTAGCCAATACCGATTTGGTGTCGAAGTAACGACGACGTCGATACGATGTGACGTCGACTGAAATACGACGACGACAATGACAATAAGGGTGAATAATAATAGCAACAATATAATAACATATACGAGTACTACTTACATATTGTTACGAATGTTGGCAGCGCTGGGGGGTACTGCCATCTCTATGCCGATGCTAAGCATTGACGTGAGTGCACATCAATAATTTAGTAATTTTATCTACACCTATGTGCGTGCGCGCAGCGGAGAAGAGATGCACAAACACATGCAGATATCTTATCTGAGATGCTCCTAAAGGTATGCAATTGTAATTGTGGAGGTGTCGCTCACACATACAAGTGCATGGGGTATGAGAGAAGCTATAAATATTATACATCTGTAGTTGTAGCTGAGAAATTTATAACTAACTAGTAAGTTCTGGAATTAGAAAAGCCTAGAAATATGCAACGAAGAGATCGGACAGTATAAAAGGGCGACAACATTAGAGGCGAGAATCAGTTTCATTTAAGCTATCAGTCAGTTTGGTTATTAAGCAAGCTAGTTGCAAAGTATAAGTGTTATTGTGAAGTACTTTAATAAAGGCCATTTTTCCATTATTCGATATTGGAGTTGTTTATTCAACAGTTTAGTGATTCGAACTTGGCAAAGGGTTGCAAATCAGGGAAATTGCAGCAAATTCGTTACAATTGTTGTCAGAAGAGGAATTGTTGAATAAATTCCGAAGACTTCGAATAGAACTTGGACATGCCAAAGTTTAGCGAATTGAAGATCCAGCAACTGAAGAAGGAGTTGGAGAGCCGTGGATTTAACACAACCGGCATTAAACTAGAACATCAGGAACGACTACGACAGGCAATGGAATTAGAAGGAATTGACGTAGAAGAGTATGACTTTCATCTTGATGGCGAGGAAACAACAAAAATGGAAGAAACACCGCAGACAGTTACGAGCACAGACTTGAACATGATTTTAGCTGCAATATCTACTCAAACAACGACAGTGTCATCTCAACTGGCAGAACAGAAGACATATATGGCATCTCAGCTGGAATCGCAGGAGACACGTATTACATCCAAGATGGAAACTCAACTGAAAGAACAGAAGACATATATAGCATCCCAACTGGAATCACAGGAGGCACGTATTTCATAAATGTCGTCGCAAGTGTCATCTCAACTGGAAGATCAAAAGACATATATGGTATCTAAATTGGAAACGCAAGAGGCACGTATATCTGAAATGTCGGCGAAATTTTGGAACAGGTATCATCAAAACTGGAAGCGCAGGATGAACAAATTTCGCAATTTCAGGCAGAAGTAGATCATTTGAAAGGTCGTATGGAGCAGTTACAACTAAATCATCCAGCTGTTTCAGCAAGCAATCCAAACGTAAAAACACCATCCTTTGAGAGTTCTGTTCCTTTCCAGGTCTTCAAGCTACAGTTTGAAAAGACCGCAGCAGTGAACGACTGGAATACGGAAGATAAAGTTGCTGCACTGTTCGTGGCATTGAAAGGGCCTGCAGCGGAAATCCTACAGACGATTCCAGAGTACGAACGGAACAGTTATGAAGCATTGATGGCTGCTGTAGAACGAAGTTATGGAAGCGAGCATAGAAAACAGATATTCCAAATTGAGTTGCAAAACCGCTACCAAAAAGCAAATGAGACATTGCAGGAGTTTGCTTCAGATATTGAAAGAGTGGCTCATCTTGCAAATGCGGACGCACCCGGGGAATACACTGAAAGGGTAAAAATCCAGAGTTTCATAAATGGCGTACGAGATGTGGAAACGAAGCGGGCTACATATGCGAATCCAAAACTAACATTTGCTGAAACGGTATCGCATGCACTGACTCAGGAAACAGCCTTACTTTTGAGTAAGTCAGCGTACAAAGCTCATCGCGTGGAAGTGGAAAGGCCAGACTGGGTAGACGCAATTTTGGAAGCATTGAAGGGTACGCAGCAGAAGAATAATGATGCAGTCAAATGCTTTAAGTGTGGAAAGCCAGGGCATATTGTGCGTTATTGCAACACCAACCCTAACAGTTCCAACAATGTGGGTGGTCGTAAACGCAGAGCAGAAAGAGATGAGCAAATCTCCAAGACAACTCAATCGTTAAACTAAATCGAGTCAGCCGCAAGGGGCGACAGCTGGCTCCCGCAATTGAATGCCCCATAATCTCTATCTCGCATATTGGAAGAAGATCGAGCAATCTTACCGTTGGAGGACATGTGGATGGAAAGGAACGTTTACTGACTGTAGATACGGGCGCATCTCATTCCATCATTCGAACGGATTTAGTCAACAAAAAGATAAGACCATTGTTAGGAGCAAGATTACGTACAGCCACGGGAGAGGACACCCAGGTAATTGGAGAAGTAGAATGTGAAGCAGCTATTGGGAACGTCACGGTACTCCACAATTTTATAGTGGCAAATATTGTTGATGAAATCATAATTGGAGTGGACTTCTTAATCAACCAAGACATCAAGATCGATATACAGAGCAAGACGATGCGATATAAGAACATGGATGTGCCACTTAATTTCGGCTACAGCAGTAAACGAGTGCTGGTGGAAGAGAGTCAGCAAATACCACCAAAATCCGAAGCAGTCATCTGGGCAAAGGTTGATGAGAGATTGTGGGACAAACAAATTGTGGGTTGTCGATGCAGCAAACAAATCAGCACTGAACATACTTGTAGGAAAAGCCCTGGCTATGACAAAACAAGATGGACGTATTCCGGAAAGAGTACTCAATGAGTTCAAGTCACCATTCAATTTGACCAAAGGAGCTATTTTGGGAAGATGCCAAGAGGCTGAAGTAGTTATTAACTGTGAATAGCTCCAGGAACACGTTTCATCTAGTAATTCTGATCTTTCAAATGACATCACGGCATGGACGCATGGGCTAGAGGAAGCCTATCAGAGTAAGGCAAAACAACTGCTTCTAAAGTACGGGAACATATTTGACCAGGATGGTTCAAAACCAGGCCGCACCAATGTTGTGAAACATCAAATTAACACTGGAGACGCGAGGCCGATACGTCAAGCTCCTCGTAGTGTTCCACTGGCGAAACGGGAAGTTGTGAGTCAAGTCGTACGAGAAATGAGCGACAGCGGCGTCATCGAACCATCAGCTAATCCATGGAGTTAGTACTTGTAAAGAAGAAGGATGGAAAAATGAGGTTTTGCGTGGACTACCGGAAGTTGAATGACGTTACGAAGAAGGATAGCTACCCATTGCCAAGAATTGACGACACTCTGGACTCGCTATCTGATACGAAATGGTTTTCCACACTGGACTTGAAAAGCGGCTACTGGCTAGTTGAGGTGAAGGAGGAAGATAAAGAGAAAACAGCTTTCAGTGTCGGTGATGGTCTTTGGCAATTTAAAGTGATGCCTTTTGGACTTTGTAATGCACCAGCTACTTTTGAGAGACTCATGGACCAGGTACTGAAAGGTTTACATTGGAAAACATGTTTGGTGTACATGGACGACATTATCGTATTGGGCAAGAACTTTGATGAACATCTTCAGAGCTTGGAGGAAGTTTTCCAGAGAATAGCTGGCGCTGGTCTGAAGTTAAGTCCCAAAAAGTGTGCGCTGTTTAAAAAGGAAATAAATTATTTGGGTCACAAAGTAACGACAGAGGGCATCTGCACTGCGAACGAAAAGATAGAGGCTGTAAAGGATTGGCCAAGACCACAGAACCTACATGAATTGAGAATTTTCCTTGGGCTGTGCAAATATTACCGACGATTTGTACCAAATTTTTCCAGCGTAGCCCATAGCCTACATGAGCGTACAAGAAAAAAATAAAGCTTTTGAATGGAAGAAAGAGCAAGAAATGGCTTTCCAAACATTGAAGGAGCGGTTGTGTACTGCCCCAATGTTAGCATATCCGATTCCAGGAGCAACATTTATTCTAGATACAGATTCGAGTGGATATGCTATAGGAGGCGTTTTATCACAACTGGTCGATGGACAGGAGAAGGTAGTTGCATAGTACAGCCGTTCGATTGGAAAACCAGAGAGGAACTACTGCGTTACGCGGAGAGAGCTGTTGGCATTGGTAGAGTGCATTAAACATTATCACAAATACCTCTACGGCCAGCGATTCTTTGTCAGGACAGACCACGCAGCGTTAAAATGGCTTCTGCAGTTCCGTAATCCGGAAGGATAATTGGCACGGTGGATCGAGCGACTAAAAAGCTATGACTTTTCCATTGAGCATTGAAAAGGTAGTACCCATGGGAATGCCGATGCAATGTCACGAAGACCATGCAGTTTGGAATGCAAGCACTGTTCAAAGGCCGATGCTAAATAAGGCATTATAGGTGTCCGGCTAATGACTATAACGTGTACGGATGAATGGGACAAGGAACAACTATGAAAGTGTCAGCTAGAAGATACAGATCTGTCACATGTTATGCAAGGGCTCGAACGAAACGAAAGGCCAAGCAGAGAGGAGATGTCAGCAAATAGTCCCATTGCGAAGTCATATTGGGCACAGTGGAACAGTTTAGAATTGCTTGCATCGAGTATGGGAGAGTGAGGATAGTCAAAGGAAAATGAAACTGATAGTTGTTCCCAGAAAGAGGATTCCTGACGTGCTCAGCGAGCTGTATAATGGTCCAAGCGGAGGTCATCTTGGAATCACGAAGACGCTCGAGAAGATTAAACGGAGATTCTATTGGGTTGGTTGCCGTCAGTCAGTCACTGAGTAGATTGCGAACTGCGAGGTTTGCAGCAGAGCGAAAGGGCCCAAAACCCGAAGTCATGGCCAGATGAAGCAATATAACTCAGGTGCGCCATTTGAAAGGATCGCTATGGATGTCGCCGGTGCATTTCCTACTAGCAACGGCGGAAACAAATATGTACTGGTAGTTATGGATTATTTCAGCAAATGGCCAGGGGTATACCCAATCCCAAATCAAGAAGCGGAAACAGTAGCAGAAGTGTTTATAAACAATTGGGTTGCAAGGTATGGTGTACCAATGGAGTTACATTCTGACCAAGACAGGAATTTCGAAATAGCTGTGTTCCAAATGTGTAATCATTGGGTATTCGAAAAACACTGACAACTGCATTGCATCCTCTGTCCGATGGTATGGCGGAACGATTCAATAGAACATTGGAGGAGCACTTAAGGAAAGTAGTGGACAAGTTCCATAAAGAGTGGGATACCCGTATAACATTATTCTTGATGGCTTACCGATCGGCAGTGCAGGAGACAATGGCCCAAACCCATGCAAAAGTAATTTTTGGCAATGACCTTAGACTGCCAGCTGATTCGAAGTTTGGGATAGATGCCGATGCGGAGAGAAATGTCAAGAAGTCCACTGATGATTTGGAAGAAGAGCTGAGAGAAATACACAATCTGATAAGGCAACGAACAAAGAGTATGAGTGACAAGATGAAAGCCAGATACGATAAAGCAATTAATTCGGAAGATTTTCAGGAAGGAGTTTTGGTGCTTTTATACAACCCACAACGGAAAAAAGCTGTGTCCCCGAAATTGCAGTGTAATTGGGAAGGCCCATACAAAGTCGTAAAACGGATCAACGATGTAGTGTACCGCATACAAACCATCGGTAAACCACGAACCAATATGAAAGTGGTCCATTTGGAAAGGCTGGCAGCGTTTAGATCGAGAGATTTGTCTGATCGGGCCGATCAGACTTAGGTGGAGGGCAGTGTTACGAATGTTGGCAGCGCTGGGTGGTCCGGCCATCTCTATGCCGATGCTTAGCAGTGACGTGAGTGCACATCAATAATTTAGTCATTTTGTCTACACCTATGTACGTGCGCACAGCGGAGAAGAGATGCACAAACACATGCAGATATCTTATCTGAGATGCTCCTAAAAGTATGCAATTGTAATTGTGGAGGTGTCGCTCACACATACAAGCGCATGGGGTATGATAGAAGCTATAGAAATTATACATCTCTAGTTGTAGCTGAGAAATTTATAACTAACTAGTAAGTTCTGGAATTAGAAATGCCTAGAAATATGCAACGAGGAGATCGGACAGTATAAAAGGGTGACAACAGTAGAGGCGAGAATCAGTTTCATTTAAGCTATCAGTCAGTTTGGTTATTAAGCAAGCTAGTTGCAAAGTATAGGTGTTATTGTGAAGTACTTTAATAAAGGCCATTTTTCCATTATTCAATTTGGAGTTGTTTATTCAACAGTTTAGTGATTCGAACTTGGCAGAGGATTGCAAATAAGGGGAATTGCAGTAAATTCGTTACAATATATATATTTTATATTTCTGTATCTAAATTTTAACAAAGTCACTAAACGCACAAAAGTTTTGTTTGATCAATATTTATTTCACTTAATATTCCTGTTATCAAAATGAAGAGGATAAGTTCGATATCCATACCACCTAAAAATACGAGAACAAATTTTTTAGAAGAAATGTATTTGTAAAAAGATTTTAATCTTTTGGAAAACAGTCGCGACGAACTTCCACTTTTTTTTACTCCCACTTTTATTGCTTCGAAATTTTCTAAATATTATAAAACAAGGAAGGGATGGTCTTCGGGTAATCCAAAAGCCTTACACCTTTCATGAATGTAGCAGAACTAATAATATGGCTGAATTTTTTAGAATTAGGTAGCTCTGAGAACGCCAATCTTCGTATCGAAAGAATCAGTTATTTTAAAGCGTGCTTAATTTAGTTCTGCATGGAGCCTGGTGGCCGACATCCAGAGTTTATTTAAGATAAGCTTAGTAGCGAAGGTGGCGGTGTTCTACATATCCCCCGACTATGACAAAGTAAAAATACTATCCCGGAGCTAAAATAACAAAGCACTTCGACGTTCAAAGAGGGTGGTAAAATTGAAAGTTGAATGTGCTTTGCATAAACCATAGAAAATACGATCACAGGAAGCGAGTCAATTACAGCGAAATCAGTATGTGTTGTATGAAAGACTGAAGCCCATGGTCGAAGCAATTCGTGGATATTAGATATCAGTCATTATTTCTTCAATGTAACATTGATAAATAACGAACCACTACGTTAGCCTCTATAAAGCACAAAACAGAGCTTTTAATTACTACTTAGAAACATTAACTACTGCATTTTCATGTCAATCGTTTTCAGATCTCTAACTTTGTACACTTGCGATTCGCCCTACGAAAAAGTGAAGTCTAAGAAAAAACATAAATCTATGAAACCTCAGCAGGGAATTTCCAAAGATTCAAACAAGGATGAACCCATTGCTGAAAGTGAGCAGGTCAACCACGCTGAATGCGGTCATAAAACACAAACAAAGTTAGCGAATGATGCTGGAGGTATTACAAATCGTCAACCACTCGCATCGCCTTCTACTCTTTGGAATGCTAATCCACAACCAGCTGTACAAAAGAAGGATCTACACATTGAAGGTCTGATTGCCGAGCGTGATCACTTTCTACGTCTATGCAGCAAGAATCGATTTTACGCAAATCCCAATTTCAATCAGCCATGGAGCGTATTTTCTAAGTAATTTTTCAAAAGCGTTAATTTTTGAAATTTAAGTAATCAAGTTTCTCTCTACACAGAATCGCCGCTAAAATATCCGACGATATCGTCAGCATGATAGAAAAGGATTTTAGCATTGGTGTTTCAAAATTTGTGCAGGATTTCCTGGATAACGAGACAAAGATCCAACTGTACGGCTGTCATAATTAATTTACTATTTTTTTTATTATTTTTCGTTGTGGTGTTATGTATATGTATGTATGTGTCGTTTTGTATGTATGTATGATTTTCAAGTTTGAACTTAAAATTGTAGAGCAAGTCTGGGCGTGGTATTATACGGCATTCGTTTTTATGGAAGAGCCCTTTGTCGAAGTATAAGTCCAAAATTTATAAAAACTTTAAAAAGTTTGTAAAGCAATTTTCCAATTACGAAAGCTTTATAAGCACGTTTAATTTTTTATTAATTTGGGTATTAGAGTGCAAAGCAAAAAGAAATTTAAAAAACCTTCTCTAACAATTTTTCTAAAAAGGGTTATTCCATCAAAAATAACCACATCACATAAGTTTCAAAGCCAGTTAGCTCATTTAAAAATTTCTCAATGTTAAAAGTACTTCAATAATTTGTTATTATAAAATAAAATTTTATAAAGTTCTAAGATTCAGAACTTAGCAATTCAGAACACGTCAGCAAAAATTATATTACAACTTTGTTTTTGATAACGATTACATAAGCCACAATTGTTCGAACATCTAGCATTTCCGGAAAAAAGCTTACGATTGGTCTAATTATATACAGTGGCGGGAACCAAACTTGGTATGCTCAGGAACGAGCATTGTAATTGTAATACCAGGTGCACGATTTAAAAATTGACTTATATTTAAACCACCCATAGCTTAAACAAATCACTTGTTTTTGTTAAATTTAAAACGATCAATTTACTATTGTATTTTTAAACCTGTTCGGTTTCAATTATAAACTTAACTGAACAAAAAATATAAAGTCTCAAAGTGATAAAACCAAATTGTGATTCAAGGCTTCTCTGGTTTGACTGGCTCAGGAAACCAAAATTGCTTTACCTTTTTACTTGCTGGCTCGAGGTCATATAAATAAAAACACGGTGTTTATATTTTGTGCCAATATATTTCGATTACACATCGGTAATCGTCTTCAAGGGCGAACTAACAACAAACATAAAAACATTTAATGTAACAAACAATAATTTTATATTTTAATCAAACACTTGATACCTACATTATTTCACATTCGTGCTGTATAACGAGGAGTATTAAACTGTTTCTTTTTTGTTAACAAGTGTCTGTACACGAAACAGTTTAATACTCCTCGTTATACAGCACGAATGTGAAATAATGTAGGTATCAAGTGTTTGATTAAAATATAAAATTATTGTTTGTTACATTAAATGTTTTTATGTTTGTTGTTAGTTCGCCCTTGAAGACGATTACCGATGTGTAATCGAAATATATTGGCACAAAATATAAACACCGTGTTTTTATTTATATGACCTCGAGCCAGCAAGTAAAAAGGTAAAATTTAATAGGTCGCTAAACAATCATAATACAAAATTGCTTTAGTTTTGAATCAAATTCCTATTTGGCTGTATACATGTAATCCAAAAAGTTGAAACGCTTGAAATGCGTAGAAACCGCTTTCCAATGAAAATTTCCAACAAGCCTCTGATCTGAGAACTCTTTTTCTGATGACGTAGAGCTGGATTCGATTCGATTTTTTGAAAAATCGATTTTTTTATTCGATTCTCAAAAAAAATCGTTTTAATCGATTAAATCGAGTCGAAAAAAGTTGATTGCTTCTTAATTGTTTACACGATTTTCACCGTATAAAAAGCTCGACAGTTCTTCCTCTTTCGTTAACTGGCGTTAACTGGCAAATCAAGAGGTGCCACCTTGATACTGACATATCACTATTTTTTGAGCTTTTTTCAAATAAATTTATAGCAGTAGTAGAGAACAAACCTCGGGTACTACGGAGCATGAACGATTTTTATTTAGGATATTCCATTTTGGACGCAGAAATTTCTTCAGTAAATTCTGCCTCCTCTGCAATGCTAGCTTAGAAATCAAATAATCTTACCTCTTCTAATGTATGGATCGGAATCATGGACCGTGTATCTCCCTTGGTGTCAGTTATGTTGGAACAGGGATGCTGGCGTGATTTGTTATGCAACGCCAAAACGATCTAGGCGGTTGAGCGGTAACCCTCATCTTTCCCCCTTCGCTCGAAGTGACCTTCACAATGGCGCATAGTTATGGTTTATGGTTCTAAATAAAGTTCAAACTATTTTATTTGGACTATGAATATGAGCCGGTGAAGATAAATTTTATAAAAAATTACAATAAATATATTTGCTGTCCATTTTGATTAATCAAAATTAAATTGTACCTACTATAACTGTAAGATGATCAAGACTTCGAAGGCTCAAAAAATCGAACGATTCTAGAAAAAAAATCGATTCTTCATTCTTCGAAAAAAGGTCGATTAAATCGATTAAAAATAAACGGTTAACAGACTATGGTTTTAAAGACCATCATTTGAGGGCATAACTGGAATTAGTAGTATGCTTTTTACCTGCCACGAAAACTTAACCTCATGGTGTCAAAAGACAATGCATCTAATTGCATAACCCACTATCACCACCATGTTTCCTGCCCTGCACGATCGTTGGTTAAAAATGAGTTTGTAATTGGCTGTATAATCACAAGGCCTTACCTTGTGAAGATACGGAGTTTATCAAAGCTCCTTACCATTCTAAGGATAATGGCATCCGGTTGCAAGGCGAATACACCTTGAGTTCCATGAACCTTCTATTCTAAGCATAAATAATTCGCTGCACCACGTTCTAACGCATGCTACTAAACAAATTTACTCTAGATCAGATGCCGTTGTTCCGCATGGACTGAGCACAAACCCACTCCTACAATTATCCACTGTTATCCACAAATGATACACATCTGCTTGTCACCATTGACCTGCAGGACACACTGAACAATTTAGGGATGTTTTCAACCTTTTCTTCGACCTTCCACAGAAGAAAAATAAAATCCTGAAATCTCTTGCGGGCAGCACTTGGGGTAGAGACAAAGAGGCGCTCATTACCATTTACAATGCAAGTGGCCGACCTCTTGCATGCTACGCACACCTCTCCCTCTGCTCCACCCCTGTCGAAACTGCAAG
The DNA here is from genome assembly GCF_040869045.1 of Eurosta solidaginis. NCBI lineage: Eukaryota > Metazoa > Arthropoda > Insecta > Diptera > Tephritidae > Eurosta > Eurosta solidaginis. The sequence goes on from NC_090322.1 coordinate 142,810,978, forward strand.
ATTCCTTGGACTCCCGTTAGAGGATATTGATGAACCTACAACAACAACCTTATCAGTGCGGCTTCAGACCTGGTAGATCTACTATCGACCAGATCTCCACGATGCGCCAGATCCTGGAGAAAACTCACGATAACAGAATCGACACTCATCATCTTTTTCAAAGCAGCCTTTGACAGCGCGAAAAGGAGTTTCTTGTGTGCGACTATGTCCGAGTTTAAGCTCCTTGGTAAAGTTAATAAGGCTCTACCACCAGCTCCGCTAGGATGGGAAATGACCTCTCCGAGCCATACGAAATCAAACGTACGATTTCTTTAACAGAATGCTGGAGAAGATAATTCTAGCAGCAGTACTAAACCGTGATGGTACAATTACTGGCGTATGCTGATGATATTGATATTATTGGTCTTAACAAAAGCTGAGTTATGCGTTATCTGGTTCAGATAAAGAGGCAAAAAAAAGGGTGTTTCGGTAAATGAGAACGAGACGAAGTACTTGCTGTCATCCAAGAAAGAATCGGCGCACTCGCGCCTTGACAACCACGTCGCTGTTGACGGATATAAATTCGAGACTGTGAAGGATTTCGTCTATTTGGGAACCAGCATTAATAGCAAAAACAATGTCAACTTGAAATCAAACGAAAAATAACTCTGAGTAGACAATTGAAAAGAAACTACCCTCTCGACGAACAAAAATCACGCTCTACAATTCGCTCATTATAGTTGTCCTGATTTATGGCTCCGAATCAAGGACGGCGTCGAGAGCAGATGAGATAGCTGGAGAGAAAATTTCTCCGGAAGAATTATGGTCCTGTCCGGGATGCTGGTGATATAGTGATGAGCTGTATGAGCTTTACGCAGATATGACAACAGTGCAGCAAATAAAAACCAAGAGCTTCGCTGTATAGGTCATGTTATGCGAGTGGACGAATACGCCCCGGTAAATAAAGTATTTCAGTCAACACCGCAGTTCGGAAGCAGTGGAAGCGGAGTCCTCCGCTGAGTTGGGAGAGGCAAGTAGAGGAAGACTTGACCTCCCTTGGTGCTCACAAACAGCCAAAATCGCTTAGGCGGTTAAGCGCAATTAATGATGATTATGAATGCGTACCTCGTAAAAGGTGACTAAATCATTGTTCCCAATCCGGAGAAATATACGTTTCTCAAAGATAGCAAGCTATCACTCAATAATAAAGCCAATTTGTAATCTGTATGTTTTGTATGATTGTCTACTTGTATACAGGTTTCATCTCCAACTTGTGGAAACGAGTGTTTCGCCGCAAATGCGAGGAGAGGACAATAAGGCTTTTTCTTAATGATAAAGTTTTCTTAAAGTTAAAGCGGTCTTTCTATTCTAAATGTTGACAATAAAACTTTCCTTTGGAGGTTACGTCGTGTCTCTATTCTGGCTATTCCTAAATTTTTCAACTGAATCTTTATTTAAGGCCCGATACCTATTGTTTGTTGATAAAAAAATAAAAAAATACTTGGAGCGATTTATCTCCGAGGAGATTTTGGTCAAGCGTTTCTTCCAATGTGTTGTGCTCCTTTTTAATTTCCCCTACAAATTGTCTGGATGGGACCTACATGTTTTATGGCGACTCCGAACGGCATCTGCAAGGCAGATGAGATTTCCATGGCACAAATACACTCGGAGTGATTGCCAAATCACTTCGGACGGACGACCCCAATTAAAAAAATTGTTTTCTAATTGAAAAAAACAAACTTGTTTCAAAATGTTGATGTTACTTTGCCCGGGAGTTGAGCCTAGGCCCTTGGGTGTGATAGGCGGAGCACGCACTACCACACCACGGCAGCCGCCGTTTTTGCTGATAACGATTGATAATTGAAAGATTGGGGTCATGAAATGATTAAGTGCACAATCTTCTTTTTCAGATGTTTGAAACTGCTTTAGGCATGTACATGTGATTAGTAGTGGAGACATTTTGTGGTTGAAGCGAACGTACATTTCGATGTGTCGAAAAGGAAGGTTGTAATTATATCCCTTCATTGCGATAGTAATAATTTCTATTGTTACTCTGGTATTCAGAAAACATTGTTCACATCCCATAGTGCTTGTCTTGTAATTGTGAAATTGTATCTTGTATGTGACGGAGTTCGATTGGTCAAAACATAATGCACTGTTGAATTAAAGGATTTCCACTATGGGTGACGGAATTTGCGGTAGAGTTGCCGAGCAACCGGATGTCATTATCGTTAAAATTACAGATGTTTTAGGTCAACCTCGTACTTCACCAAGGTAGATTGCCTTTGCATATTTCTAATCAATTGGACCTATCGGTGTGTGAAATTTTCGACGTGGAATGTAGCCTCAGTTGCGCTGGCGGTTTACATAGGTCATTGGCAGATACTCACGTAAAATTGTGCATTTAATATGTATCACCATCGAACCTTACTTAATGTGAACTTATCGATCATGGGTCATGGCAGGTACAGAGGAAACTGATTGACGCAGCACCGCCACCCAAGCAAATAACAGGACACCTCTGAAAGCGCGTTGGTGAGATCTGTCATCACATACTTAACTTAACCGTTTGTGGAGACTGTTATCCATGCTGGTAGTCCTTTGCCGAATGTAGATCGGGTACGTTCCGGTAACAAGCACCATTAAGATACACGCCCGACTATCTCGGGATCGCTTTAATTTGACCACATTGAACCTTCTAAGCCATCTATCCCCCCTAGTTCAATGAGAAACTTTCAGTTGCCAAACCTTTGCTGCTAAAGAAACGGGATTTACACGGGTAGGTGAGGTTGCCAATCATTGAGACCGTGCAACGAATATTGAGGCTGTAGTTACATACATGGCAGAGATAGCGCTGAGACGTGGATCGCTGGATACCCTTGGGCGTGAACAGCGAAAAGGGGAAGAACACCTTAGTAAGATTGTGGCCTTTTTATATCGCTTTGCGTGGGATGGTTAAAATCATACGAAGCAGCTGCTCCGAGAATAACAACTTTTTCGTGGAAAAATATCTTCAACTATCAATCAATATAAGAATTCATGCCAATAAATACTCGGACCAATGTGAAATGGTAAAAAAATAACGTTTCTGTACAAATTGTACATTAGCCCGTTTCGAGGCATTAGAGGATGGGCTATTTCTCCCGTCATTAAATAACTGTGGAAGCCTAGACTTCTGTATTAAGTTACTGATCAATGTTACTAGTGTTGGGCTTCAGTTCGGTATGCAGAAGACTTGGTCCAAAATCTCGTTAGAAGTCAGTGAACAGAAATTATCTGCAATATCTGCATATGGTATTTTCCAAATTTTGGAAAAGTTATATTTTGGTTTAGACCGCCACATATACCTTCTGGCCTATAAAAAGATTAAAACGCAGAAATTAAAACATATATGTACATACTCGTACATATATAGTACCTCGAAATTTTAAGATTTTTATTGCATAACATATTTTCATGCACATACATACTATTGTCAGGACTTACCGAGTTAAAAGAAATATATTCCAAATAAATAAAATATAAAAAATGTTAGTTTCAATACCGTTTAATTTACGGACAACCGCACGTTTCAAGTATATGTTACAGACTCTTGTATTACATAGAAAAGCATTTCATATTTCAACCGACGATTGAGTATCTTCTTCTTCTCCGCATTGCCGGTCAGGGAGCGATGCCAGATCGGGCGACAGCTCCGCTTCTCCTGACAATGACATCGTCTCGATGTCCGTAGATTCATCTTCGTCGTCCTTATCGTACCCATCAAGTTCGGGAGGGAGGGTACACCAAGGCTTAAGTTTGTCAGACGAATATACGGAGGTGAACTTTTTCTGACTCACATGCATCAAGATCACGAAGTAAATATCGATCTTTTCCAAGGACTTTTGAAATAACGTATGGTCCTCGGAACTTCGGTTCAAGTTTTCGGGATTCCCCAGTGGCAGCAGGTACGTTGCGTACTACAACCACTCTATATTTAGTTGGCGTTTTATATTTACTATCGAAACACTCTTTCCACTTAGTTCGTTGTTCTTGCATAGACATCAGCACCATATCTCGTTTCTCCCTTATGGATATCTCGTTGTCGGCCTCGACTATAGCGGCAGTTAGTTGGTTACGCGTGATATCATTTAGTTTAAAGTCAAATACCAATTCGTTGGGTGTGAAGTTCGTCGTCGCGTTTTTCTGTGTGTTAACACACAACTGTAGCTTACGTAGTTGCTCATCCCAATCCTTGGGATTCGATGTCGAAGTTCGTAAATAGTTTAGTATGAGCTGGTTTGCACACTCCACCTGACCATTAGCGCGTGGAGTACGTACGGCAGTTTTTATATGCTGTATACCATTATCGTCGCAATATTGACTGAATTGCTTAGATGTAAATGCGGTTCCACGGTCAGTGACAAGTCGTGCAGGCAACCCGAAATAACTGGATACTTAATTTAACGTCTGCAATACAGGCAAAGTCTTTGTATTACGAACAGGTTTCACGATCAAGTATTTAGTGAACCCATCCATGACGGCGAGGATATGTGTATACTCTTTCTTACTTTTAATAAACGGACCCAAATGATCCAGATGCAAAAGTCGAAACGGAACCGGTTCGGTTGGTTCAATGTAGAGCACAGAGCACCCCCTCAGATTTACCCCCTATTATTTTGTTGTAGCAGCAATCAATATACGAAGATATGTAGTCTTTGACATATTTTCTTATACGAGGAAACCAAAAATTCTGGAGAACCCTTTCCATCGTCTTTTCCACCCCAAAATGACCTAACTCGTCATGACAATACCGAACTACTCGCCAGCGTACGCCTTTTGGAACGTAAAATAATTCATTACCACATCGTCTGTACAATCGATTTTTATGTAGTTGTTTTTACTGTGGGGACTCTGTCACACCTCTCAATACCGTGATTATTATCTGTAAACCCAGATCTTGCACCTGCATGGTCAACAGCCAGTCACCATCTAAAACTTCAACCTGCATTATCGCTTCAGATTCAGTCGGCGCTCGACTCAGCGCGTCAACATGAGCCATACGTGACTTATTTCGTAGTTATACTTCGTTAATGTACCATGGTATGACTGGTGTTTTTGCCTTCAACGCAGAACAATCTGTTATAATTTTAAACGACTCACCTAGTAAGTAGATACGAAAACGTTGTAGAGCTTCGACTACCGCCAGTACTTCCAGTTCGTAGCTGTGGTAGTTTGATTCAGCCGGGGTGCAACGTCGGCTATAATACATAACCGCTTTCCATTCGCCATCTCCAGCTTCCGCCTGCAGAAGGACTGCCGCAATGCCATCACTACTAGCGTCGGTGTGGACTTGATGCTGTGCTTTTAAGTCATATAGCACTAATACTGGTTCAGCACAAAGCTTATCTATCAACGTAGTGAATGCTGACTGTTGGCAATCACCCCACTCGAATTTCTCTGCAGCAGCTTTTGTTGTAAGTTTAAATAACAGCCGCGCGATCAACGAATAATTTTCTACAAATTTCCGGAAGAAGCCCGTCAAACAGAGAAATCGTCGCACTTCCGTTTGCGTAGCTAGTTTCTTAAAATTCCTGATCGCGGACACTCCCAGGAAATTTATTTCTTCACTAAGAAAATTACATTTATCTAACCGCAATGTTAGCCCGTTCGATTTCACGACACGTAAAAAGTCTTCTAGTTTTCGAATCTCCTCATCGGCAGTGGCTCGGGATGATAACGTAATCCAAATACGCGATTATATTGCTTTCCGCGAACTGTTTAATCAATTTATTCATGGCCTCTTGGAATACAGCCTGGGCATTCACTAGCCCAAATGGCATACGGGTGTATTCATAATGCCCTTCTGTCGTCACGAATGCAGTATACCGTCGCGAGTCTTCGTCCACCTCTATTTGGTGATATCCCATATTAAAATCCAAATTTGTAGAGTACTTATTACCCGATAGTTGCGCAGACATTTCATCGATTACAGGCATTGGGAACGGTTGCTTCACTGCAATCTGATTCAATTGTCGATAGTCTACACATAACCGAAATTCATGGTTTTTCTTTTCCACCAGAACGATAGGCGACGCGTACGGAGAATTAGACGGTCTAATAATTTCGCACTGCAATAAATCATTTATTATTTCTTTCACAACCGGTCTTCACGCAAACGGAATTCGATATGGTTTCATATTTATCAGCACATCCGACGATAGTGCAATTTTCATTTTCGCTAAATTGGTTTTCCCCACAGTGTTCTTTTCCGCGAAACAGCCTTCGAACCTTTGAGTATCACACAGCACTGTTTATTATTTCCGATTTTGTTTGCTAATGATTTTTTTATCAGTGTACGCTTGCTTCCAGTATCAACAAATGCTCTTTCATTGTACCCGTTCACTTGTATTTTCTTAATCGTAAAACCGTCTTCAATCCTTTCGATTGCATTGCAAGTAACTTTAACATCACTTTTGTTTGTGTAATTATTCTCATTTTCATGTCTATGTCATTAACACCGTTTATTATATATTTAACCAACGATTCTTCGTCAATATTACCACGACGTCCGACCGCAATCAATCCATAATTTTGCCACACCTTCTAATTTTGTTTGCACTGCATATAATAAAATCTTATCGTCCCAACCGTAGGCACTTCGCAATTGTTCGATATGTTTCACAAACTGAACCGACGTTATTGTTTTCCTACTGGGGTCAAATGTTGGCAAAATACATATAATATCGCGCACTTCACCGAACCACGATCGATGAAAATATGGTCTTTCGTTAAACCTCTGCTCGTTATTAGCATACATATTCGGCGTAGCATTACCACGATTATAATTATTTGTTTCAGAATACGACATATACGGCGCCGCATTGCCCGTATGTGTATGTATATTATGAAAAGCACTTGCTTCACTTGCCGGTGGCACTATATACTCGCTGTTTGTTGTACCACCAACCCTTGTTGAATTTCTAGCATACCCATTAATGTAACTACAATTATTTGTTGCCTCAGCCACTGCTGATGTACACTCACACTGCTTACTGGACACAGCATATGTATGTGTGTGTTCGTCGATGCATGTTGCTCTGCCAGCAATCGTCAGGCAGAAAAATGAATGCGCTGCTGACTGCGCTGCTAAATGGCGTCGGTTGCAAATTCGTGGAAGGAGCACCCCAATACTGACGACCAATTGTGTCAGCCGATTGAGCGCGCCTTACCATGTCACTTTGCATCAATATTTCTGGGAGCACTATTGAACTACCATTATGCGTCGGTAGCATATCGTCAATTTCTGCGCCCCAATGTACACTTCGCTCTGCCTCCCACTGTACTGGTGCCAGAACGGCAGCACCATGCATCGTCGTTGAAGCGAATGGCGAAGATTGGCAAAGAGGAACACTTGCTTCACTACACACAGTAGCATTCGCGGATCCTGTACCGAATTGTGCTGCAACGTTTTGCAGGCTTTCGTTCACGGCGCTAGCGTAGCGTTCTTCCACGAAATGTTCGAGTAATCTTTCTACGAGTTGCGCTTTGTTGCCGTTGCATGGCAAATCAAATTCATGTAATTTTCCGCGTAATTTGTCCACTTTCCAATCACTGAATTTAACATTGGCGTTGGAATTCATACCGCTTCTGACTATTGTCAAAAGAAATATATCGTTAGCTTAATGTGAAATGGGTGCCACCGTGGTGTGATGGTAGCGTGCTCCGCCTACCACACCGGATGCCCTGGGTTCAAACCTCGGGCAAAGCAACGTCAAAAATTTTAGAAATAAGATTTTTCAATTAGAAGAAAATTTTTCTAAGCGGGGTCGCCCCTCGGCAGTGTTTGGCAAGCGCTCCGGGTGTATTTCTGCCATGAAAAGCTCTCAGTGAAAACTCATCTGCCTTGCAGAGTCGGCATAAAATCATGTAGGTCCCGTCCGGCCAATTTGTAGGGAAAATCAAGAGGAGCACGACGCAAATTGGAAGAGAAGCTCGGCCTTAGATCTCTTCGGAGGTTATCGCGCCTTACATTTTTTTTTTATAATGTGAAAATGGGCTAAGTCACTTTTTTTGAAAAATTTTATTTAAATGCAGTTTCAAAACTGAATTCAAAATACATCGATCACAAAAAAAAAATATTTAAATTTTTCATTTTTACGTGCTTTGGGCAATGATGTGTAAATGTGCTAAGTCGTCAGCTGTTAAAAAAAATGTACTAAGTCAACCTGTCAATAATATCAATCTGAATTACTAGTCATTTCTATCTGCGCGCATTTTATTTATTATTTATTTATTATTATTTAGTGACTAGCTCCACGTTAAACAGCGAAGACGTGTAAAATAATTTCAAAGCCCTGAAGACGGTTACCGTGTGTAACCGAAATATATTGGTAAACTAAAGAAAAAACAATTTTTGGTGTTTTAATACTAAAAATTGGACCTAAATCCGGTTAAACAAATACCTTAATACATTCAGTTTAAAAGTAAATGCTTTGTTGTTGTTGTTGTATTAACGATAAAGACACTCCCCGAAGACTTTGAGGAGTGTTACCGATGTTGATGGCCCTTTGCCGGATATAGATCCGGTACATTCCGGTAACAAAGCACTATTAAGGTACTACTAGCTCCACCATCTCGGGAACGATTTATATGACTACATTAAACCTTCTAGGCCATACGGCCTTCCCAACCCCCTAGTTCCATGAGGAACTTGGGGTCGCCAGAGCCTCGGCTGTCAATGAAACAGGATTCGCTATGGTTAGGTGAGTTGAAAATTGGTTTGGAGAAGCTATATATTGTGCTGGCAACCCCTTGAAATTGGATTTACCCAATTGATACATGCCTTTGGTGTATGATAAATGCTTTGCGCTGACTATGATCTACTTCAATTCATACATGTCGATAACTACATGTTTTCTTCCAGACTAGTTAAAAATAGAAAACAATTCAAGCTTAAACTTATATAAGCTGTTTTTTTGCCCGGGGTGTGAACCCAGAGCATTCGGTGTGGTAGGCGAAGCACGCTACCATCACACCACGGTGGCCGCCAATAGTTAGAAATAGTTTCACAAATAAATAGTATTTTTTGTGAAATATATAGTTTTAGTGTTATATTTCAAACATTAAAGGGGAGGAGTGCTGGGGAAACATATTGAGTAAAAAGTGCTGTCAGGAGAAAAAATTTGTTTTGAGTGAGGAAATTGTGCTAAGTCATAAAATAGCTGTTGGGTTAGCATACATGATTTTTATTTATCTTTTTCAAAGCTTCTACACTCAAAAGTATTGCAACTAAGGTATTCTCATTCACAGTTTTGAAAAAAAGGTTATTTCAATTATTCAGTTTTTTTCGTCTCCTGTAAAATTCGTAAAAAGTGACTTAGCACATTTTCACATTAAGCTAACGATATTCCAAATAAATAAAATATAAAAAATGTTAGCTTCAATACCGTTTAATTTACGGACAACCGCACGTTTCAAGTATATGTTACAGACTCATGTATTACATAGAAAAGCATTTCATATTTCAACCGACGATTGAGTATCTTCTTCTTCTCCGCATTGCCGGTCAGAGGGCGATGCCAGATCGGTTGACACTATATCAAGGAAAAATATGCTTGACAAGGAGTTTTGCTGCTTGTTAGCAGACTTATACACTTTTACGATTTGACGTTTTTCAAACTTAGTACACGACATTTGTACAGCAGATTTGCATGGTAAAACTGTACAAAATTTGGCTGTATTATATTTAACATTTTACTTTAAATTTTACATAAGTATTAACGTGTAACCTATATATTTCGATACAATAATAATAGCTGTTTTTTCTCATTTATATACGTTTACGCTTAAACTTTATATGGACTGCTAAGCGACAAACTTTAAATACACCTCTGAAATTGCTACGCATATAATTAGTACTACTAAATTTCAATACGCATCATACTCAGATGTAACTGAAATATGTGTCTATGTTTCACCCTCTGCACTAGTTCTTTGTATTCTATGCGCGTCTACTATTTATCACAACTGATTCAGCTATATGTTATACACAGAAATACAACAGAGGGTTCTGTCTCCGCTTTTCGGTACGCCCTGTTGCTGTAGCTAGTTGTTTAACCACAGCCGCTAGATTGGTCTCCTAAGCATCTAAGCATCTAAGCGAGGATAGGCGTTTTTTTTTCACGCGCAAAGGAAACGTATACGCGTGTAAAAAAAACACGGCTAATAAGTATGACTGCTTAAGCGAAGTTATTTCATCAAGATAACACTTGAAAAAACATTAATTATTTTTAGGATAATGTTTTATTCGATTAATGCCTGGTGTTTCAGTGCGAGTTTAAACTCTAGTTAAAGTTGTCTAGAGTTTAACCTTGCCACTTTGTGCGATAACATAAAATTTTTGCTGCTCATCTCAGCTCAAACGGACGAAGTGGTGGGGTTAAACTCTAGTCAACTTTAACTGAAATTTAAACTCACACTGACTGAAAAAAACCGGCCTAAGCGAGTAATTTGAATAATCAATTCAGTTCAGTTAATCGATTACTTGATTAATCAAAATGAAATTATAAGTATTTAGCTTTTAGTCACAAATAATGGTATATTTGTTTATAGTGGTTTGCATTCATTTGCATTTACATACATATACAAATATTATATATCTCACGGAGAAACGAATAAAAGTAGTGTTGCTTAGATTTAGAAAAAAAAAATTTACATTAACTTAAGTGGCGTCACCTATAGCCAATACTAATCAGCTGACTTACTAAACGCTTATAAATTTACAATAATACCGTGACCTCTTCCATAAACACAGTACATAGGCGCAAACTTTAAGCATAACGCAATTGTACCGAAACGTATCACAGCATTTACTCGAATACGTATACCAGTCAGCTTATCCTTTTTTACTTATTTACAACAGTAAAATAATTATTCAATGCGATGGAGAAATTGCGAAGTATTTGATATGAATATGTTCACAATTTCTAATTGAATTATTTTTCAGTTCCATGTAGATGTGAAAGCAGCGATTCGATATCGTCCATCTGAAGTACTTCTGTAGTACCTACTGGCGGTGATGTTGCAGATGTTGATGCTATCGCTTCTCCCTTTTTATCAGCACTACTCGTTGCTTGCTTTCTACAAAATGGAGTAAATATTAGATAATATATATGTAAAAAATTTTACTTTATACGAAAAATTTTTGGCTAGGCCTAAACTTAGCATCTCGACTGGAATTCGGTACAGTTTTCGAGAATGGTAGTGGCGTGCAAGCGCAAAATTAAAATACGTTTAAGCTGACATTAGGATCCATACTTGTCCTTGCTATTATTTATATATATATAAATGAATCGTGGTGAGTGTATGTTCAGATGCTTAAAACATGAAAACTACTGGACCGACTTTTATAAAATTTTGTAAGTATATTATCTATGTACCCGAATAGGCTATAGACTATATTTCATACCGCTGGGTGGCTAGGGTATTGAGATGAAAACGTGGACCCGGGTACCACTAGAATGTGTTTATGCAATATGGATATCAAATGAAAGCTGTTGATAAGGGCATTCGTAGAGTATTTTTTATACCGCTGGGTGACTAGAAGTAACAAGAAGGTTCAAAACATGCTATCAAGCAATATTTCATGCCATTACTTCGCGGGAATGGGATTAACCATGCTATTTTATATGAGAACAAGTAAGGAAGGCTAAGTTCGGGTGTAACCGAACATTACATACTCAGTTGAGAGCTGTGGAGACAAAGTAAGGGAAAATCACCATGTTGTAAAAAGAACCTAGGGTAACCCTGGAATGTGTTTGTATGACATGTGTATCAAATGGAAGGTATTAAAGCGTATTTTAAGAGGAAGTGGGCCATAGTTCTATAGATGGACGCCATTTAGGGATATCGCCATAAAGGTGGACCAGGCCTGACTCTAGAATTTGTTTGTACGATATGAGTATCAAATGAAAGTTGTTAAAGAGTATTTTAAAAGGGAGTGGGGAGTGGGAATGGGCCTTAGTAGTTTATAGCCTTAGGTGGACGCCTTTTCGGAATATCGTTATAAAAGTGGACCAGGATTGACTCTAGAATGCGTTTGTACAATATGGGTATCAAACGAAAGGTGTTAATAAGTGTTTTAAAAGGGAGTGGGCCTTAGTTCTATGGGTGGACGCCTTTTCGGGATATCGCCATAAACGTGAACCAGGGGTGACTCTAGAATGCGTTTGTACAATATGGGTATCAAATGAAAGGTGTTAATGAGTATTTTAAAACGGCGTGGGCCTTAGTTCTATAGGTGGACGCCTTTTCGAGATATAGCCATAAAGGTGGACCAGGGGTGACTCTAGAATTTGTTTGTACGATATGGGTATCAAATGAAAGGTATTAATGAGTATATTAAAAGGGCGTGGGGCTAAGTTCTATAGATGGACGCCTTTTTGAGATATCGCCATAAAGATGGACCAGGGTGACTCTAGAATTTGTTTGTACGATATGAGTATCAAATGAAAGGTGTTAATGAGTATTTTAAAAGGGAGTGGGCCTTAGTTCTATAGGTGGACGCCTTTTCGGAATATCGTTATAAAAGTGGACCAGGGTTGACTCTAGAATGCGTTTGTACAATATGGGTATCAAACGAAAGGTGCTAATAAGTGTTTTAAAAGGGAGTGGGCCTTAGTTCTATGGGTGGACGCCTTTTCGGGATATCGCCATAAACGTGGACCAGGGGTGACTCTAGAATTCGTTTGTACAATATGGGTATCAAATGAAAGGTGTTAATGAGTATTTTAAAAGAGTGTGGGCCTTAGTTCTATAGGTGGACGCCTTTTCGAGATATCGCCATAAAGGTGGACCAGGGGTGACTCTAGAATTTGTATGTACGATATGGGTATCAAATGAAAGGTGTTAACGAGTATTTTAAAAGGGCGTGGGCCTTAGTTCTATAGGTGGACGCCTTTTCAATATATCGCCATAAAGGTGGACCAGGGGTGACTCTAGAATTTGTTTTTACGATATGGGTATCAAATGAAAGGTATTAATGAGTATTTTAAAAGGGCGTGGGACTAAGTTCTATAGATGGACGCCTTTTTGAGATATCGCCATAAAGATGGACCAGGGGTGACTCTAGAATTTGTTTGTACGATATGAGTATCAAATGAAATGTGTTAATGATAATTTTAAAAGGGAGTGAGCCTAAGTTTTATAGGTGGAGGCCTTTTCGAGATATCGCCATAAAGGTGGACCAGGGGTAACTCTAGAATTTATTTTGTACGATATGGGTATCAAATGAAAGGTATTAATGAGTATTTTAACAGGGCGTGGGCCTAAGTTCTATAGATGAACGCCTTTTCGAGATATCGCCATAGAGATGGACCAGGGGTGACTCTAGAATTTGTTTGTACGATATGAGTATCAAATGAAATGTGTTACTGAGTATTTTAAAAGGGAGTGGGCCTTAGTTCTATAGGTGGACTCCTTTTCGGAATATCGTTATAAAAGTGGACCAGGGGTGACTGTAGAATATGTTTGTACGATATGGGTATCAAATGAAAGGTGTTAATGAGTATTTTAAAAGGGCGTGGGCCTTAGTTCTATAGGTGGACGCCTTTTCAAGATATCGTCATAAAGGTGACCAGGGGTGACTCTAAAATTTGTTTGTACGATATGGGTATCAAATGAAAGGTATTAATGAGTATTTTAACAGGGCGTGGGCCTAAGTTCTATAGATGGACGCCTTTTTGAGATATAGCCATACAGATGGACCAGGGGTGACTCTAGAATTTGTTTGTACGATATGAGTATCAAATGAAATGTGTTAATGAGTATTTTAAAAGGGAGTGGGCCTTAGTTCTATAGGTGGACGCCTTTTCGGAATATCGTTATAAAAGTGGACCAGGGGTGACTCTAGAATTTGTTTGTACGATATGGGTATCAAATGAAAGGTGTTAATGAGTATTTTAAAAGAGCGTGGGCCTTAGTTCTATAGGTGGACGCCTTTTCAAGATATTGTCATAAAGGTGACCAGGGGTGACTCTAAAATTTGTTTGTACGATATGGGTATCAAATGAAAGGTATTAATGAGTATTTTAAAAGGGCGTGGGCCTAAGTTCTATAGATGGACGCCTTTTTGAGATATCGCCATAGAGATGGACCAGGGGTGACTCTAGAGTTTGTTTGTACGTTATGAGTATCAAATGAAATGTGTTAATGATAATTTTAAAAGGGAGTGAGCCTAAGTTCTATAGGTGGACGCCTTTTCGAGATATCGCCATAAAGGTGGACCAGGGGTAACTCTAGAATTTATTTTGTACGATATGGGTATCAAATGAAAGGTGTTAATGAGTATTTTAAAAGGGAGTGGGCCTTAGTTCTATGGGTGGACGCCTTTTCGGGATATCGCCATAAACGTGGACCAGGGGTGACTCTAGAATGCGTTTGTACAATATGGGTATCAAATGAAAGGTGTTAATGAGTATTTTAAAAGGGCGTGGGCCTTAGTTCTATGGGTGGACGCCTTTTCGAGATATCGCCATAAAGGTGGACCAGCGGTGACTCTAGAATTTGTTTGTACAATATGGGTATCAAATGAAAGGTGTTAATGAGTATTTTAAAAGGGCGTGGGCCTTAGTTCTATGGGTGGACGCCTTTTCAATATATCGCCATAAAGGTGGACCAGGGGTGACTCTAGAATTTGTTTGTACGATATGGGTATCAAATGAAAGGTGTTAATGAGTATTTTAAAAGGGAGTGGGCCTTAGTTCTATAGGCGGATGCCTTTTCGAGATACCGCCATAAAGGTGGGCCAGGGGTGACTCTAGAATTTGTTTGTACGATATGGGTATCAAATGAAAGGTGTTAATGAGTATTTTAAAAGGGAGTGGGCATTAGTTCTATAGGCGGATGCCTTTTCGAGATACCGCCATAAAGGTGGACCAGGGGTGACTCTAGAATTTGTTTGTACGATATGGGTATCAAATGAAAGGTGTTAATGAGTATTTTAAAAAGGAGTGAGCCTTAGTTCTATATGTGGACGCCTTTTCGAGATATCGCCATAAACGTGGACCAGGGGTGACTCTAGAATGTGTTTGTACGATATAGGTATCAAATTAAAGGTATTAATGGATTTAAGATCATGATACGCTTCTCTAAAATTCATCCCCGGATCTTGCAATCTGAGCTGCATGTCATCAATCCTCTTAAGATTTCATACCAGAAATGAACTAATGTTATGAAACTAAAATTTAGTATATTTTGCGACAGAACTGTAGCTTCGCTTCTGGTATTGCTTGTGGTGTTAGTGTCCCCTGCTAGTTGTTCTAAGTGTTCTACTACATTCTCTATCCCATCCACGATAACGCTAACCGCTTGTATTCTGGCGCTCCATCGTGTTTCATATTCACGTTTGACAGTTTATGTTAAAGCATTTTTTAATAATTCCCATCATAACGTTGAACGTAAGAAAAAAAGATATGTGCTTTCAATCAGGGACGGAAAATATTTATTATTTTTTTTCGGAGACGAAAAAGTCCGCGTCAAAAAATTGGCCTAGGTGAAAATGTTTGAGTTCTCAGATATCCCTATAGCAATATCATGTCGAATCCATGCATCCTTTTTATTTTCGAACTTTTTCCATAAAAGTCCACATATGTAAAATCTGTATTTTAATTTTTTGAGTCCGATAGAACTAGTTAAACTCGGACTTTTAAAAATAAAAGTCCGGAAATAAAAGTTAAATCCGGACTTTTATTTTTTAAGGTCAATAAGCCGTTTTTTGTTATCAAGCGGGGCTTTTATTTTGGCCTTAAAAAATAAAAGTCTGGATTTAACTTTTATTTCCGGACTTTTATTTTTAAAAGTCCGAGTTAGCTAGTTCTATCGGACTCAGGTAATAAAAATCCGAAAATAATTTTTATCCTGATCCAAATATATTACAAGTCCAAAATTAATAGTTTTGCAAGGAATTATATTATAAAAGGAATAATAGTTTCCGTCTCTGCTTTCAATTGTTCCGCAACCTGTCGCAAGTGTTTTAGTATAGAAATTTTTTTCCAGAAATCAATAGTTTCCAAAAATCAGTTATAATAAAAATACAAATTAAAAAGGAAGTTCTGCTTTGCTGACCATTTGGCGTACCCTGTGAGTAGCGCCCGGTGCAAGATACCCCCTTTCCCCCTCACTGCGCCATAGTGCTACACAAACGACCATCAGCATCGATATATGTAACTCCGCACAAATCGTTACAAAAAGATTTTGCGTCGAACATTTTTGCTTGATTTTATTTAAAACTGGAACATTAATGTAAATGCTGCATTTCAAAACAAAAACTTATTAACTATTCAAATTACCTAATCAATAAAAACATTTGAAATATTGTAAAAAATAGGAAGTAAAAAGTGGTTGATATTAGGAAAACAAGGAGCACCAAAACATCTACGAAACTTTGATGGAAGAAGACGTCAGCAATTTACCGACGGATGTCACAGTAAGTGTTGTTAAGATACCACCTTGCATGACATATCTGTACTAGGCCGCGTCGATTTGTGGGGAGGCAAAAAAATCGCCCATTGCTCTGTGAAAATCATATTCTAGGGATCAAAATAAGAAACTTTGCCGAAGGAACCATACCTCTAAAACGAATTCTGATGTCCCCCCCCCCCCCCCCCCCCCTTAGGTCGTAGGGGCAAATTTTGAAAAAATGCCTATGTTTTTTCTTTTTGGAGTTTATTTTTCTCTTTAGAAATTTATTTAGTCAGAACATATGTAAATGAAAAAATGAATTTAACTTAGTAATAGAAAAGAAATTTAAAAAAATTATTAGAAATTAGCGTTTTTACAACCCCCTTTTAAAACCAAGGCATCACTGTGATGCATTTGCATGTCGCAAACATAGTTGTGTGGGTTTTTTATTCAACCGTTTTAAAAAATGAAGGTATCACTGTGACACAATTGCAGATCGTAAAATTACTTGTGTTGTTTTTTTTAAGCCACCACAAGACATAGCAGGTAGACATAGCAGGCAAAAGTTTGAAAAGGGGGGACATCAGAATTCGTTTTAGAGGTATGGTTCCTTCGGCAAAGTTTCTTATTTTGATCCCCAGAATACGATTTTCACAGAGCAATGAGCGATTTTTAAATCGAGCCGCCCTAATCTGTACTCATATAAAAGTATCGAGTAAAGTAATCGATACCAAAATAAGTATCGAGGGAAAGTACTCGGTATTAAACGTATCGTACTCAATTCAAAAGCTCAAACTTACTTGAAAATTAACTGAAAATTAATATGTTGCTCATTTAACCAGCTCACTCAAACCAACGATTGTCTCATAACCATGAAAACCTCGCCAATGAAACGATATAATCATATAAGTTTACGAGGTTTACCGAGCTTGCGAGCTTTGCGAGGGAATTGCGAGCATTCATGAATTGCCCTTTTATAAAAACATTGGATTATTGGATTATAGTGGATGTAAACTAAATTTTCAGCAATTTATGGAAGATTTATGTGAATTAATTAGTTCATTTACTCATAACTTTTGAACGATCAAAATATGTTAGGTTCCGGAATTTCTTTACGAGAAAAACCGAAGTCTAAAGTCAACAAACTGATGGGACCTTTTAAGTGCAGCTTCAGACCTGGTAATCGCACAATCGACCAGATCTTACGATACGCCAAATCCTAAAGGCTAAGAAATTATTCCTGTCGGCTAAGATCGACTGGGCGGTTAAACGCCAATTAATAATGGTGATTTTTCTTTTAAATTTTCCAATGCTGTATTTTTTCCGGAAGCCAATTTATAAGGGGAATGCAATATTCTTTTTGAAGCATTTTTATATGGGAACTCAAAGTTGAGAAATTGCGTGCAAAAAGGGATCTTCTTTGAAAATTACGTTTTGAGATTTTCGTGTTATAAACATTTCAGGTGATATTGCATTTTTGTTGTTGTAGTATTTGAAACATTTTCTTAATATATATTGTCCACAACTAAGGATCATGGAAACAGACTGCTGACAGCAATGGACTGATGGACGATCTGCAACAATATCATTAATTTGCGGATGAGTATCTGGGAGGTTTATAATACGAAAACTTGGGATTGGCGGTAAGAGGTGGCTGGTGTAAACAATATATAGCGGCAGAGGTTTTATAGCAACGATGCTTCAAGAAATCAGAACTTATAAACTTACCTGATGGCCAAAATAACGTTGGCTTATCAGAACTTAAAGAGCTCTGGCTAGCCCTGGAAACGTTTAGACAAACATGAAATACTCCCAGCCATATAATCAAACCCGACAGGCATTACTCTGACTTTCTCTATCTATCCACCTGCCTCTTCTTTGTCTAACCCTCTTCCTATCACATTTTCTCTCCCTTCAGTACTTTCTACTTTCCCTTAATTGGTTCATTCAATTTCCTCATCCCTTTCATTCTTCCCTTTTTAAACTTTTGTTGTTGTACTACTGACTTCACCTGTCCGGTTTTATTGCGTCATGAGTTAATGTGAGTTTTGAAATGTACATTTTTCTTTCATTAAAATTATGTGAAGAAAAAGTGTTCATGTTAAAACTCACACTTACTGAATCTACCCCCAGGAGGCATTATTTGGTTTGGTAAAACGCTACTTTAATTTCGGTACTGGAGGCATTAGGACAACCTGTACTTGTAACATAATGGCACTATATCCAATAAATACTCTCCCTCGGGAAACGCGCGTCACTCTAGCTCAACTTCAATCTGCGTACTGTAACAGGTTAAACTCTTACCTATCCAGAATCAACCCCGACATACAAAACATATGCCCTGCTTGTAATGTGTCCCCACATGACACCAACCATCCCTTTAATTGTATTATGGATCCTCTCATTGTGGTCCACCCCTGTTGAGTTTCCTTGGACTCCCGTTAGAGGACATTGATGACAATTTGTGATCGGTCGCACCTATTGGATGGGAAGCACTGCTACAACAACAACAACAACATCAAGATATCCAATAAATAAAAAAAAAAACAATGAGAGCTCCAAGTAACGTCTGAGACCCTTCTATTGCAGCACATTGTATAATCTTTACTATGACCCAATTTTGCATCAGCACAGCACGAAAAAACGCCTGAATAGTTAATTAAGGAGAGCCCGCCATATTTCCCGGAATTGCGTCTAGTTGAACGGTACTGGGTTAATGGCATGCACAACATGCCCTACTAAGTTCGAGTAGCCCATACCGTCAGAGAAATTGAAAAAATATACGAAAAGCAACCTTCTCGAGGAAGGTGTACAAAATTTAACCAAAGCTGGTAAAAAATAATTCCAAATAAAATTTTTAAGTTAAACGGTCAATGTAGGACGTTGATCAGAAAAATAAATAAAAGCGTTGGGCGCGTGAAATTTCTAAAAATGTGAGGCGTAGCATAACCTAATTAAAGTTCAGTTGGTCGTATATATGACTATCAATAGAAATTTGAGGCGTCCAGCTCTTTTATTTAATTGTCTGATCAACGCCCTAGAGTGATGAGGAATGTGATGACTAGTACCTAGGACCTACCTACTTATTTTCTAGCTTTTAGTATTATTATTACTTCATGTAAGTATTGTTTTCAATAAAACCGATTAACTTAAAATTTTTTTTTATATTTCATTTTCTAGTTTTTAGTCTTTATTTAATGGCCTATTATTTCTCATTATATTTATTTCATTTAGTGACTCATTGTTACTAGGACTCTTTCCTGACAATTTGTTACAATCTAGGTTACATAATCCTTCCAAAGACTCTACTCTACTCGGCGCCACGTATGCTTGTCCCTCCTCGAACTCCAAACTATTTTGATATCACTTCTACCGGACTGTATGGAATATTTGTTCGAAATGTGAGCCAAGTCAGACCACAAATAAGAGTATTTTAATTACGTCGGTCCTTGCCACACATAGCGGGATTTTTTTTCATGAATTGATTTCGATTTCTGTGTGTAATATTTGTTCCAAATATGAGCCAAATCGGACCGAAAATAAGATTTTTTTTAATATATCGATCCTTGCGCCACTTGGCGGCGATTTTTTTCATATGTCGCCTTCTATTCATGTATGTAATATGTGGTCAAAATATGAGCCTAATCGGACCACAACTACGATTTTTTTGAATATCTCGTTCCTTGCGCCACCTGGCGGCGATTTTTTCATATGTCGCTTTCTATTCATGTATGTAATATGTGTTCCAAATATGAGCCTAATCGGACCACAAATACGATTTTTTTGAATATCTCGGTCCTTGCGCCACCTGGCGGCGATTTTTTTCATATGTCGCTTTCTATTCATGTAAGTAATATGTGTTCCAAATATGAGCCTAGTCGGACCACAAATACGCTTTTTTGGAATATCTCGTTCCTTGCGCCACCTGGCGGCGATTTTTTTCATATGTCGCTTTCTATTCATGTATGTAATATGTGTTCCAAATATGAGCCTAATGGGACCACAAATATGATTTTTTTCATGTGTCGCTTTCTATTCATGTATGTGTCGGTGAAACACACAATTTTATTATAAATGTTTTAAATGTCATTCGAAATTATCAATGACCCTGTAAAAGTATATGCGTATTATGTTACAGGATCTACTGTGCGCATAAAATACTTGTTCAATAAATTTGTATGTGATCGAAGTAAACTGTTATCACATTCTTTCTTTTAATGTAAGAGCGAGGTGAAAGCATTATGCTTTACCAAGCGTGCTACTGTGCGCCATGATGTAAGCTATAAGTGCCGAAAAGGTAAGAAAGAGACAAGTATGTGAATAAAACCTGTCTGAAAAATACTCGAATAGAAGAGTGCTTGTGATTTTTCATTAATGTAAAAAGCTTTAAATTGTTCAGACGCACAGTTATTCGCCAAGGGCCAAGGGACTACGGCTGGCGAATTTTATAATGTGAATTGTAATCCTGACCCGCATCTGGTGAAATTCAAAATGGCGTTTGTGATCCAATCCCGACATCAGAAGTGGGATGGACTCCCCCATCCTCAATGAGCGCAAATAACGAGCAGCTGCGCCAAATTCTGGAGATGCAGAATCGACAATTCATTGAAATTTTTAAAACAATGAATCCTACTAAATCTTCAAGAAATGAGCATGTTACTTTGCCGAAATTTAACCCTGATGTTATGGCTGTAGATGCTATATCTTGGTGCTAGACTGTGGGCGTAATAATGGCAGACAATCCGTTGGAAGGCAGTACGCTTATTATTGCCCTCAGTAAATCGTTCGAGGGGTGCACTGCGCAATGGTTGTATCAAGTAAGCTTTGCGGGTATTACTTGGCAGCAGTTTAGGGATTTGTTTGTACAACGCTTTGAAGGTATAGCGACTTTAGCAGCTACACTCATGAATATACTCAATGGGAGCCCAAATGACAATGAGTGCATTTCGGTGTATGCAACTCGGCTAGTAACCTCACTTATGCATAATGGAAATCACAGACTATAGAAGAAATAGCTATCGCCGTGGTTCTTGCACATTCAGCTCGTTTATATAACAATTTACAACGTTTATTATTTAGAACAAACATTAAAACCCGTAATGAGCTTCAAAAAGAGCTTAGAGCATTCGCGTTTGGCAAAAGAAAGTTTGCTTTTGAAAATCAGCCTGAACTGAAGAAGCACAAACCATCACCATACTTAAAATGTCATTTTTGTGGAAAAGTTGGCCACAAAATCGCTGATTGTCGACTAAAGAAATACAACAACAAATCATCAATCAAAGAAAATCAATTTTCCGGTAACACAGCTGGTGAAAAAGGTCGATCACTCCTTTGCTTCAAGTGTGGAGAAGCTGGACATTACGCGTCAAAGTGTGCCAAAAGCAACAATCAGTCAGCAAACAACAGCGAATTCGTGGTTGAAAAAAGAGTGGATGTATGCGAAGTAATTGAACCAAAGGGAGTACTTAGTCAATCTGGTGAGGTATACCAATTCTACTTTGATTCTGGGGCTGAATGTTCGCTACTCAAAGAATCGGTGTCAGAAAAATTTTCGGGTACGTTTAAATAATACTGTATTTTTAAGAGGTATAGGAAATACTTCTATATGTAGTAATTTACAAATTTTATCAAGTGTTAAGATATGCAGTTATTCTCTTGAAATTTTGTTTCATGTTGTATTAGATAAATATTTAAAGCATGATGTTATGATTGGCCGTAAAATTCTGGCTCAGAATTTCAGCGCTAATATTACGGCAAACAAGTTTGAAATTTTTAAAGATGGGAAATATGTATATGCTCTAACAGCTCATTTGCTCTAAGTACCGATGTGGCAGATAATGATAAAAGTAGGTTGATGACATTGTTGAAAAAATATTCAGAATTTTTCATAGAAGGTATTCCGCGAACTCGAGTTACCACTGGTCAATTAGAGATACGGTTAATTGATCAAAATAAAAGAGTGCAGAGGCGACCTTATAGGTTAAGTTGCGAAGAAAAAGAAATTTCTAGAAATAGAATATCAGTGTTGTTGGAACATAATATTATCCGCCCTAGTAGTTCTCCATTTGCTAGTCCAATGTTACTTGTGAAGAAGAAGAATTGGTCAGATCGCCTTTGTGTTGACTACCGTGAATTGAACTCGAACACAGTTTCTGATAGGTATCCATTACCACTTATATCCGATCAAATTGCTAGGTTACGTGGAGCAAATTATTTTACTAGTTTGGATATAGCAAGCGGATTTCACCAAATACCTGTTCATCCAAACTCAATTGAACTCACTGCTTTTGTCACGCCAGATGGGCAGTATGAGTATTTGACAATGCCTTTTGGACTCAAAAATGCTCCATCAGTGTTTCAAAGAGCTGTAATGAAAGCATTGGGAGAACTTGCATACTCGTATGTAATAGTATATATGGATGACATTATGATAGTATCATCAACTAAATAAGAAGCTTTTGAAAGGTTAGAGGTGGTGTTGGGTATTTTGACAGAAGCTCGGTTTTCGTTTAACGTCACCAAATGTTTTTTTCTAAAATCGAGTGTTGAATATTTAGGATATGAAATAAATGCCGAAATAATTCAACCCAACCTTCGTAAATTTCAAGCTTTAACAGCTCTACCACCACCCCAGTCGGTTCACCAATTAAGACAGTTTTTAGGGTTAGCTTCGTATTTTCGGCAGTTTGTAGCTAAATTTTCACAAATAATGAAGCCGTTATACTTCCTTGTCTCTAACAAAAACAATTTTAACTGGAAACCAGAGCATGAACAAATACGAGAAAAAATAATTTCATTGTTGACAAATAAGCCAGTGTTAACAATGTTTGATCCGCAATATCCAATAGAATTATATACAGATGCTAGCGCTGATGGATATGGTGCTATTCTACTGCATAAAATTAACAATAAGCCTCATGTTATCGAATATTTTAGTAAACGGACTTCTCCTGCAGAATCTAGGTATCTCTCATACGAGTTAGAAACCTTAGCTGTCGTTAATTCGATTAAATATTTTCGACACTATTTGCAAGGACGCCAATTTTTTGTAGTTACGGATTGTAATTCTCTTAATGCATCTCGTACTAAAAACGATTTAACGCCAAGGGTCTATCGTTGGTGGGCTTATCTTCAATTCTTTGACTTTGCAGTAGAGTATGCAGAAGGGAAACGTATGGTACATGCAGACTTCTTCTCTCGTAATCCACTACCATCTGACAACCCTCCTATTGTAAAAATTCCAGAAAAGCGTGTTAACCTAACAGAAATTTCAAAAGACTGGCTTCTTGCAGAACAACAACGGGATACCGAGGTGGCATCCATTGTGTGTAAGTTGAAAAATAATGAACTTAACAGAGATGAGGCAAATTCATATGAGCTTCGCGCAGGAACATTATATAGGAAAATACAAAGAAATGGTAAACCAAAATGTTTACCAGTTGTACCAAGACTTTTCAGGTGGTCTGTGATTAACCATGTATATGAATCTATCATGCACTTGGGTACAAATAAGACCCTTGATAAGGTATACGAATATTATTGGTTCAATAATATGTCTAAATACGTTAGAAAATTTGTTGATAACTGTATAACATGTAAGCTGTCGAAGTCAAATTCAGGCAAAACACAAGCAGAACTGCACCCTATTCCTAAAGTTAGTGTACCATGGCATACCGTGCATATTGACATCACTGGCAAGTTAAGTGGTAAAAACGATCTCAAGGAATATATCATTGTTCAAATTGATGCATTCACTAAATTTGTCCATCTATACTACATTCTAAATATTTACACAGAAAACTGCGTTAGGTCTCTCAAAGCAACAATTTCACTTTTTGGTGTGCTTACTCGAATAATTGCTGATCAGGGTAGGTGTTTCGCTAGCAAGGGGTTTCGAGATTTTTGTTCTTCTCAAAATATTAATATACATCTGATTGCCACCGGTGCGAGTCGGGCAAATGGACAGGTAGAACGAGTAATGAGCACTTTGAAGAATATGCTAACCGCGGTTGAAGCAAGCCAACGCTCCTGGCAAGATGCTCTGGGTGAAATTCAATTAGCACTAAATTCCACGGTCAATCGTGTTACTAAGGCTAGTCCATTAGAGTTACTAATAGGAAAAGAGGCACGGACATATGGATTAATTCCAATTACTACAGAAGAAAATAGAGTAGATATTGATTTAGTAAGAGCTGAAGCGGCTAAAAATATACAGAAAAATGCTTGTTATGATAAGAAAAGATTTGATGAAGGTAAAGCAAAAATTGTTAGATATAAAGTAGGTGATTATGTACTTCTTAAAAATGAAGAAAGGCATCAGACAAAGTTAGACCCTAAGTTCCGTGGTCCGTTTTTGGTGGCAGAGGTTTTAGAAGGAGACACGTACATATTGAAATCACTAATCAGTAAAAGATCTTACAAATACTCACATGAACACTTGCGAAAACTTCCTAAAGAAGAAATTGCAAATGAGTTGAATATAAGTGATAATGAAAACGTTGAAAGAGACGTTAATGATAATGAAAACGTTGAAAGAGACGTTAATGATAATGAAAACGTTGAAAGAGACGTTAATGGTAATGAAAACGTTGAAAGAGACGTTAATGATAATATAGATGTGGATGAAGAAGATATTGAAATAGATGTTGTAAACGATTAAAATGTTGAAAAGGGCGTTGTTGTTGGTAAAAGCACTAAAAGACTGTTTTAACTGATTATGAGACAATTAGAATCAATATAATCAATTTGACTCCTATTTAAAATACTCTGTCACTAAAACAAATACCTTATAAAATTATCTTATAAAAGCTACCTTAAAGAAATTAGTTTTAAGTTTAGTTTTTAACAATATACTGTTTTGTTATTTTAGTATAACGTATAACACACGAGGACGAGTGTATGTCAGGAAGGCCGTGTCGGTGAAACACACAATTTTATTATAAATGTTTTAAATGTCATTCGAAACTATCAATGACCCTGTAAAAGTATATGCGTATTATGTTACAGGATCTACTGTGCACATAAAATACTTGTTCAATAAATTTGTATGTGATCGAAGTAAACAGTTATCACATTCTTTCTTTTAATGTAAGAGCGAGGTGAAAGCATTATGCTTTACCGAGCGTGCTACTGTGCGCCATGATGTAAGCTATAAGTACCGAAAAGGTAAGAAAGAGACAAGTATGTGAATAAAACCTGTCTGAAAAATACTCGAATAGAAGAGTGCTTGTGATTTTTCATTAATGTAAAAAGCTTTAAATTGTTCAGACGCACAGTTGTTCGCTGCGCTTTATTTTAACAAAAGAAAAGAAAAAAAAAAATAACTTCAATCCTTTCGAGCTATGGAAAACGTTACCAAAAATGGTGATTCGGGCCAAGGGAATACGGCTGGCGAATTTTATAATGTGAATTGTAATCCTGACCCGACATCTGGTGAAATTCAAAATGGCGTTTGTGATCCAATCCCGACATATGTAATATGTGTTCCAAATATGAGCCTAATCGGACCACAAATATGATTTTTTTGAACATCTCGTTCCTTGCGCCACCTGGCGGCGATTTTTTTCATATATCGCTTCTATTCATGTATGTAATATGTGTTCCAAATATGAGCCTAATCGGACCACAAATACGATTTTTTGAAATATTTCGATCCATGCGCCACCTATCGGAGTTTTTTATACTCAGTTGAGCAGAGCTCACAGAGTATATTAAGTTTGATTGGATAACGGTTGGTTGTACATATATAAAGGAATCGAGATAGATATAGACTTCCATATATCAAAATAATCAGGATCGAAAAAAAATTTGATTGAGCCATGTCCGTCCGTCCGTCCGTTAACACGATAACTTGAGTAAATTTTGAGGTATCTTGATAAAATTTGGTATGTAGGTTCCTGAGCACTCATCTCAGATCGCAATTTAAAATGAACGATATCGGACTATAACCACGCCCACTTTTTCCATATCGAAAATTTCGAAAAACCAAAAAGTGCGATAATTCATTACAAAAGACAGATAAAGCGACGAAACTTGGTAGATGAGTTGAACTTATGACGCAGAATAGAAAATTAGTAAAATTTTGGACAATGGGCGTGGCACCGCCCACTTTTAAAAGAAGGTAATTTAAAACTTTTGCAAGCTGTAATTTTGCAGTCGTTGAAGATATCGTGATGAAATTTGGCAGGAACGTTACTCCTATTACTATATGTACGCTGAATAAAAATTAGCAAAATCGGAGAAGGACCACGCCCATTTAAAAAAAAAATTTTTTTAAGTAAAATTTTAACAAAAAATTTAATATCTTTACAGTATATAAGTAAATTATGTCAACATTCAACTCCAGTAATGATGTGGTGCAACAAAATACAAAAATAAAAGAAAATTTCAAAATGGGCGTGGCTCCGCCCTTTTTCATTTAATTTGTCTAGGATATTTTTAACGCCATAAGTCGAACAAAAATTAACCAATCCTTTTGAAATTTGGTAGGGGCATAGATTTTATGACGTTAACTGTTTTCTGTGAAAATGGGCGGAATCGGTTGATGCCACGCCCAGTTTTTATACACAGTCGTCCGTCTGTCCTTCCGCATGGCCGTTAACACGATAACTTGAGCAAAAATCGACATATCTTTAATGAACTTAGTTGACGTGCTTACTTGAACTCACTTTATATTGGTATGAAAAATGAACGAAATCCGACTATGACCACGCCCACTTTTTCGATATCGAAAATTACGAAAAATGAAAAAAATGCCATAATTCTATACCAAATACGCAAAAAGGGATGAAACATGGTAAGGTAATTGGATTGTTTTATTGACGCGAAATATAACTTTAAAAAAAACTTTATAAAATGGTTGTGACACCTACCATATTAAGTAGAAGAAAATGAAAAAGTTCTGCAGGGCGAAATAAAAAACCCTTAAAATCTTGGCAGGTATTACATATATAAATAAATTAGCGGTATCCAACAGATAATGTTCTGGGTCACCCTGGTCCACATTTTGGTCGATATCTGGAAAACGCTTTCACATATACAACTTCCACCACTCCCTTTTAAAACTCTCATTAATACCTTTAATTTTATACCCATATCGTACAAACTCATTCTAGAGTCACCCCTGGTCCACCTTTATGGCGATATCTCGAAAAGGCGTCCACCTATAGAACTAAGGCCCACGCCCTTTTAAAATACTCATTAACACCTTTCATTTGATACCCATATCGTACAAACATATTCTAAAGTCACCCCTGGTCCACCTTTATGGCGATATCTCGAAAAGGCGAACACCTATAGAACGAAGGCCCAATCCCTTTTAAAAATACTCATTAACACCTTTCATTTGATACAACTACAACCACTCCCTTTTAAAACTCTCATTAATACCTTTAATTTGATACCCATATCGTACAAACTCATTCTAGAGTCACCCCTGGTCCACCTTTATGGCGATATCTCGAAAAGGCGTCCACCTATAGAACTAAGCCCCACGCCCTTTTAAAATACTCATTAACACCTTTCATTTTATACCCATATCGTACAAACATAGTCTAAAGTCACCCCTGGTCCACCTTTATGGCGATATCTCGAAAAGGCGAACACCTATAGAACTAAGGTCCACTACCTTTTAAAATACTCATTAACTCCTTTCGTTTGATACCCATATTGCACAAACGAATTCTAGAGTCACCCCTGGCCCACCTTTATGGCGATATCTCGAAACGGCGTCCACCTATGGAACTAAGGTTTACTCCCTTTTAAAAAAACTCATTAACACCTTTCTTTTGATACCCATATTGTACAAACAAATTCTAGGGTCACCCCTGGTGCACCTTTATGGCGATATTTCGAAAATGCGACCACCTATACAACAACCACCACTCCCTTTTAAAACCCTCATTAATACCTTTAATTTGATACCCATATCGTATAAACGCATTCTAGAGTCAACCCTGATCCACCTTTATGGCTATATTCCTAAATGGCGTCCACCTATAGAACTATGGCCCACTCCCTCATAAAATACTCTTTAATGCCTTTCATTTGATACGCATGTCATACCAACACATTCCAGGGTTTCCCTCGGTTCATTTTCCTACATGGTTATTTTCCCTTATGTTGTCACCATAGCTCTCAACTGAGTATGTAATGTTCGGTTACATCCGAACTTAACCTTCCTTACTTGTTATATTATTGCATTGTCATCGGGTTCTGAACTATATTTCAAGTTTCAAGCTTGTAGCGTATCAGGAAGTTACTTAAATTTATATTACAAAATTCGTGCACAATGGCCGTGCGGCCGGCCTGTCAAGTCAAGCTAAATAAAACCGTTTAAAAACCAAATTCTCCTAAAAATTAAGAGATAAATTTTTTTCTTCCTGGTTTAAATTGTCCACAAAGTTCCGATAGAAGAAAATTAAAGGAGAAAAAGTTCAAGCTCGTCAAATTACAAATGTCCACTTTCGTTTCGGAACAGCCAATGGTAGGATAAACAAGTAAAGGTGTCTAAGTTCGAGTGTAACCGTAACATTATATACTCATCGTTAGCTTCAATTGTACATTTCATTTCAGATAAATTACTTTTACATACTTTTTACATAACACGTGGCACCGCCCGTTTAAAAAAAAATGTCTCCCCATTTTCTTTTACAAGAAAACTTGATAAGTGAAATATCAGTGATTCAAACTATTTTTTGCTAATTTATAGCTTATTATTCTAGTCTACGACCCTTTTAAAAATCTTTTATATAAAAGTGGGCGTGGTCTTTACCGATCTTGTCCATTTTTTCTAGAAATATTTCTTGCTATAGGGAAAATTTGTGTACCCAATTTTATTAAGATCCGTTAATTTTTCTTCGAGTTATGGCTCTCGAAACATAGAAAATTGTTTAGTCAGAAAACGGGCGATGCCACGCCCAAAGATATAGCTTATTTTATTCGTCCACGACCCTTTTAAAAATATTACATATAAAATGGGGCGGGGTCCTTAACCGATTTCGTAAATTTTTCTTCAAAGCATTCCTTATAGTAAAGGCAACCTCTCTGCCGAAATTTGTAATAATATTTGTAAAATTGATTTTATCACAAATGGGCGGTGCCATGCCCACTTTAAAAATTTTTATCAAGAGTCTCAATATCAGTCCACACGTCAAATTTCAACATTCTAGGTATATTATCAGGTTTTTTGTGTTTACCAAAATGTTATATATATAAAAAAGTGGGCGTGGTTATCATCCGATTTCGCTCATTTTCAATACCAACCTATTCTGGGTCCATATAAGCTCGTGTACCAAATTTGGTGCAGATATCTCAATATTTACTCAAGTTAACGTGTTAACGGACAGACGGACAGACGGACAGACGGACATGGCTCAATCAAATTTTTTTTCGATACTGATGATTTTGATATATGTAAGTCTATATCTATCTCGATTCCCTTATATCTGTACAACCAACCGTTATCCAATCAAAGTTAATATACTCTGATGTGCAAAGCACGCTGAGTAGGGAGAAGAGGAAATAAGAAGTTGTGGGAAAAAATGATGAGGTAATGAAAAGAGGCAAAAAGATAGCTAGGAAAAAGGAAGGAGCAGGATATACATAGAGTGGCAGGCAGTGTGCGTGGTATAGGGAAATACGGATGATCATGTAAAAAAAGGAGAGGAAGATGTTTAGGTATTAAGAGATGAAAAGAAAAGTATGTGGATATATAGTGCGCTATAAAGCAGGCAGAGCGAGAGAAGCAAATAAGAGGTAGAGAAAGCTAAAAGGATAGGAAAAAATAAAAGAAAGGTGATGGAATAAATATCGTAAAAATTGCATTCAACAAATTTAGATAATTTTGGTGTAATTAGCAGGTTTGTAAATTGCATTCATTCGCTTTCGTATTTGTATGCACATTCCGAGCGACCGTGAATACTCTACTACTTGGTTATTATACTAAAATGTAATGGGCGACGAAACTCCATACATAGAATTTTATTGAAATAAATTCTATATTTCTTATACAAGAGTTTCACTTTAACCATTCATAAAATTTTACTTACGTTCTTGGTTTTTTGGTCTCTTGAGAGCTGCTGTTACCTTCCCCTGCTATAGGCGTTGAAATCACCACTGGTTTATCCTGACTAGAGGACTTATTATTGGTCGTACTACTCCCAGAAGCAACTGCAGCCACCACCAAAGCTCTTGGCGTAGTAGATGGCAAAGTTATGGTTGGTGTTGTCATCGTCGTGCTATGTACAACTCCTACAGTTGCTGCATAGTTCTCTTCACTACCGCATGTATCTATTCGTACCCTACGTTTCTTTGGAATATTTCGAATTTGTTGTGTGAATGGAGATGCATTGAATAACACCAGTTCCTCGCTAATACGCCAAATATGTTTCTCATTTTCATCGAAAGCTACAACCATTTTAAAGTTTGAAAAATCTCGCCGCGGCAAAGGATTGGTTGGTGCAACATCGGGGCCATCATATCTGACAGAAATGAAATGCACTAAATCTTCTTCTGTGACAGTGGTTCGCTCACAGCATTCTAGGGGATCGTCTTCGGAAATTTCTATTGATGCTGTTTCAACATTTGTCGTCGATGTTGGCGTTGCTCTGCACTCACTATTAGTTGGCGTGTTCTCTACGTTAGGAGAGCTACTCTTTTGAACTTTCTCTTTCTGTAAACTGACTTCTTTGACTTCTCCGCTGGATTTTGGTGGAATATTTATATTTTCTTTCCTGGTACTTTGGGCGTTTATTTTTGGCTCATTTCGATTCTTCGTTTTCAATTTGTCGTCTGCTTCGCCAGTTTTACTTTTTGTATCGCTCGCAGTCACCGCAGATGTAGGTCTCGGTGGCTCTTCTTCAAGCGCCGGAATCGTATTTTCTATTCCCTTTTCCGTCAACCCTTTTGCTGTTGGATTTGGCCTTACTATGTTGGTTGCGTTTATTTCGATCTCTTCAACAACTTCTTTGGACAATGTGATATCCTTTGATTTGTTTTGATGTTCGTCTTTATCCAATTTCTTATCCGACGTTTGTTTGGGCAATGTTTTCGTCATTTTTTGTACATTACTTGTTGGTTGTTCCTCTTTAGCGTCCTTTTTCTTTTGAATTTTCTCCCTCCCAAATTTTACTCTGGCCCCTTTATCAACTCGCTTTGCTTGGTCGGGGTCTAACTTTTCCTTTTCTATTTGATTAGCTTTCCCTGCTTTTTTGCTCTTAGCTTGCGTTTTTGCAGTCGCAACTTTAATGCGACCCGATATAAATTTTCTTGAATGCGTTGCACTACCTTTTGCTAGCTTAGTGATTTTTAGCCTCTTCGACTGCTGTTTCGGAACCGAAACTGCATCATCGTCATCACCTCTTGTCTCTGTCTCTTTACTCAATCGCAAACGTGGTGAGACTCGTTGCTTGCTGCATGTAGCGACATTCGAGCCAGCTGCAGTTTTTATTTTTATTCTTGGCACTGGGCTGACTTTTGGCGAGGTTACTTCACTGTCGTTATCTGTTTCCTCTTCTTTTTCTTCACATCCGGCAGTACTTGTCATGACCACTTTAAGCGGGGATTTTACTTCTTCTAGCTGTTCGAGTGCATCGGGTGGTTTAATTGTACCTTTGAAACCAAGCGGATTACGCACAATTTTCTTGCGTCCAAGACTCGAGGCGCGTGAAGTCTTCAAAACGGGGAGTGCCTCGATTTGCAAGCATTTTCTTTGTTTTGCTTTCACTTTTGAAATTAGAGTTTTTATTGGCAAACGCTCGGTTTTTTCTGTAAGCTCGTACTTTGCCGGAGTATTTGGGAAAATTGTCGAAACAGCATTGTCGTCGCAAGCACCCAACGGAGGCGCTACGGCTGTTGTCATCGGTTTTGACACTCCGGCGGCCGGTTGTCGTGTGGCTGGTTTTTTGGCTGACAGTTGCAGCGCTGTCAACACATCCATTGTACGTCTTTCCTCGACTTCTGTGACAGGCTTAGCAATCTTTGAAACTGTTGTTGCTGACGTTGTCGCAGGCATTTTTGTCTTCAGTGATTGGTGGGTTTTGGCAGGTTTCTCACGCATGGCAGCAAGCCTACGGCTGACACTTGATGATGCAGTTATACCACTTGGTGATGTCGAAGGAATGGTCGAGCTTTTATCCCGCCGCTGACTCGAATCTTGCTTCAGTTTCTCCATCATACGTTCTCTTTTTCTCTGCAGATCATCTTCCAAACGATTACGCTTTTCAGCAGATTTTAACGGCACAGTTACCTTGATAGTTGTCGGCAAAGCAGATTCGCGAGTTTCATCAGCTGGAGTTTGTTTATCGACTTTACTCGGTGTCAACCAACTACGAACAGGATAACGTACTTCACCATCGTTGCTTACCAACTGAGAGTTTTCCTCTTCTGTTACGGCCAACTTCTGCCATTCCTCATCTTCCGTACTGCTTATTGTTGAAAGATTATCTAGTGATAAGCTCAGCTTATCAGGAGTTTTATGTAGATTTTCTACGACGCTTGATGAAACTTCACCTTCTTCTAGCGATTCTGCTACTGAGTGCAATGATAAACTCGAGCTCGAGGACGAACTATCCGTGGAAGACGACGATGAGTTGGATAATGTGCTTGAATTGTTGGAAGACTCTTCTTCAGCGCATATTTCCGGCAGTTCAGAAACAAGCGTATAATGTGGATTAATATTTAAAGCTGTCGTACCGCCTTCAGAGTTTTCCGTACCCTCGGCACCAAATGATTTAACACGTTTTAACACGATTGGCTCCACTCTCAGTTTCTCAGCGGGTATTTCGACACAAAAGGCACCTTCTTTTTGTTCCACGTTTGTTGTTTTTTCAGCTACAACATCATTAGAATGCTCTACATGTGCCTTAGTCCTGCTTTCCACCTCCTCCTTTCTTTTCTGGCCAGAGTCTTTCAAAATCTTATCGAGATTTTTATCTAAATCATCAGATTCGTCAGGTTTATAATATGATCCCCCTGAGGAGTAATCTGTAGCGGGTGCTGTGCTACGTGGTGTAACATCACGACTCGAACCAAAAGGTGTGAAGCGTAGCCCAGGTGTTATAGCGCTAAGTTGTGGTGTTTCAAGATCACTTTTCGTTAAAGAACCAAACAGATATGACGTGGAGTGGAGTTCCGTCGGTACATCTAGCTTTGCCGCCGGTGTATCTAATAAAGGAATGCCGGGTGTCGGTGGAATCTCATTCGATGGGGTTGGTGCCTTAAAGGGAGTTTCTAATAAACAAGCAATATTGGCAGTACGTCTATCGCGTTCTTGCTCCAAGCGCTCCTCAGTTATGGCTGGTTTTGCATTGTTATATACGCGTTTTGTAGGAATTTGAAATTTCGTGTTGTTGTCGACTGTATCATTGGTGTCCTTCAGTGTCAAATCTGGACTGACATAAGTCGTACGCTCACTCTTCATTTTCATAGCAGATTCACGTTTATCTTTTTGTGGAGTTGGAATTTTTATGTTAAATTCTTTATATCGATCCTTACTTGAACGCTTTTTACCTTTTCTTTTTGGAGTTTTTTCTACGACTTTCATGTCGCTCTTGCTTTTATGATCACATTCGCTCTCTACTTTTATGTTCTTATCCTCAGCACTGGCATTCAAACATTTTTTAATATCGCCCTCATGCTCTAGCCCAGCAGCAACATCAGCCAAAGTTTCAAGCGAACTCTTTGCATTGACTGGTTTTTTTCGACGCAATTTACGCCTTTTTACAGGCGTATCTTTCTTTCTACGCCCTGATTTAGGCAGTACAGCAGTGCTTGCTGCATTCAGCTGACGAAGTCGCGAATCGAGATCACTGGTACTGGCATTGCGCAAGCGCAGCCATTCCTCCATCATTTTGTCATCGTCTAATTTAGTTTCCTTTTCTTTCCTTCTGGTTGCGTCGCAATTGGTTGTAATCTTTGTTTTATCCTCATTTTCAGATTCATTTGATGTTACTTTTAGCTTTTTATCTCCTTCATCAGAAGATTTTGAAATCTGGCGTTTACAAGCACGTACTGCTGTTCTTCGTACCTGTTTACGTTTGGGTGTATCTACGTGATCGCTGGTGCTAACCGATAGCCGTTTGGTATCAGCCTTATTATCCCGTACTTCTTTGTTGCTCTTGTTCATAAGGGAAACATTTTGATTTTCTTTTAGTGATAATTCAGTTTTAATGACAGTCTGATTACTACTCTCCTCGTTAACAAACAAAGGCGGGACGCTGCAGCTATTGCTGCTCTCATTCGCGCTTACATCAATTGCACTAGCAGTGGTAACAATAGTAGAGTCACCACTTAGGCGCGGTAGTATTTCAACATTTTTTATAATTGGTTTAATTGATATATCTGTAGAATGATTCAAATCTCGATTAACTTCTGTCTCAGCCACGGTTGTAGTTTCACGTTTAGCCACACAACGTCGCGTCGAAAGTGGTGTGGTGCCAGTTAAAACTGGCTGACTACTCCCCTCTGCCTTTGGTGAAAACGACAGCGTACGCACATGCGACGTCCGCTTACGTGGTGTTGAAAGGCTTCTGTAGCCTTTTGTATTTTGTATACCACTGGTTGAAGGTGTCTCGCGATCCGAATTCAAACGGACGTCCAACGAAGTGGGCGCTAATACATTTTTCAATTTCTTGCATTCAGTTTGTGGTAGTTGTGCGATTTGTAAACGGTGCTCTTCTGATGTAACAGCTTTTTGCGCACTCGTAACTATAATAGAGTTAGGAGGTAGTTGATCTGCAGACACTATGATAGGCTCGGGCAGTGGAATTTCAATATGTGACCCATCCAAATTACAGATGTTGTCTGGTTGAAGCTGTTGTGTTACGGCTTCATTGTTGATAAGGAATGGGAAATTGGTCAGCAAACCCTCGTCAGTAAGAAAAAGTGGAATTGTTAGTTGACCAGTGTTGGCATCGAAATAAACCTTTAGGGTGGGCGAGGTGTATAATTTATTTCAATGTACATGTTTTTTTTTTTTTTTTAATATTACAATAAATACCTGCTCATCTGAAGATCCCTCAACTCCGGTGAACTGATTTATTATATGATCAGCTGTTGAATTACCAATGCTTTGGTCAGCTGAAGGTGCTTGTTTTTGTGCGCTCTCATTTGGATTCAATACTATTAGTTTCGATATGGAAAAATTCGGATCCATCAACGAACCGAAGGAATTATTTGCATTAAGCGTGGACAATATTTGGGTTTCACCAGCAACATTCAAAGAAGAACTTGCTGCTGCTACAGCAGTGCGTATGATGAGTGGTGTACGTGGTACACTAGATGCTGAAGCAGTTTCGGTTATCTGATGTGAAACAGTAGATAAAGAGGGTATCGTGGTAAGGTGGTGCTGTTGCTGTGTTTGTGGTTGTTGTACTAAAGCAAACTGTTGCTGCTGAGCAGCCATAATTGGTGCGGTTGGCATATTTAACATAGGTCCTGGCGCGATACCTTCAGCTCTGCATTGGACGCCTGCTGAAACATTGCTGGGTTGTATGGTTGCTGAAAAAGAAAAAGGATAAGTTCCTTTCAATACTTCAAATACTAAGAGCCTCGACTTTGATATTATACGGCTGGTGGATGAACAAAAACGTCCCAAATGTGAAGAACATAAAAAGAACTGCAACCTATCTGTGGGTTGTTGTTGTTGTATCGATAAGGACACTCCCCGAAGGCCTTCGGGAGTGTTATCGATGCTGATGGCCCTTTGCCGGATGCAGTTCAGGTAAGTTCCGATACCAAGCCCGACCATCTTGGAAACGATTTGGTATGGCCACATGCACCTTCTAGGCCATTCCGCCCTCCCACCACCTAGATCCATGAGGAGTTCGGGGTCGCCAGAACCTCGGCTGTTAATTTCTATGTTCGTACTTTATTTTTTCATATTATTTATTTATTTATTAGTCTACAAATTTTACAATTAATCACACTAAATATAATTACGGATTACAGAATAAATTACAGAAGCATACATAGTGAGCAAAATTATATTATAATACCAGCAGACCCGGCAGTCGTTGTTCTGCCACAAATTTGGTCTATCTGCATACATTTTAATAAGCTTTTTCCCTCTAACTCTGCCCTCCCCCCTCTACACTTTTTCCTAATCTTTTTATTCACTCCTCCCTCCGTCTTTTCCTCTTCGGCTCATTCTATCTCTTTCTCAGTCTCCTTCTCTCTTTTCTCTTCTCTCAAGTTCTTCTAATTCTTCTTCATCCCTTATTGCCAGTCCCAGAGGGTGGTATGTATTTTGTTCCAGTCCCATTCCGAGTCTCAGCCCCAGTCCCACTCAGAGTCTCAGTCTCTGCCTCAGTCCCGGTCCTAGTCCTAATCCCAGTCCTAGTCCGTCTCTGGTCTACTTCCCGGAAAAAAGCATCGTAAATAGTAATATAGGCAAATTTATATACCAAATTTCAGCAAATCCAATAGGACGTATGTAAATAGGTATGTGGGTATTATTAATTCATGTCTTTATTTCGGCTTCGCATATTTATCAGTTTTGCCAGGTTGATGCTTTTACTTCAAAGCTCTCAGCAACAGCTTCCATTTGATATCCATAATACACACACATTCTAGGTGTATCCGGGTCCATGTTTTGGCCTATATCTCGAGACCCTAGTCACCCCGCGGTGTAAGACTTACTCTGTACTAAAGCACACATCAACAGCTTCAATTTGATACTCATAATGTAATAAAAAAATTTTAAAAAAATTTTTTAGTTAAACGGTTTTATTGAAAACAATACTTACATGAAGTAATAATAATACTAAAAGCTAGGAAATAATAAGGTAGATCCAAGGTACTAGTCATCCCACTCCTCATCAATCTAGGGCGTTGATCAGACAATTAAATACAAGTGTTGGACGCCTGAAGTGTGATTAGGGTTCTAAAAATGTGATTAGGGTTCAGTTGGTCTTATATATGACTATCAATAGAAATTTACGCGTCCAACGCTTTTATTTAATTGTCTGATCAACGCCCTAGATTGATGAGGAGTGTGATGACTATTACCTAGGACCTACCTAATTTTTTTCTAGCTTTTAGTATTATTATTACTTCATGAAAGTATTATTTTCAATAAAACCGTTTAACGTAAACAAATTTTTTTTAATTACTTTATTTTCAAGTATTTAGTCTTTATTTAATTGCCTATTATTTCTTAATCTATTTAGTTCATTTAGTGACTCATTACTGCAAGGACTTTCCTGACAATTGTTACAATCTAATTCCTCAATACATAATCCTTCCAAAGACTTTACTCAACTCTGCGCCACGTATGCTTGTCCCTCCACCAACTCCAAGATATTTTGATGTCGTTTCTACCGGACTGTATGTAATATTTGTTCCAAATATAGGCCAAATCGGACCACAAATACGATTTTTGTGAATATCTCGATCTTTGCGCCACCTAGCGGCGATTTTTTCTTAGGTCGCTTTCTATTCTCTTATTTATTATGTGTTCCAAATATAGGCCAAATCGGACCACAAATACGATTTTTGTGAATATCTCGATCCTTGCGCCACCTAGCGGCGATTTTTTTCATAGGTTGCTTTCTATTCTTGTATGTACTATGTGTTCCAAATATGAGCCAAATCGGACCACAAATACCATTTTTGTGAATATCTCGATCCTTGCGCCCCCTAGCGGCAATTTTTTTCTTATTATTACATTGTCATCGGGTTCTGAACTATGTATATTCCAAGTTTCAAGCTTGTTGCTTATTATTATTATCTACCGGACATAGTCCTCACAGATATGTAACAACTTAGATAAAAATTATCGAAATAGAAAAATATATGGTAACAATTTATAATTACAATGACATTATAACAAAGATTTTTGTAAAAAATTCGCTACGGCTTAAATAAATACACATGTACAAACATTTATATATTAATAGGAATACTGGAACATATTAATTGAAAAGAAAGTAATCAATAACATCAGCTTTAAAATGTTCTTTACATGAGTTAAAATCGGCATGATTGCAAACAGAGTTACATAAGGAGATCATTTTGTGAATAGGTTCATTATTTGCTAAATTCGTTCTACGCGTTGGAACGTAGAAAAAGTATTTGTCCCTTAGACAACTTTCAGGTGCATAGAAGGGGAGAAGAAAAAGTAGTTCCGGAGAATCGATTTTGTTGTCGTAAATGTCTTTGATAAAGAATATACCACAAATTTTCCTTCGAATATTAAGGCACTGAATATTTAAAATTCTACATCTTAGTTCATAAGATGGCATCGATTCAAAAGTGAACATTCGTCGAAGGGCGAATTTGGTGAATCTCCTTTGACCTCTTTCTAACCGGCTGGAATGTGTGACAAAGTCTGAGTTCCAAATGATGCAGGCATATTCCAAAATGGATCTTACAAGGCTAATGTAAAGACTTTTCAGCGTTAGCGGATCAAAGAAGTTTTTGGAATTACGTTTGAGAAAGCCGAGTTTTGAATTAGCAGCACTGATTATGTACTCCCTATGAAAGTCGAATCTAAGCTTCGAGTCTATGTATATTCCTAAATCCTTAACAGTAGTTGTACGATTGAATGAGTCGCTATCGTTAAAGTAATAGCTGTTCATTATGCATGCGTTTCTCCGAGTGAATGTGATAATATTACACTTGGAGAAGTTCAAGAAAATACCGTTACTATTACACCATTTTATCAATTCCAAGATGTCTTGCTGTAGCTCATTGCAGTCGCTAATGTGCTTAACTCTGTAATAAAGTTTTAGATCATCGGCGTCCATCAAGCAACTACAAAATTTAAAACATTGGCAGATGTCATTTATAAATAAATAAAAAAGTAAAGGGCCCAGATGACTACCTTGTGGTACTCCTGATGTAATGATTATAGGCTTGGAGAGATTTCTGACAATCTTTACTATTCATTTCCTGTTTTGGAGATACGACTCAAGCCAACTTAGAGCGTTGGAGTGGATTCCGAGTTTCTCGAGTTTATTAAGTAAGATTATGATTGAGACTGTCGAACGCTTTTACGAAATCAGTGTACAGAGTGTCCACTTGTTCGCCGTCCTCAATCGCATTAACCACAAAATTAACAAATATTGTGAGATTTGTGCTGATGGATCTCCCTGGATAAAAACCATGCTGTTGAGGGACAATATAGTTTTTAAAAACTGCAAATAGCTGGTCATTTACAATTTTGTCCAGCAGCTTTGGGATGATGGATAGCTTAGCAATGGGTCGATAGTTGTCTACCTTGTTTCGAGGGCCAGACTTATAAATTGGCGATACGAATGCCACTTTCCATTCGTCAAGGAAATTACCACATTCAAGGGACTTGTTAAAGATTTTAGTAAGAGGCGAATAAAGTGAAACCGCACAATTCTTTAAGAACAAGGGTGGCAGAAGATCGTATCCAGCTCCCTTAGATACATCAAGGTTCATAAGGGACTCCAGGACTTCTTCCTCTGTAACCGTAAACTGACCAATATTTACAGACTCCACTATAGCAGATGTATCACGTGACGTACTAACTGTCCGGAACCTGTTAAATACCGACCCGAAGAAGTCGGCAAAGAGCTCACATGCTTCCTGAGTTGATTTCGGCATACCTTTATATTTTCGTTTTGAGTTAACAAAAACCCAAAACGTCTTCGGTTTGGCTTTTATGTTAGTCTCAAGCGAATTAATATATTTATCATGAAGGAACTTTCACACTTCCTGCACTCAGCAAATTTTGTTTCGTCGTCAGCAGAGCCAGTTTTCTTAAATTTTTAATGCGCTTTGTTTCGTTGGTTGTTTAACCTCAAAAGTTCTTTTGTGTACCATGGGAGATTGAAAGATCTCTTTTTTCTGTGGGCTGGGACGTATAAGTTAAGGCTTTCTTCTACTACGCTCTTGAACTTCATATACATATTTGATAAGTCTAATTGCTCACAGATTAAATTCCAATCAATGGAGTCGAAAAACGCATTCAGAGCCGTAAAATTTGCCTTATAAAAATTGAAGTAGTACTCGGGTTCAGTGGAGTTATTATCGTATTTATAGAATGAGAACTGGATAGAGATTGCTTTGTGATGAACCGATTCACAGGTGAGTGGCATATCACAATTATAAATATCACAGGATAAATCATCTATATATATAAAAAAAAGTGTACATTTTGATTGTCACTCCATAACTCGAGAACGGATAGAAAGATTGCCATGAAATTTTTAGGAAAGATACAGGAAGGAGAGATGATGGTTAGTTGATTTTGAAATCCCAAATCGGTTTAGCCATTTTTGAATTATGATTTTTTTTAGAAAAAATTCAAAATTTGAAAATTTGGTATATAAATTTGCCTATATTAGTATTTACGATCCTTTTTTCCGGGAAGTTAACCAGAGACGGGCTGGGACTTGGATTAGAACTAGGACCGGTACTGAGACTCGGAGTGGGAATGGGACTGGGACTGGAACAAAATACATACCACCCTCTGGGACAGGCAATAAGGGATGAAGAAGAATGAGAAGAAGGTGAGAGAAGAGAAAAGAGAGAAGTAGAAGGATACTGAGAAAGAAATAGATTGAGACGAATATGGTGATAGATGAAGCGAAAAAGACGGAAGGAGGAGTGAATAAAAGGATCAGGAAAAAGTGAAGAAAGGTGAGGGAGGGCAGAGTTAGACGGAAAAAGCTTATTAAAAAATGCAGATAGGCCAAATTTAGGGCAGAACAACGTCTGCCAGGTCTGCTAGTTGTTTATAAAAATTAGATCTAACACTCTGTTTAAATCATTTCCAATGTCGTGAATTTGAGATAGGTTAAAGGAGTACAATGTATCACAAAGTAAGTCCTCGACATCTTTTGTAGATATAAAGGGGGTTAAAAAGCCGCCATCACGATCTCTCACCCATTGAATAGAACCCAGATTAAAGTCACCCCAAATACAGGGCGTTTGGTGAGGTAATAGAGAATCAATAATAAAGCTGATATTATCAATATGTGACTTGTACATTCCATAATTGTTATTTGGTGGGATGTAACTAGCAATAAAGAAAATGTAATTTATACTATCAAGGAACGTTTCCCCTATATTTACAGAAATACAAATTTGCTCAACGTTGACATCATTAACGTGTAGTTGTACTTCACGACTTGTCAGAGAAGATGCTACAGCCACCAAAATACCGCCCCCTCTTGTTACTCCTGGTTGCAGTATTCTGTCTTTTCTATGGACATTATAAAAACGATAAAAAAGCTCTGATGATAAAAAATCTGCATCTAGCCAAGTTTCCACGAGTATGATGACATCAAAGTCGTGGGTCGCTGCCGATTCAAATAGCTCATTTGTTTTTGTACGCAGACCACCGGCATTGTGATAATATATTGTGAGCTTTGGATTTGTGATAGGCGCATCACTCACTGTCCTCCCTCTGTCGAGAAAAACTTTTGAAAAAACTCAAACGGTTGGATTTTGACATTTGACGGCCACAGCCCCGAGTCCATAATTTTTGCTCTATCTGAGGATGGAACTCTAATTTTGATGTTTACTTTACTTACTTTTTCTATCGCTACATCTTTTTTTATTAATTTATAGCATGATATAGAATTTTCTTTGATGCAAGTATGTTTTGCTACTTAAATTTCAATTACAAAATTAGTACCAGCCATCCAACCAGGCAGCCTGTCAAGTCAACCTAAATAAAACCGTTTAAAAAACACATTCTAGGTGTATCCGGGTCCACGTTTTAACCTATATCTCGAGACCCTAGTCACCCAGGGGTACGAAAATTACCCTCTACTAAAGCACTCATCAACAGCTTTCATTTCATATCCATATTCTATAAATACATTCTAGGGGTACCCGGGTCCACGTTTTAACCTATATCTCGAGGCCCTTGTCACCCAGAGGTATGAAAATTATCCTCTACTAAAGCACTCACCAACAGCTTTCATTTGATGTCCATAATCTATAAACACATTCTAGGGGTACCCGGGTCCACGTTTTGGCATATATCTCGAGCTACCAACCCTATGTGCAAACCACCGTGAGACGTTTACGCATCTCTTCAAACACCGGCTGCCAACTAACACACATTTTAACCTCTCTTTTTATACTCAGTTGAGCAGAGTATATTAACTTTGATTGGATAACGGTTGGTTGTACAGGTATAAAGGAACCGAGATAGATATAGAC
The DNA here is from genome assembly GCF_040869045.1 of Eurosta solidaginis. Classification (NCBI taxonomy): domain Eukaryota; kingdom Metazoa; phylum Arthropoda; class Insecta; order Diptera; family Tephritidae; genus Eurosta; species Eurosta solidaginis. Next base: position 142,853,539 of record NC_090322.1, read on the forward strand.
TTCCATATATCAAAATCATCAGTATCGAAAAAAAATTTGATTTAGCCATGTCCGTTCGTCCGTCCGTCCGTCTGTCCGTTAACACGATAACTTCAGTAAATTGTGAGGTATCTTGATGAAATTTGGTATGTAGATTCCTGGGCACTCATCTCAGATCGCTATTTAAAATGGACGATATCGGACTATAACCACGCCCACTTTTTCGATATCGAAAATTTCGAAAAACCGAAAAAGTGTGATAATTCATTACCAAAGAAGGATAAAGCGATGAAACTTGGTAGGTGAGTTGAACTTATGACGGAGAATAAAAAATTAGTAAAATTTTGGACAATGGGCGTGGCATCGCCCACTTTTAAAAGAAGGTAATTTAAAAGTTTTGCAAGCTGTAATTTGGCAGTCGTTGAAGATATCATGATGAAATTTGGCAGGGAAGTTACTCCTATTAATATATGTATGCTTAAAAAAAATTAGCAAAATCGGAGAACGACCACGCCCACTTTTAAAAAAAAAAATTTTTAAAGTCAAATTTTGACAAAAAATCAATGTCGCCACGTGGTGTGCTGGTAGCGTGCTCCGCCTGGCACACCGTATGCCCTGGGTTCGCACCCCGGGCAAAGCAACATCAAAATTTTAGAAATAAGGTTTTTCAATTAGAAGAAAATTTTTCTAAGCGGGGTCCCCCTCGGCAGTGTTTGGCAAGCGCTCCGGGTGTATTTCTGCCATGAAAAGCTCTCAATGAAAACTCATCTGCCTTGCAGATGCCGTTCGGAGTCGGCATAAAACATGTAGGTCCCGTCCGGCCAATTTGTAGGGAAAATCAAGACGCACGCACGCAGGACGCAAATTGGAAGAGAAGCTCGGCCTTAGATCTCTTCGGAGGTTATGGCGCTTTATATTTATTTTTTTTTATTTATAAGTAAATTATGTCAACATTCAACTCCAGTATTGATATGGTGCAACAAAATACAAAAATAAAAGAAAATTTCAAAATGGGCGTGGCTCCGCCCTTTTTCATTTAATTTGTCTAGGATATTTTTAATGCCATAAGTCGAACAAAAATTTACCAATCCTTGTGAAATTTGGTAGGGGCTTAGATTCTAGGACGATAACTGTTTTCTGTGAAAAAGAGCGAAATCGGTTGAAGCCACGCCCAGTTTTTATACACAGTCGACCGTCTGTCCTTCCTCTCGGCCGTTCACACGATAACTTGAGTAAAAATCGATATATCTTTACTAAACTCAGTTCACGTACTTATCTGAACTCACTTTGTATTGGTATAGAAAATGGCCGAAATCCAACTATGACCACGCCCACTTTTTCGATATCGAAAATTGCAATAATTCTATACCAAATACGAAAAAAAGGGATGAAACATGGTGATTGGATTGGTTTTTTGACGCAAAATATAACTTTAGAAAAAAACTTTGTAAAATGGGTGTGACACCTACCATATTAAGTAGAAGAAAATGAAAAAGTTTTGCAGGGCGAAATCAAAAGCCCTTGGAATCTTGGCAGGAATACTGTTCGTGGTATTACGTATATAAATAAATTGGCGGTACCCGACAGATGATGTTCTGGGTCACCCTGGTCCACATTTTGGTCGATAATTCCAAAACGCCTTCACATATACAACTACCACCACTCCCTTTTAAAACCCTCATTAATACCTTTAATTTGATACCCATATCGTACAAACACATTATAGTCACCACTGGTCCACCTTTATGGTGATGTCTCGAAAGCGCGTCCACCTATAGAACTAAGGCCCACTCCCTTTTAAAATACTCATTACCACCTTTCGTTTGATACCCATATTGTACAAATGCATTCTAGAGTCACCCCTGCTCCATCTTTATGGCGATATCCCGAAAAGGCGTCCACCTATAGAACTAAGGCACCCTCCCTTTTAAAATACTCATTAACACCTTTCATTTGATACCCATATCGTACAAACAAATTGTAGTCACCCCTGGTCCAACTTTATGACGATTACTCGAAAAGGCGTCCACCTATAGAACTAAGAACCACTTCCTTTTAAAATACCCATTAACACCTTTCATTTATTTATTTATTTATTTAAATAAATACATAAATAAAATACTCATTAACACCTTTCATTTGATACCCATATCGTACAAACAAATTCTAGAGTCAGCCCTGGTCCACCTTTATGGCGATATCCCTAAATGGCGTCCACCTATAGAACTATGGCCCACTCCCTCTTAAAATACTCTTTAATACCTTCCATTTGATACACATGTCATACAAACACATTCCAGGGTTACCCTAGGTTCATTTTCCTACATGGTGATTTTTCCTTATTTTGTCTCCATAGCTCTCAGCTGAGTATGTAATTTTCGGTTACATGCGAACTTAGCCTTCCTTACTTGTTATATATAAGAAGATATGTATATATATTATTAAATCAGTTGTTGTTGTTGTTGTAGCAATGCTTCGCCCCACCTAATAGCTGCGACCGATCACAAATTGTCATCAATATCCTCTAACGGTAGTCCGAGGAAACTTGCTGTTTCAACAGGGGTGGACCATAATAAAAGGGCTGTTAGAGGCGTTGGTTCCACATTACAATTAAAGAGATGGTTGGAGTCTTGTGGGGACACATTGCAAGTGGGGCATACATTTTGTATGTCGGGATTGATTCTGGATATGTAAGAGTTTAACCTGTTACAATATCCAGAACGAAGTTGAGCCAGAGTGACTCGCGTTTCCCTGGGGAGTATGCGTTCCTCTTCCGCAAGTTTTGGGTACTGTTCTTTGAGTACTGGATTCACCGGGCAATTCCTGGCATAAGGGTCCGACGCCTGTTTGTGGAGTTCACCAAGGACCTGCTTGTTTTTTTGCTTCATACGGCTGAGTTCTCAGGTGCCGTATTTCCTCAAAATGCTTACGGAGATGACTCCTTAAGTCCTTGGCGGTGTTGGCCCATCAATCAGATGTCTGTTGGGATGTCCAGGTTTCTTCATATTCAACAGGAACTGTTTGGTTAGCATCTCATTTCTCTCCCTGATGGGGAGTATTCTCGCCTCATTATGTAGATGGTGTTCTGGGGACATAAGAAGGCAGCCCGTGGCCATTCTGAGAGCAGTATTTTGGCAGGCCTGTAGCTTCTTCCAGTGGGTAGTTTTTAGGCTTGGCGACCATATGCGTGACGCGTAGCACGTAAACGGCTGGCCAATTGCTTTGTATGTACTAATGAGCGTTTCTTTATCTTTTCTCCAAGTACTGCCAGCAAGGGATTTGAGGATTTTATTACGGCTCTGGATTTTCGGTACAATTGCGGCTGCGTGCTCACCAAAATTTAGATCCTGATCAAACGTCACACCCAAGATTTTGTGGTGTAGGACAGTCGGTAGCGTAGTGCCATCGACGTGGATGTTCAAAATGGTCGACATTTGGGACGTCCATGTTGTAAATAAGGTCGCGGAGGATTTAGTCGGTGATTATGCCACATTTCGCGAGGCGAAATGACTGGAGAGAATTGGGAGCTAGCCGTTTATTCTGTTGCAAAGCTCATCGATCATTGGGCCTGGGCCTGTGGCCATTATTGTGCAGTCATCGGCATAGTAGGAAGCGATAGTAACTCCTTCTGGTGGCGAAGGTAGTTGTCGGGATGGACTGTGATGCCGAGCAACGGAATTGATTATTTGTGCTGTCGGAAGGGATTCAGGGGGTTGTGTAGCGCAATATATAGCTTCTCCAACCCAATTGTCAACCTCACCTTCGAGCGGCGAATCCCGTTTCACTAACAGACGAGGCTCTAGCGACCCCAAGCTCCTCATGGAACTTGGGGGTGGGGAGGGAGAGATGGCCTGAAGGTTCAATGTGGCCATATAAATCGTTCCCGAGATGGTCGGGCCAGCACCTTAATGGTGCTGTGTTACCGGAGCGTATCGGATCTGTATCCGACAAAGGACCATCACATCGATAACACTCCCCAAAGCCTTCGGGGAGTAACCTAATCGCTACAACAACAACAACAGTGCTGGCGGAATGGTCGTGATTTCGAGCAGCTGATTCGTCACTGATAGGTGAGGTTGACAATTGGGTTGGAGAAGCTATATATTGCGCTGGCAACCCCTTGAAAGGGTTGCGCTACACAACCCCTTGAATCTATTTGGTATTTTAGTCGCCTCTTACAACAGGCATACCTACCTGTGTCGGTGAACTGTGGTCAACCGTCAAGTTATTGCCTAGCGCGACAAAACACAATGATAAAATATGCATCGCCTTTGATGATTAATTTCTTTCGGACTTCTTGCAGAACAACAAGTTAACTGCTTTAACTCAGAGTTAACACCTGGCATGAGGGGTTAAATTGATCCTTTTTTGTAAAAATTTGTTTAATTAAATGTGAGCTAGAAAACTAACTTGCCGTTCTACAAGTGCGCCTTAAGAGGTATAGCCGTTCTCTCTTCTCGTCGACCATGACTTCGCGCAATATAAAATTCAAAAATCAAGCTCAGAACCATGGTGGCATCACCAGGTGAAGTAAATAGAAAACGACAGAAGATCTGTGCTATCTGAAGCGGTATAGGTGGCTTAGTCAAGGACAAGCCAAGATGTGGCCGCCCAAAGCGTTAAACAGTCGCCCAAATGGAGCAAAATGACCTAGGGATTAGGAAAAACCGATCCTTTTCAACAAGAAATGTTGTCGAAATAGCCAAAACCACTCATGTGCAAATCAGACGAATCAAGCAAAGAAACGCTATTAGAATCTAAAATAAGAAAAAAGTTTCAAAACGAAATGAAACACTGACGTCAAAAAGCTCGCAAACTCTACGAGACCAATTTGGCAAACAAAATTTTTTGTGGATAATGGACGACGAAACGTACTTGAAAATGGACCTGTAAACGTTGTCAGGTATTCAGTTGTACTGCTTGCAGTCTGGAGGACATCCTGTTTCGGAAAAACCCTTCCGAATAGAAGTTTGTCAGAAAGATTTTGATTTGGCAAGCTTTTTGTGAATGCGGACATAAATCATGGCCGTTCTTTACGATGGGAACCATCAATGCACAAATTTACTTGATATAGTGTCTTCAAAAACGTCATTTGCCATTCCTACGTCGTCATAATGGTCCAATCGTAGAGTGAATAAAACCGTTGTACAAAACTTGATATCGGGCCTCTTCAGAAAAGTGCGGTCATATGTACAGCAACGAATATGACAAAATTTCTTTACCTGTCAAATTTTGGACTAGTCCTTAGGGTTCATTCACGTCTTAATATACATGCATAAATTTCGTGTCATGTTGTTTGTCCGCGATGGACTCCTAAGCTACTTAACCGATTTTAATAAAATTTGCACACCGTGCGCAGTTGTATCCACCTTGAAAGATAGGATGGGTCGATTTGTATGGACGAAAGTTAAGCGATATCGCGCACTCGATTTTTCGATAGGATTTGGGCTCAGGAAAAAAATTCGACTACACATACCCAAAAAAATAATTTTCGAGCCTGCGAAAAAAATGGCGAAAGGGTTAATTTTTCGACCAGAACACTCCCCAAAAGCCAAAAAAAATTTTTTTTTTTTTTTTTTTTTTTTTGAAAAACTGTTATTGCCAACATTTTTGCAACATCTGATAGCTATTTTATATATTTATTTTATAAATGTATATAGTAGATATGTATTTTTGAACCTTTACTTACCACCAACAACGTTTTCGATGATTGCATCAAATGTAGGATCGTTCTCGGTCGCCTTTAATATATCCTTTACCATTTGATCCAGCATTTCATTTGAATTAATAATTTGCTGTTCTTCTGTTAGTGCATTTGTTGTTGAGGCCACATTCACAACTTCTGTGCAAATGTTAGTCTTTTGATTTTTGCACGTCAACTGTGCCTCATTACTTGTAGAATTACTAAGCGCTTGATTGATATTATCCACGAGTTTCATTTGAAATTGTGGATTATCTAATATTGCCTGGGAAAGTTCCTATAAAAATATGGCAAAAAATAAAGACTGAAATAATTTGTAAATTGTTTTTTATTATACCGGTAAAGATGGCCCAAGAAATGTTCCTTTCGCTGTCTTATTACGTGGTGTTGACTCCTTTGTGGGCCTTTCAATAATAGAAATACTTGTATCATCGAATTGTGCATTTATTTCTTCATCTTCAACACCGTTTTCTTCTTCATTTGCACTTTCATCCTCATACTCTTCATCCGTCGGTGTTTGCTCTTCGCCAGTAGATGATGTATTTAAGCAGGTCTTACGCTGACGTTTCGTATAAACTTGCTTTGAACTGAGGTAGCAAAATGGTTCGAGTACACGTCGCCTTTTTGTAGGTTTGCTTCCTGAATGTACTGGGCTTTTACGATCATCAGACGAATATAATATGGATGAGCTAGATGAAAAGAACAAATATTAACATACAATTGCACATAATGGTCTTATATTAAAACCAACTGTCTTCTTTTGTGTTTATTCTGCTTTTTAGTCGAATTTTCTTTATCCGAATGCAGGCTAGTGCTGGCGTTAGAACTTTGATTGGTACCATTTTTCTTAATTGTATCAGTTTCAGTGAGCTCAGTTTGCAAATAGGAATCTAATGCACGTTCCAGTAAAAATTTCACCTTCTCACAGAGTTTGTGTTCAAATAAATGTAAGCGGAGGCTTTTTGGCAATGAAGATAGGATTCGCTCAACTATAAGTGTTTAATTATGTATATAGCAATTACAATTTGAATCTATATTAGCTTATACTATACTTCAGGCTGTACTTACCGGTGCGTGTGATATTTACATATTCACAAATTATATCCTCCAAATCCGGACAAAAACTATGTGGCGTGAAACCTTTTTGATAAGCCGTGAGTTCCTGCTTTAGGTGTGGCGAAGTTTTGCAAAACGAGCGTGATGTCCGGTCCAAATTCTGACGCTTTAAATAGCCTAAACATAAATGGAGGGAAATTATAGCTGGTATATGGAGCCCCAAAACACCTGGTGTATACATTTTAGCAAAAACATACCTAGCACAAGACGCGCAATGTCTGAATGCAAGACAACAGCATCCATTTTTTATCTTTTTACACTTTTCAAGTACTAAACATTCCAAATTAAACACTTCGTTTAGAGCTATATTATTTTAAGAACAATAATTGCATTTGTAATATCCTTGAATCAAAATAAATACGTTTTTTAGGATTGCGAAACTGGATAAAAATAATTTGGCAATTTGTAGAAAAGCGACACAGCGGCATAGATTAGATTGATACGAATCTTTTGTTTACGCTCTCATATTTTCGCTCTCACGAGGGATTTATCTTCTAGTTGTTGCTGGCAACAATCACAGATAAATCCCTCGCGCCAGCTGAAGCGGATGCCAGAACAAAAAATGTGCCAGCCACAACGAAAAACGTGCCAAATATTTTGGTGAACTTTAGTTTGACCTACAACTGTAGAATAGCGTTCAAAAATTATGGGAAAAAGGATAAAAATACTTGTTTTAGTGTAAGTATTATTAGTTCGAAGGCGGAGGGTAAATATTATTTCCCATTCAAAAGTTATCACTAAAAACAGGTTTTGTAAATATGAACTCCCGATGCAACCTGTCCATTTTGATAAGCCCTATCCATTAAATAATGTTAACTATTATAACATAGGTCCGATTTACTGAAATTTCAAAAGAATATATGGTTTTCACTGCGAGTTAATTGCGTTACAATATTTGACTTATTAATTTAATCGAAATGTTAGTTTTACTTAGATTTGTTTATATTTAACTCTAACTAGTCATATTATTGTAAAATAACTTTAAGGAAATAAATATTTTACGACTATCATTTTATTAAATGATTGAAACTATAATCGCCGAAATGTATGTCAAAAATCCCCATTTTCGGATCTATTCATTTTTGTTTGGAGTGGCATCATTGATAAATGTTATAAAAAATGTGCATTTTGACAGCGCTCTCTCGAAACAAAGAGTTGCAAATCCATTCATCTATGCACAGCGGCATAGAAGAATGGATTTGCAACTCTTTGTTTCGAGAGAGCGCTGTCAAAATGCACATTTTTTATAACATTTATCAATGATGCCACTCCAAACAAAAATTAATAGATCTGAAAATGGGGATTTTTGACATACATTTCGGCTATTATAGTTTCAATCATTTAATAAAATGATAGTCGAATATTGATTTTTTGCTGGCTCAAGGTCCAAAAACCCAATTGAAAAAACAATGTTTTTCGGTTTTTTTATGCCAATATATTTCGGCTACACTGCGGTAACCTTCCTCAGGGCCACTGAAGACAACATAAAAACATAGAAAACAAACAATTAATATCACATATTTCACTAATAAAAATTACAAATTAACAAAATGTTTACAAACAAAAGTTTTAACAAAAATTCACAACCACATCACCCGACATCAACATACATTGCTTGGTGTTTCCGTCTGCACCGTCTAATCGGGTGTTTGCTACTGTCCTATTATTATTTAGTAAATGACGATACGCATGAGCACATCCATCACAGTCCGTTTTGTAGTTCATTCGCATTTCTGTGGGCGTGTTAATTATGTGTAGCATTTCCAATGTGTTGGTAAAAATACCAACAACCGAAAAAAGTAATTTAGTATATAAAATACCTTGTAATGGAAACTTGAACGAAGCTTGTGAAAGTATATACGTAGGCACAACAAAAGCAAAACTAAAAACGAGACTGTCCCAGCACAAATCAGATTATAAACAATGTCATCACGCTAATTTTCAGAAAACTGCACTCATGACACACTGTGCGGCTAGTGGGCACTCACCAAACTTCGATGCAGCAGAGATTCTCGCACAAGAACAAAACTACAACAAACGATACACATTGGAAATGCTACACATAATTAACACGCCCACAGAAATGCGAATGAACTACAAAACGGACTGTGATGGATGTGCTCATGCGTATCGTCATTTACTAAATAATAATAGGACAGTAGCAAACACCTGATTAGACGGTGCAGACGGAAACACCAAGCAATGTATGTTGATGTCGGGTGATGTGGTTGTGAATTTTTGTTAAAACTTTTGTTTGTAAACATTTTGTTAATTTGTAATTTTTATTAGTGAAATATGTGATATTAATTGTTTGTTTTCTATGTTTTTATGTTGTCTTCAGTGGCCCTGAGGAAGGTTACCGCAGTGTAGCCGAAATATATTGGCATAAAAAAACCGAAAAACATTGTTTTTTCAATTGGGTTTTTGGACCTTGAGCCAGCAAAAAATCAATATTCGATTAAAACAGGTCGCTAAAATCATCAATGTAAAATGATAGTCGTAAAATATTTATTTTCTTAAAGTTATTTTACAATAATACGACTAGTTAGAGTTAAATATAAACAAATCTATGTAAAATTTACATTTCGATTAAATTAATTAGTCAAATATTGTAACGCATTTAACTCGCAGTGAAAACCATATATTCTTTTGAAATTTCAGTAAATCGGACCTATGATATAATAGTTAACATTATTTAATGGACAGGGCTTATCCTACATGTCGGGCGTTCCAGGTTCTGTGATCAAAATGGACTGGTTGCATCGGGAGTTCATATTTACAAAACCTATTTTTAGTGATAACTTTAGAATGGGAAATAATATTTACCCTCCGCCTTCGAACTAATAATACTTACACTAAAACAAGTATTTTTATCCTTTTTCCCATAATTTTTGAACGCTATTCTACAGTTGTAGGTCAAACTAAAGTTTGCCAAAATTTTTGGCACGTTTTTCGTTTTGGCTGGCACATTTTTTGTTCTGGCACCCGCTTCAGCTGGCGCGAGGGATTTATCTGTGATTGTTGCCAGCAACAACTAGAAGATAAATCCCTCGTGAGAGCGAAAATATGAGAGCGTAAGCAAAAGATTCGTATCAATCTAATCTATGCACAGCGGTTTAACTGTGTGGTATTGCCAGATAATAAATATGTTTTTGAAAGAGCGCTCATTATGCCAGGCATACATAAAAAGCTTAGCGCTGCTTGATCTGACAGATAAGTTCAACTTGTGAAGCGTTGTGAATCAAACTAAGGCAAGGTGTACACGAGGCTACGCGTCATAACGCTACAGGCGAAAATTGTACACTTTGATGCCGAACACATGTATTTGAATGGAGAGCTGCATGCGAGGCGTCAGCTGCATGAAAGCGACAAAGCATGAAATTTTCGTGTAGCTAAGGGTACAGCAATGTTGGTCGCTGAGCGTGCGTACGCTTGAAAAAAATGAAGAACAAATGTTTATATACATTTTTTTATATGCAAATATGTGTAATTTTTCTTTTTATTCATTTTAAAAAATGTTACTTTAGTTAATAAAAGTGCGTGGAAGGTATATTACCAAAGCGAAAAAGAATATTAAACACCACAACAGCTTGGTTAGACATTGTTGAAGCGTTTAAAAGGCTAAAAATTGTTGGAAACTAGAGATCACCCTTTTCTCTAGTCCGCGGTGGTTTAAAATTGCCTTTCATAATTTACAAAGGCACGGAGATGCAAACAACGTTTAATACCTATTTTCCTTTGGTTTCGGGACTGATATAGCTGAAGAAATTTAATTTTTTATTTTTTTTCAATAATTGTTTGCTTTTTGTAGCGACGCTCGAAAGTAGCTTCGTGTGCAGATCTTGAGGCGTAGAGAAATTGTAGCAATATGAAATATCTTGTACGCGTCTATGACGCGTAGCCTCGTGTGCACCTTGCCTAAGTGTGATATCTTATAGGTCCGACGCATAAGCAGTTTTTCATATAGATGAGTTTAACACAAGCTTATGCATTAAGCTGGAGACATTGGTGCTTTATCGGTAACCGTATCGGTAACCTTTTAACAGCTGATTCGACCAACCTTATGAGAATCAATGCAATCGATTATTGGTGCCGCTAAAGTCGTAACCGTATCGTAGCCAACCAATTGGGTTTTGGTTTACCGTCGTAACGATAAACAGCTGATTACGTTAGGGATACGGATACAGCGATACGACATACGGCACCAATGACTCCACCCTTAAGGGAGAATTAATGGTGATTATAATCATAAAGCCATAACCAGATAAATCAGCTGATCGAACCTACCTTATGAAAGGAATGTAATCGATTAATGGTGCCATACCATAACCCTGCACAATTTGTTTGATTACGTGTTCCATTTTCTTCATGTTGGAGTACTCTAACAATACTCCTTTGCAATGCGTTTGCGGACCACCATAAGCCGATCATTGCTCGTTTTTTAACGACAGTGATCACGACACGATGACGATCGAACAGAGTTGCCAAAAGTAAAATATTGCATGCAAATAACTAATAATAAAATTTTACTTTGGCAACTCTGATAAAATGCCACAGCGCACTAGTTTAATGTATACATATTATATTCGTTTCTTTATTCACGTATTCGTATGCGTATTATATTAGTTTCTTTATTCACGCAAATGCTAAATAACATAAGAATATTCGTAGTATAAAATATAAAAGTTGTATTGCCCCTCTTCATTTACTTTCATTTTAAATTAAATTCACTTCAATAATTCTTTCCGACACAATTCCTCTTTTGTACTTTGGCATATGATCCTCTGTGGGTGCTCCATGGAGTACTACAGTGAAAATACTTTGGAAAGTACTCTCACGTATGTACTCTATGGAATACTCACAAACAAAGCGAGAGTGGAATCACCTACTCCTCTCCTAGGACATCGCAATGTTAATTGGAGCACATTTTTTGTATGAATACAGATTAGATTTGGAGCAGTCCTATACTCCCAAAGGAGTATTCCTTACATTATTTATAGATTATTCGCGTTTTTTGAAGGGAACGCTAACGCCATAGCCAATCAATTGGTTTTTGGTTTCTCGCCATATCCATAACCTAAAAATATTTGAGTTGGTGAATTTAATAACTTTTTTTAGATTTTCTTCATTGTTTTGGATACGTTATGACTAAGATACTTATTTCTTGTGGAATATGTTTGTAATTTTTTGCGCTTTCATCATTTTTATGAAATTTTCACGATTTTTAGGTTAAGGCACCATTAATCGATCACATTGAGATGGTTATGGATATGGGTATGGTTACGACTATGGCGTTGGGGTTAAGGAAGTTTAATTTGGCTTTAATGAGTAGATTGCACGTATTTTTATGGACAACGGTAGAATGAGCGACACTGGCGCCATCTGATATAAAAAGTAGCCACCTCCCAAATTTTTTTCCAAGCAAAGCACAAGAAGAAGAATTTGACAGTTGATTTGGCTAAGGTGTTGGCATACCTTGCCAGTGAAATTATTTTTCCCACTGGTTGGTAAATTTTCTAACATTTTTCACAATTAAAAGCTGCAATATAACAATCGATTACGACACAAAATATGTTAGCAAGTATTTTTGTTGTATATTGATAATGTTTGTAACAGTACTTCGCGAAATTTTGTATATGAATGGGCAAGGCGTAATAAACTTCGATTGCCAAGTCTGAAGTTCCTTCATATTTACAAACGCAACATCTTGGTTGATTGTGGCGATGTTACTGGAATGCATAAGCTTGTGTTAAACGCATCTATATGAAAAATGTCATTGTACCGCGGCCTTAAGCATGTGTTAAACTTATCCCCTTCAAAAAACGCAAGTACTCTATAAATAATGTAAGGAATACTCCTTTGGGAGTATAGAACTGCTCCAAATCTAATCTGTATTCATACAAAAAATGTGCTCCAATTAACATTGCGATATCCTAGCAGAGAAGTAGGTGATCCCACTCTCGCTTTGTTTGTGAGTATTCCATAGAGTACATACGTGAGAGTACTTTCCAAAGTACTTTCACTGTAGTAATCCATGGAGCACCCACAGAGGATCATATGCCAAAGTACTAAAGAGGAATTGTGTCGGAAAGAATTATTGAAGTGAATTTAATTTAAAATGAAAGTAAATGAAGAGGGGCAATACAACTTTTATATTTTATACAACGAATATTCTTATGTTATTTAGCATTTGCGTGAATAAAGAAACTAATATTTCTCTATACATACTTTAATATGTATACATAAAACCAGTACGCTGTTGCATTTTATCAGAATTGCCAAAGTAAAATTTTATTATTAGTTATTTGCATGCAATATTTTACTTTTGGCAACTCTGTTCGATCGTCATCGTGTCGTGATCACTGTCGTTAAAAAACGAGCAATGATCGGCTGATGGTGGTCCGCAAACGCATTGCAAAGGAGTATTGTTATAGTCATTGTTTACTATACTATATAGTTTGGCAGCTTAAGTAGAGGTTATGTTGCGAATAGAGTGGAAGGCAGTGGACTAGGCAGTCGAATGTCATATAATGAATGAATGGTGTTCGGAGATTTTTCAAAGTTAAAAAAAAAAAAAATGATAAAAGCTTTAATATAAATAAAACTATTGTTTTAATAACAACAAAAACGCCATATGTATTCTGTATACATAAATTTTTAAGGATTATCTCACTATAAAATTTGAATTAAATAATCTAAAGTTTTTTTTGAAATTGGGTCGAGAACTGTGCGTGTGAATGTGCGAATTTTCACCAATCAGCTGTTAATTGCGCTACTTGGTAAAATTTACAATGGTTATAGTACTGCAACATGAAGAAAATGGAACACGTAATCCAACAATTTTTGCAGGGGATCTATATGAAAAACTGCTTATAGCCGGAGTCATTGGTGCCGTATGTCGTATCGCTGTATTCGTATCGCTAACGTAATCAGCTGTTTATCGTTACGACGGTAAAGCTGGAGTCATTGGTGCCGTATGTCGTATCGCTGTATCCGTATCCCTAACGTAATCAGCTGTTTATCGTTACGACGGTAAACCAAAACCCAATTGGTTGGCTACAATACGGTTACGACCTTAGCGGCACCAATAATCGATTGCATTGATTCTCATAAGTTTGGTCGAATCAGCTGTTAAAAGGTTACCGATACGGTTACCGATAAAGCACCAATGTCTCCAGCTTAAACCAAAACCCAATTGGTTGGCTACGATACGGTTACGACCTTAGCGGCACCAATAATCGATTGCATTGATTCTCATAAGGTTGGTCGAATCAACTGTTATAAGGTTACCGATACGGTTACCGATAAAGCACCAATGTCTCCAGCTTATGGGTCGGAGCTGTAAACGTATACGCGTGTAAAAAAACACGGCTAATATGGCAGCACTTGCGGCTTCAACTTGTGTCAAATTCTTTTGCTTTGCTTTTTGACAGACCCAAGGAGACCCCAGTTGTTTTCGTTGTCCTTTTGCAAAGGACGAATTAAATCGATTGGAGGTGGAAGAGTACAAGTTATTTAAACAATTTGATTGTAAAAAAGAAACATAATTAACAATAAAATCAAGTTTAGTTAATGATGAAAAGTGATTTGTGTAACATTGTAAAAGTGAAAAGAAAACCTTGCAAGGAAGAGTAGAGAGCGTCCTTGGTAAAGAGAAAAAAAAAACAATTTGGATGGAATTAGCTGCCACATAAGTGTTGTTGGTGTGATTTCATAAACGCTTTGATGCACGCCCATTACAACAAAAATAAAAGCAACAAAATAAAAATGCAATCGCAGAAGAACGGCAATAATAAATAATCAAACAAAAGCAACAACAATTTAAAGAGCACAAAGTGTGTGCAGTGTAAAATATAAGTATTATTAATTTAAATGAATGATCATAAGCAAAATAGTGAGGTAATACTTGTTTACAATATACAAATGATTTGTGGAAAGCGTACCTAAAACAATTCCAAGCCTTCATACGACCGCGTGTATATTTGGGTGTCCCATTGAACGTGTGTGTATGGATATGTTTATGTGCAATAAATGTGTGCTTATATGGCTGCCATTGCTGGTACATTCTAAAGGCAAATAAAAGTAGTTTCATATTTCAACTTTCAGCAAAGGAATTTAAAGTGTTTTTCTATACATACATACATATATGAAGTAAATGTTCCGTATTCCCCCGCGCTAGTAAATTAACACAAGAAAAGTGTATGTGAACGAATTTCGGCTTAATCTGAAGTCACACAAAAAAAACGAAAAATTGAAGTACGCTTATCAGAAACTCGCGTCTCCGTTGGCAGCAAAAATAGTGTAGCTGATATTCCCTTCCCTTTGCAATCGGATAAAAACATGGCCATGGCAAACAATAGTAATAGTAGCAGCAGTGCTGTTGGTGGTAGTGGAAGTGGTGCTGCAGTCGGTGGTGTAGGTGTTGCTGCTGGTGGCAACAATGATTTGTGGCGCGAATGTGTTGCCTGGTTGATGCGTTGCAAAATTTTACCAGCCGATCACAAGGCTAATTGGCCAGACTCAGAAATACGCGTCCTTGCTTTGACACTGCGCGATGGTGTCTTACTTTGCAATTTGGTTATTTATTTGGATGCCAATAGCATGGACACTAGTGACTTCAATCGCAAACCTCAAATGGCTCAGGTAAGTTTTGAATACAATAAAACTTAAAGATTTTCAGCGCTTCAAATAATCCAAGTAGTTTATACACAAGGGTTTTTTTTTTTTTTGGTTTTAATTGACACCGCAAACGCAAGCGTCGGTTGGCAAGGTGCTTTGCAGAGCCCTTATACTGCCAGGTTATCTTTCAATTTTGTTATTTGTATAAAGTTAATTTTTTTGGTTTTTTCCTTTGGCACCACGCCAGTCACAAAATTATTAATATATATTTGAAAATTCCCAGGTTTTCTTTCAATTAATTCACTTCGTGTAATCCAAATTAGATGTTTCTTATCTCCAATCCTTAAATATGTGTGTGTGTGATCATCCCTCAGTTTGCGATTCCGCCAAATGACAGCAAGCTAATGTCATTTCATAACATTGAACACCGCAAATACCATACTGGCAAAGTATACAGTGCATCCAACTGTCACCTAGCCATTCCTCAAGATGAGGTTTAACAAACTATCAAGATTTCAAACATTTTTTTTTTTTGAAACAACAATAAGATGTATATGCATTTATACAAAAGTTATTATCATATTATATTATTATGTTCAAACTTGTTAATAGTTTTAAGAAAGTCTATTAACTCTTTATATTAACCTATATTCCTTGATCTCAATAACTCAGTGAGACTGTTAAATTTATTAAAAATATTATAGTTAATTCGATTTGATTGAAACAAACAACAATCAAAAATTATATGATCTGCCGTTTCTGGAAAATTGCAGGAAAGACAGTGACTGGACACCCTGGTGTTGAACTTACTAAGGTAATAATTACAATAAGTATGACCCATCATTAATCTATTAATAAGCTTAATCTCAATACTACTAAAATTAATCTTTTTGTCTCTATACCACGGAATTTTGATAACATCATTAAAAACCTCCGCAAAACGATTACCTACAGAAAGACTTAAATTTCTGAAATCACTATTCCAATCATTCCAAATTTCATCATTAATCCTCAAAAGCGCTTCATATGGAGTAAGCCCAATAACCAAATTCTGACCCGCTAACACAGCAGTTTTAGCAGCAATATCAGCTTTCTCATTAAATTCAATGCCCATATGACCTGGTACCCAAATAAAATGAACTGTAACTAAATTTTTACGCAACTGATACAGTAGGTTATGAATTTCAGCTACAATAAAATTGTCAGTACACACCTTATCTAACACCTCCAACGCTGATAAGCTATCAGAAAAAACACATTGTTCTGTAAATCATATACACCACACCCAACACAGTCACTAGAACAAGAAGCATCCGTAGAAAAGATATAAAAACCATTTCCAATCAACGTATTTTTCATTTCATTATACATCATCTTTACCTGGACATTCCAATAATTTTTTTTTCACCCAACAAGACTATGCTTTTTAAAAACAAGATTAGGATGTTTATTGAAACCTACAGTGGTAATAATTCTATCAAAAATATTTTTGAACTTATAATAAGTTATGCTGTAACTGGTATTAACTTGTGGTCCATTAGCAACCAATTCCCTTAGATCCGAATTTTTCATCCACTGCTGAACCAACTCTTTACCAGTTAACCATTTAGATCTAAATAAGGGTGGCAGCTCACTTGCAATCACAAATCTACTATGAACTGACGCACTTGGTGGCACACCTATACACCTTCTCAAGGTATCACTAACAACTCTAGACAACCTTAGATTGTAACCACTTGGAGCATTTGCCCATGTAGTACATCCATACTCTTGTTTTGATCTAACAAAGGCCCTATAAATATTTATAGCAACTTTATGAGAAAGACCAGCTTTTATAGAAGTTAAACGTTTAACAAGGTTATTTGCCTGTACTATCTCTCTCTTAACCTTAATAACTTGATCATTTAAAGAACCAATCGAATTTAAAACTCTGCCAAGAAATTTAATTTGACCTACTTGTTCAATTTGACTCTCTCCAACCCTTAATGCAAGGGAATTTCTGTTACCTTTAGCCATATACATAAACTTTGTCTTAGTAACATTAATATCTAAACACGACTGATTACAAGATTGTTGAAAATCTAAAACCTTTGCCTGTAAATTTTCAAAAGCCCTATCTTGAGACCTACCAACCGAGACAATAAGAAAATCATCTGCAAATTGAAAAATATGAGTACTATCATCACTTAGAAGATGTAATTTTGCAGTATATAAATTAAAAAGAATAGGCGATAAAATACTACCCTGTGGCAAACCATTTTCAATGTCGTATTTGATTTTTTCCTAATATTAATGTTCTTCCGTGAAGAAAATTATATATCCAGCTAAAAACTTTACGATCAACACCACAGTTATTAAGTATTTCGATCAACTTCACTATATCTACACAGTTATATGCATTCGATAAATCTAAGCTGCATACAAAAACCTTCTTTTTGTTATTTTTTTCAATACCAATAACCTGAAGGCATTCATTAAGACATACCGTTGTGGATTTATGCTTTCTATAGGCAAAACTTCTATTAGGAACAATGCCATTTTTCTCAACAAAATCAGTTAACAACTCCTTAATAACCAAATTTATACTCTTTATCACAACCGAAATTAGGGAAATTGGTCTAAAGTTACCAATCTCATTTAAATTCGCCCCAGCTTTAGGAATGGGCACGACTGAAATTCTCCATGAGTCTTTAATAATATTAAGATCAAAATGACCTTGCAAAAGCTTTGCCATGTTAGAAAATGTCTCAGGATTAAGTGCATTCAACATCTTATATGTTATCTTATCTTCACCACCAGCAGTCGACTTTTTTTTAGCAATTATCTCACTCAAACCCATGAAACTAGCATCAAAATCCACATTCATAGTACATGGTAACAATGGTAATCTATCCAACATAACATGAAGAGACGGACTTTCTTTATTAACTACTTGATTACCTAAAAATTCCAAATATGGAGCATTATTTTCAGACAGCCACAACGAAACTGAACTCGCCCCAACATTCTTAACATTGTTAATAAGAAACCATGCCTTTTTTGTATTTGGTTCAGAATTCAACGACTCTACAGCCTCAAAAAAACTTTTCTTTTTTGCCTCTTCAACACATTGCTTCCAGTCCTCAAGTAATCGACAAGCCTCATCAAGATCCTCCCTTCTTGATACCCTTCTTGCCTTACACCTAGCTGCATTTAGAATCCTATATTTCCTTTCCAATTCATTATCCCACCAAACTTTAGGTATATGCTTAAAATGATCCAAATCAATAGACGCCTTTTCTCTAGCCTTATCAAATTTATTTGTTAAATCATCTAAATTTTCTATATTTTTAATCTCATAAACTTCTTTCACAAGTAGATTTTTAGACACAAAAAGAGATGGAAATTTGGAAATATGCCCAATATCAATTATAATCGGACAGTGATGACTATTTCCAACATACATACGTTTACAACTCCATTCTACATCAGACAAAATGTTTGTAAAAGAAAGATCCAGAACACTAGAATACCCTTCATCCATCAAGATTGAGCTAACATAATATGTTTTGGTCCCGTCATTTAGACATCTAAAACATGAGTTTTCCAATATTTTAACGAGCAATTTACCTTTGGAAGAATCCAAATTTTCACCCCATCCAGTTAGCCTAGCATTAAAATCCCCCAACAATAAGACATTTGATTGGGAGTTTAAAAAGGCAATCAATTTTGACATTCCAGAATCAAAAACTGCGCTAGGGATATTAGGCTGAAGATAAACACAACAAATCATCAAGTTATGAGTAAGATTTGTTGTTTTTGCAATAATGATATCACAATCAGTATTAGTTATATTTAACTCTACAAAACTTAAAATTTGTCTTAAAAGCAGTCGCAACACCACCATGTATGTATGTATGTATTTATTTGAAAATTTGTTCCTAGCACAACAATTTTGACAAATTATTAAACAGTGCTAGTCATGAATAGCATGAGCTATAAAAATTGAACATTTATAATAATAAATTAGATTAATCAAATTAAATTAAATATAGCGGACAATAGTGAAATATTTATGTATGTAAATGTAAATCTTAAAACTAAAGAAAAGTAGTTAATAAATATTAAAAGACAGCAGTAGTGATGATAACCTTTGGCTGGTTATAGATTGAATAGTATTTAACAAACAAAGAAAGAAGACACAGAGAAAGGAAAAGGACTTAGAAATGAACATTTTAACAACAACAATATGAGATCCAGTTTAAGAGTCGTTAAAAAATGATGTTAGCTCTTTTCTGAAGTGCAGAGCATTACTTAAGAGTCGAAGACTAGTAGGTAGCGAGTTCCAAAGACGTATTGCAGTAACAAAGAATTGGCGCTCAGAGGTTAGCGAGCGGTATCTGATGTGCTTAAGAAGAAGCACCGATCCCATCCCATAACCATCCGGTCTAGTTTTTTTAATTAGTTTAAAATTAGTTAATTTATGTTCAACTACATTTTCATCATGGGAGAAAATCTCCTGCAAAACTACAATATCCACATTATTTTGATTTAAAAACATATCAATATTTGATTTATTCGTTTTTAAACTTTGACAATTATATTGAAGGACTCTTACCATTATGATTATTTCTAAACCTTTCCATTCTATTCTTCAGTGACTCAACTCCCTCATTGTATTTTAAATTAGCAATAACCGAAATAAGAGGATCATCTCTATTTAATTGGAATCTTTCACATAAAGCATTTATCTTATCTATATCTGAAACCTTAGTCCAACCAGCCCTTTCATAACAAGGAACAAACGAACTTTTTGGAAAACTTTTCTTGACCTCAATCGCTTTCTCAACTTGCACAGGCATTTTAGCCACTTTACTATACTTTTTCTTCACCAATCTGTTATTAATTTCATTATCATTATTCAGAACCTTTGGTTCAGCACTCGGTAACTCTGGAAAATTAGCATCAAAGTCCTCTAACAACTGAAACCTATTTGAATTGTTTAATTGAGCATATGTATTAAAAGTCTCTTTCTTACTAATTTTTTTAATAGTCATGACCTCAATTACCTCCTTCTCTTTTTGCCACCTAGGACATAAATTCCTGTTGATAGATACATGATTCCCATCACCACAGAGAATACACTTGGGATTTGTACATTTCTCAGCACACTTACCCTCAATTCCACATAATATGCAACGAGTTTTAGCCCTACAACATAACTTAGTATGGCCAAGTCTACCACAGTTAAAACATTGCTTTGCTGGGCGAAAGTAATGTAGAACTTTGAAATTAGTATAGAAAATTGTAATTTCAGAAGGAAGTTTACACCCTTCAAAGAAAATCTTAATTGTTTCTGTTGGCAAAAATTTAGTTTTATCATCCCTATCTCTTCTTTTAATCCTTGAAACACCAATTACATTAATATCTGAACCAATATTTTTGAAAATTTCCTCATCAGTTAACTCCTCCGGAATATTTCTTACAACACCACACGTCTGCAAAAAGGATTTAGGGATAAATGCCTTTATATTATTCTCCCACAAACCCTTGTTATCTAAACAAGCATTGGCCATTTCTACATTTTCAAAAACAATTTTGTAAAGCGTTCAATATCAAAAGTCTTAATTTTATTCCAAAAATAAAGTCCATTTTTAACATTAATATTTTTAAAAAGACTTGACTTAGCAGTATCAATCAAAACAGCAGGCAAACCATTATAATTTAAGGGAAAGTAACTTACCTCACGTTTACGATCATTTGTCTCAAGCAATTCACCCCTATCAAAATTACTATTTAAAAGGTTATGAGTAGCCACGCTATTTCCACCATTTGAATTCAAGGCAACATTCAAACAATTTTCACCACTATCACCATCATTATTCAATACTCCATTTTCCATTTTTTCTTTTGAGGTTATGTTTATTAATTCATTTTCAATATGCTTTTTAGCTTCCTTAACCAAAAAACTTTCACGATTAATATTTACGCTACCATTTTCCATAGCCTTCATTTTATCATCAGAAAATGGATTTGAGGTTATGTGTGTTGAAACACCCTGACCACCAGAAAAACAATTAGTGTTGTTTTCATCATTTTTATTCAATAGAAACATACCCTTCCGTACCAGCATGCCTTGAAGAGCAGGCATATTACTACTTTTTGCAGCCCTTTTAACATTTCTTCTAACTTCAGCCTTAATTTTTTTCCTTTTCATCTTTCTACTACCAACCTCATTCCTAGAAGGACTAGATATCAACTCCTCCATTAAATTGAAATCGTCAAATCGAGACCCAGCAGTAGCCCTAACATCCATAAGTTCATTTCCCTCACCCAAAATCCTAACCTCACCACCACCAGGATCTCCACCCTCCACATCTCCTACACCAACATCATCCGACGCCGAAGCGTCCTCCATTTTGAATTACAAAATTAAAACAAATAATTAGATATTAATAACAAGGAACAGTAAAAATTGACAATTAAATGCATACACATTTATAATCCACTTCTGGACACACAAAAGACAACAAAAATCAAAAAAGTCAAAAAAGTCTGAAACTTATCTTAATTTAAAAAAAATTTTCCTTTATAAGATGGCGTCGGCAAAAGTTTTCTTCACACTATATCCGTATTTAAAAAATCAGTCCGCTGTCTGCAAATGTCACACGAAGAATATACACAAGGGTTTCAACCCACGTTTCTGTAAGGACCTATTTTTCAATGCTTGATTAAAATACACTTGAACTTAACCATCTTTTAACCCTGCAATTTGTTATGCTTAGGGTTAATTCTTTAGTGAGAATTTAAGCTGCTGGTAAAGTTGAGCTCATTGTTATCTTGGCACTTTGGCAATTTACAACAAAATTTTACTACTCATCGTAGTTAAAGCTCCTTTGCCGTGTCAAATTACATAAACGCGGAAGCCCAAATCAAGCAGCAACATTGTCGAAGCTTTTTTAAGGGTACATATATTGATTAGAAGGCATTTGTGATGCTTCAAAAAGTTTAGAAGCTCGATTCGATAATTTACAGCTTGGGATTGCTCGAAAGCCGTGCATATAGATTGATACATACGCTGCCAAGGTTGTATGCACTATTTATTGGCTCTAAGGTTTTATGATATTGATGTTATAATTTTTAGGTTCATCAAAAACCGAAATTGTACCTGCACAAGGTTAACTGGGCCCACTGGTATACATTTATGATTTTATCAAAAGGGTTCTCGCACCCATTTCTCTTAGCCCCTATTAATATAGGAGTGCTAGATATTTATTTATTTATTTATTTATCAGTCTACAAATTAAATAATTATACAGACCAAATATGCCGACACTTAATTCTCAGATGTAATACACGATATAAACAACATAAGCAGTCATCAATTTTAAAGTAATATTTAAACAGTATTGAATTAAACGCTTGACAATTTCAATTAAAAACTTAGAAGTAAGCAAAAGTTAAAATGTTGTAAATGTGTTAAAATGTACTCATGAAGGAGCTAGTAAATATGTAATAATTTATGAAATTGACAATAAAGCAAATTAATAGTAGATAAAATATATACAGAATAGAATTTATACAGAGTAAATTTGATTGCATACATATAAAAATAATGATCACAACGCAATTTTGCAAACAAGTTTCAAGTAACTGGTACTTCAAATTTGAAACAGAGGGTTGAACAGTAACTATATAACGGTTTAGCGTTCTTTGCTTCATTTCGAATTACAAATTTAATGTAGTTAAAAGGTATTTTTTAATACCAAGAAACGAGTCGCAGACGCCTAAATTTTTACAGTGTTTATTAAAATCACGACATAAACAGTGAAGTGGTTCGTACATTTCATAATTCGACCTGCATGTAGCTACAAAAATTGATTGAAAATGTCTAGGTGGCCTAATAGGAAAGTTAAACTTAATTTCTCCAAGCAAAAATGGACTATTTATTGACCCTCTTATTAATTTAACAATAAATAAGACACCAAGCATCTCCCTGCGGCTCTGCAATGTGGGCAGCTGTATTAGTTTTAACCGGCTGCAATAGGAGGGAAGATTTTTAGAAGGATCCCATGGTAAGTGTTTTAAAGCGAAAAGCAAAAATTGTTTCTGGACCGATTCCAGCTTGTCAGAATGAACCTGATAACGCGGATTCCAAATTATTGAAGCATATTCCAAAGTAGGTCTGACCAATGATATAAAAAGAGTTTTTGTAACGTATGGGTCATTAAATTCTTTAGACCAATTTTTAACGAAAGCCAAAGTACCTTTAGCGCTATTCACGCAAGATTCAATATGAAGTTTAAAATCGAGTTTTGGGTCCATTGTAACGCCTAAATCAATAGTGACTTGCTTGATTACATAGTCGCCAATAACATAATCATGGGATTGGAAGGACTTCCTTGTAAAACACATGAACTTACATTTAGGTAGGTTTAGTGACATGGCGTTTACATTACACCAGTCACCAAGACTATTCAGATCAGCCTGAAGACCTGCCCTATCCACGGGTGAGCGGATAGGCATTATAAGTTTGACATCATCAGCGTACATCAACGGCTTGCAGCTCTTCAAAACACTAGGAAGGTCATTAATGAACAACAGTAACAAAACCGGACCAAGATGGCTGCCTTGAGGAACACCAGAAGTTACGTTTATGAACCGAGACCAACAATTATTAAATATAACTCTTTGTTTTCTTTCCTTCAAATAAGAAGAAACCCAAGATAGAAGCAAAGCGCTTCCCAAGGCAGTCGGTTCTATGTACCGGAGCGACTCGGGATTTTTCCCGACCAAGGTAACCCCATTTAATTTGTTGCGTCTCTCCCACAAATTGTCATCCTCCCAGCAGCTCCTTTCAGCAGGACTGCTCCATATTCTCTTACTCCGGGAAGGCATCGAACCCAATCCGGGTCCGTCTCCTGACCCCGGTCCTGAGAAATGGTTTTGCTGCATCTGCCGGAAAAAAATCTTTTTAGGACGGTTATACTCTGTTCAGTGTGTCTCGTGTAAGGGATGGTTGCATCGGACAGGTTGTTCTGGGCTTGATCCCAAAACCCGACGTCAACGTAACTTTAATAAATCTTTTGTGGCTCCTTGCTGTTCACGCCCAAGGTCGTCCCGTAGTCATCCGGGTGCCCCAATGCTTGCCCAAGGACGCCCAGTCCCAGGGCCACAACAGCAATTGCGTCCTGGCCTTCCACAACCCAAGCGTAGTCACCCGTCACTTACCCCCAGAGTGGCGGCGTCTCCCCTTATGCACTTCAGAATTCTGCAGTTAAACTCTAATGGACTAACTGGGAAGATTACGGAGATAGTCGATTTCATGAAGCGGCACAACATCCGCATTGCTGCGATTCAAGAGACTAAACTCACAGCAAGATCTGCATTGCAGACCTGCTCTGGGTATAATGTCCACAGGAAAGACCGCGAGAGCGGAAATGTAGGCGGCCTCGCGTTTATCATACACCACTCTGTGCAATATCATATATTTGATACCGATATCGACCGCAGGCACAGTGTCTTAGAACGTCAAGGCTTATCTTTCCGGTCAGGCGATGCAAACCTAGAAATCATCAACTTCTACATCCCTCCTGCCACCTGTTGCCCCAGTCGATACCGCCCTAATATCAGAGCCTTACTCACTGGCAACAATCGCATTATCTTAGGCGATTTCAATGCCCATCACGATCTATGGCAATCAAACTTGCGGGCGGACAGTAGGGGTGAGATGTTGGCGGATCAAATAGAAGAAACGACGTTCTGCACAATAAACGGAGGCGCCCCACACGTATGGTCGGAAGCTGTCACAGTTCGCCAGATATCTCAATCGTGAGCGCAGAACTCGTAAACTGCGTCAACTGGCAGCCGATGGTAACATTGGCATCCGACCACCTGGCCATACTTATTTCGCTCGAGCGTACCGCCGACTTCATCGTCACCGAAAAACGGGGAGAGTGCCTTCCGTAAGGTCATTAAATCCGCCTCGGCACATTTCATTCCCGCCGGGAGAATTCCCGAAATCCGGCCCCACTTCCCGGCGGAGGCCGCAAACTTAGCGAGAGAACGTGACCTTATAAGACAGTTTGATCCAGGCGACCCCCAAATAAGGGATATAAACCAACGCATCAGATTGCTTGTGGATGAACACAAGCGGGCGAAATGGGAGGAGCACCTAATAGGTTGTAAACTCTCTACCGGTGTGGGTAAACTTTGGTCCACCGTAAAGTCCCTATCGAATCCGACTAAGCACAAAGACAAAGTTTCCATCGCCTTTGGCGACAAAGTGCTGTCGGACGCGAAAAAATGCGCGAGCGCTTTCTGCCGACAATATATAATGCATCCTACGGTCGACAAAGATAGACGGAGAGCCAATAGACGCGCACATAAACACAAATTCAGCGCGTCACCAATCACCATCACCGCTAAAGAGGTTGAGGACGCCATTGGTCGTGCTAAACCATCCAAAGCAGTGGTCCCAGACGGCATAGCCATGCCGATGCTTAAAAACCTAGGGAAAGAGGGGTTCAAATATTTAGCGCATGTCTTCAATCTGTCTCTTTCCACCTTTGTCATACCTGAGAAATGGAAAATGGCCAAGGTGGTCCCGCTACTAAAGCCTGGGAAACCAGCTAACATAGGTGAGTCGTATCGTCCGATATCTCTCCTATCGCCAGTGGCAAAGACGCTTGAAGCCATTTTGCTCCCTTATTTCCAAGCAAATTTGCAGCTAGCCCCTCATCAGCATGGCTCCAGAAAACTCCATAGCACTACCACCGCGCTAAATGCCATTAGCACCCAGATAAATTGCGGTTTAAATCAATACACCCACCATAGAACAGTACTCGTAGCGCTAGACCTATCAAAAGCTTTTGATACGGTCAACCATGGCTCGTTACTGCAGGACCTGGAAGGGTCTACCCTTCCCCCATGTCTTAAAAGGTGGACCGCAAATTATCTGGGTGGTCGGCAGGCATCGGTGCAATTTAGAAACGAAACATCAAAACCAAGGAGAATTAAACAGGGGGTGTCACAGGGTGGTGTCCTATCCCCACTTTTGTTTAATTTCTACATATCTAAGCTACCTTCACCACCGGAAGGAGTCACAATCGTTTCCTACGCCGATGACTGCACAATAATGGCCACAGGCCCAGGCCCAAAGATCGATGCGCTATGCAATAAAATAAACGGCTACCTCCCTGATCTCTCCAGTTTTTTCGCCTCGCGAAACCTGGCATTATCACCGACTAAATCTTCCGCGACCTTATTTACAACATGGACGCCCCAAATGTCGACCATTTTGAACATCCACGTCGATGGCACTACGCTACCGACTGTCCTACACCCCAAAATCTTGGGTGTGACGTTTGATCAGGATCTACATTTTGGTGAGCACGCATCCGCAATTGTTCCGAAAATTCAGAGCCGTAACAAAATCCTCAAATCCCTCGCTGGCAGTACTTGGGGAAAAGATAAAGAAACGCTCATGACTACATACAAAGCAATTAGCCAGCCGATTACGTGCTACGCGTCACCCATATGGTCTCCAAGCCTAAAAATCACCCACTGGAAGAAACTACAGGCCTGCCAAAATACTGCTCTCAGAATCGCCACGGGCTGTCTTCTTATGTCCATAGAACACCATCGCATAATGAGGCGAGAATACTCCCCATCAGGGAGAGAAATGAGATGCTGACCAAACAGTTCCTGTTGAATACCCAGAAACCTGGGCATCCCAACAGACATCTGATTGATGAACCAGCACCGCCTAGGGGCTTAAGGAATCATCTCCGTAAGCATTTTGAGGAAATACGGCACCTGAGAACCCAGCCGTATGAAGTGAAAAAACACAAGCAGGTCCTTGGTGAACTCCATAAACAGGCGTCGGACCTTTATGCCGGGAGTTGCCCGGTGAATCCAGTACTTAACGAAAATTATCCAAAACTTGCGGAAGAGGAACGCATACTCCCCAGGGAAACGCGTGTCACTCTTGCTCAACTTCGTTCTGGATACTGTAACAGGTTAAACTCTTACCTATCCAGAATCAACCCCGACATACAAAATGTATGCCCCGCTTGCAATGTGTCCCCACATGACACCAACCATCTCTTCAATTGTAATGTGGAACCAACGCCTCTGACACCCCCTTCCTTATGGTCCACCCCTGTTGAAACGGCAAGTTTCCTTGGACTCCCGTTAGAGGATATTGATGACAATTTGTGATCGGTCGCGGCTATTAGGTGGGGCGAGCATTGCTACAACAACAACAACAACTGCAAGACCTGGAAGGGTCTGCCCTTCCCCCATGTCTTAAAAGGTGGACCGCAAATTATCTGGGTGGTCGGCAGGCATCGGTGCAATTTAGGAACGAAACATCAAAACCAAGGAGAATTAAACAAGGGGTGCCACAGGATGGTGTCCTATCCCCACTTTAGTTTAATTTCTACATATCTAAGCTACCTTCACCACCGGAAGGAGTCACAATCGTTTCCTACGCCGATGACTGCACAATAATGGCCACAGGCCCAGGCCCAAAGATCGATGAGCTATGCAATAAAATAAACGGCTACCTCCCTGATCTCTCCAGCTTTTTCGCCTCGCGAAACCTGGCATTATCACCGACTAAATCTTCCGCGACCTTATTTACAACATGGACGTCCCAAATGTCGACCATTTTGAACATCCACGTCGATGGTACTACGCTACCGACTGTCCTACACCCCAAAATCTTGGGTGTGACGTTTGATCAGGATCTACATTTTGGTGAGCACGCAGCCGCAATTGTTCCGAGAATTCAGAGCCGTAACAAAGTCCTCAAATCCCTCGCTGGCAGTACCTGGGGAAAAGATAAAGAAACGCTCATGACTACATACAAAGCAATTAGCCAGCCGATTACGTGCTACGCGTCACCCATATGGTCGCCAAGCCTAAAAATTACCCACTGGAAGAAGCTACAGGCCTGCCAAAATACTGCTCTCAGAATTGCCACGGGCTGTCTTCTTATGTCCCCAGAACACCATCTGCATAATGAAGCGAGAATACTCATTACGACATACATGGACAGTCGATTGCATGCTACGTGTCCCCTGTATGGTCGCCAAGCCTTTAAACTACTCACTGGAAGAAGCTACAGGCCTGCCAAAATACTGCTTTCAGAACATACTGAGGCGAGAATACTCCCCATCAGGGAGAGAAATGAGATGCTAACGAAACAGTTCCTGTTGAATACCCAGAAGCCTGGGCATCCCAACAGAGATCTGATTGCTGAGCCAACACCGGTCAGGGGCTTAAGGAGTCATCTCCGTAAGCATTATGAGGAAATACGGCACCTGAGAACTCAGCCGTATGAAGCAAAAAAAACACAAGCAGGTCCTCAGTGAACTCCACAAACGGGCGTCGGATCTTTATACCAGGAATTGCCCGGTGAATCCAGTACTCAAAGAACAGTACCCAAAACTTGCGGAAGAGGAACGCATACTCCCCAGGGAAACGCGAGTCACTTTAGCTCAACTTCCTTCTGGATACTGTAACAGGTTAAACTCTTATCTATCCAGAATCAACCCCAACATACAAAATGTATGCCCCGCTTGCAATGTGTCCCAATATGACACCAACCATCTCTTCAACTGTATTGTGGAACCAACGCCTTTAACGCCCGTCTCACTATGGTCCACCTCTTTTTAAACAGCAAGTTTCCTTGGACTCCCGTTAGAGGATATTGATGACCATTAGTGATCGGTCGCACCTATTGGATGGGGCGAAGCATTGCTACAACAACAACAACAACAACAACAACAGCATGAGATAATCAATTCAAAGCACTGACTAAAGCTTATTTTCGCACTAATAAGTTAGAGCTCTGAGCAAACACATCAGCCATAATCTTATGCAGTCCAGTTGTGGAAAACAAAACACTTCTTTATATCACTTCTATTATTAATGTGAAACTCAGCGGGTTAGGGGGTTATAATATACCCGCGGTAGGTATACCTGTCGTAAGAGGCGACTAAAATACCAAATTCATTCAAGGGGTTGTGTAGCGCAACCCTTTCATGTTGCCAGCGCAATATATAGCTTCTTCAAACTCAATTCTCAACCTGACCTATCCGTGGCGAATCCAGTTTCATTAACAGCCGAGGCTCTGGCGACCCCGAACACCTCACGGGTCTAGGGGGTGGGAGGGCGGTATGGCCTAGAAGGTCGCATGTGGCCATAACAAATCGTTCCCGAGATGGTCGGGCTTGGTACCGGAGCGTACCATATCTGCATCCGGCGAAGGACCATCAACATCGATAACACTTCCCAAGGCCTTCGGGGAGTGTCCCTATCGCTACAACAACAACAACAACAACATGTGCAAAAATTTTTGCTCGCTATGTTGGAATACACAATTTTAGCGTGTGTAGATACTACACTGTAGTATAGTGTGAGAAAAATTAATTTGTGACACACTTACAGTATAAATAAATAATAGTTTAAAAAACTAAGAAAATACGCTTTTATACCAAACCGAACTAAAAAATAGAAAATAATTTTCAATTAAAAAGAGTTTATATAACAGTAGTAGAAGGTCAAACAATCGTTTATAGTTAATCACCTCAAAAATAAAATTATAATAAAATTTAAGTTATTAACAGAATAATTTAATTCAGAGTAGAAAGCGTGGGGTGCATTTGACTACATTTCATATCTTTCCTCTAAGATAGTTGCCAATAGAATGATTGTAACATTCAATATCAAGCACCCCACGCTTTTTACTGTGAATTAAATTATTCTGTTAATACCTTAAATTTTATTATAATTTTATTTTGAGGTGATTAACTATAAACCTTATATCACCACACCATCACATTAATGCATTGTCATCGAGCCTTGATATGTGTGCAAAGTTTCAATCAAACTTATGGCCATTCAAAGTGGTAATAAGGCCAATTGACCTTATGGCCGTTGCCCTTATGTTACCACACCATCACATTAATGCATTGTCATCGAGTCTTGATACGTGTGCAAAGTTTCAATCAAACTTATGGCCATTCAAAGTGGTAATAAGGCCAATTGACCTTATGGCCGTTGACCTTATGTCACCACACCATCACATGAATACATTGTCATCGACCCTTGATACGTGTGCAAAGTTTCAATCAAACTTATGGCCATTCAAAGTGGTAATAAGGCCAATTAACCTTATGGCCGTTGACCTTATATCACCACACCATCACATTAATGCATTGTCATCGGTCCTTGATACGTATGCAAAGTTTAAATTAATCAGACTTCTAGAAACCGGTGAAAATTAAGCTCAAAAATTCCGTTACATACAGGCCAAGCTAATAAAAGCGTGTTAATAAAGGAATGCGTTTTTCGCATTATGTGCAAGGTTTCAAATCTATGGCCATTTGGGGTGGTCACAAGTTCAATTGACCTTATGTCCGTTAACCTTATGTCACCCGACCATCACATTATTGCATTGTCCTCTAGCCTTGATACGTGTGCAAAGTTTCAATCAAACTTATGGCGATTCAAAGTGGTAATAAGGCCAATTGACCTTATGGCCGTTGACTTTATGTCACCACACCATCACATTATTGCATTGTCATCGAGTCTTGATACGTGTGCAAAGTTTCAATCAAACTTATGGCCATTCAAAGTGGTAATAAGGCCAATTGACCTTATGGCCGTTGACCTTATGTCACCACACCATCACATGAATACATTGTCATCGACCCTTGATACGTGTGCAAAGTTTCAATCAAACTTATGGCCATTCAAAGTGGTAATAAGGCCAATTAACCTTATGGCCGTTGACCTTATATCACCACACCATCACATTAATGCATTGTCATCGGTCCTTGATACGTATGCAAAGTTTCAAATTAATCAGACTTCTAGAAACCGGTGAAAATTAAGCTCAAAGATTCCGTTACATAGATACAGGCCAAGCTAATAAAACCGTGTTAAAAAAGGGCTCCAGTATGCTCTTTCGTAGATGTGCCATGCATCCACTTCTATCATTAATAAAGGAATGCGTTTTTCGCATTATGTGCAAGGTTTCAAATCTATGGCCATTTGGGGTGATAATAAGTTCAATTGACCTTATGTCCGTTAACCTTATGTCACCCGACCATCACATTATTGCATTGTCCTCTAGCCTTGATACGTGTGCAAAGTTTCAATCAAACTTATGGCGATTCAAAGTGGTAATAAGGCCAATTGACCTTATGGCCGTTGACTTTATGTCACCACACCATCACATTATTGCATTGTCATCGAGTCTTGATACGTGTGCAAAGTTTCAATCAAACTTATGGCCATTCAAAGTGGTAATAAGGCCAATTGACCTTATGGCCGTTGCCCTTATGTCACCACACCATCACATTAATGCATTGTCATCGGTCCTTGATACGTATGCAAAGTTTCAAATTAATCAGGCTTCTAGAAACCGGTGAAAATAAAGCTCAAAGATTCCGTTACATACAGGCCAATTTAATAAAAGCGTGTTAAAAAAATATGGGTGTATAACTTAATCCCGACTTACAAAATCCCGAAACACATAATCACGACACGACCAAATCCCGACATCTCATAATCCCAAC
Organism: Eurosta solidaginis; assembly: GCF_040869045.1. Taxonomy (NCBI): domain Eukaryota; kingdom Metazoa; phylum Arthropoda; class Insecta; order Diptera; family Tephritidae; genus Eurosta; species Eurosta solidaginis. The sequence goes on from NC_090322.1 coordinate 142,885,525, forward strand.
ACGACCAAAATCCCGATAACTCATAATCCCGTCACGACCAAATCCCGACAAAAAAATCCCGACAACATGTAAATTGGGGACTTTAACATTTTTTAGTATTTTTGAATAAGCTGGATTCAGTTTTCACTCAGTTACACATCTTCGGTATTATTCTATTATTTTAGGCACCCCTTTTGCGTATGCTACCTTCGGCCGCGACTCATAAAAATAATCCTTAGCCGATCCAATCCGGCTGCGCCATGCACAGTAATTCTGCGTAGAACACCTTTCTGCATAGGCGGCCTTCGGCCGCGCTTATAAAAAATAACACTAGACTACGCCATGCCAAGTCCGGGTGTGTGGTATAACCGTAGCTACCGCCACGGTGATGTCCTTCTGCGTAAAATTTGTTTAATAACGAAATTTTAGTAAATTTGTCTGGATTATGTGCTGTCGGGATTTTGAGTTGTCGGGATATTGTGTTGTCGGGATTTCGTTATGTCGGGATTTTGTTATGTCTGGATTGTGTCTTGTCGGAATTTCTGAAAATTGTCGGGATTATGAGTTGTCGGGATTATGAGGTGCACCCAAAAAATATATACTCACTGCCTTGAACTCATAACTGTTTCAAAATTACCTTAAATAGTTCAAACGATAATTTATATTGTTTAGTAAAGGACTGGAAAGGACTGATTTCCAACCTTCCATCCAAAATGAAAAAAAGCACATACAGATCGAATTTTGAAATGCACGAACCTCTTCGTTGTCTGTGTACTGATTTCAATAAGCACTGCAGAAACATTGATATGTGTGACTCACTTCACGTAATAAAAAGTATCTACTTTACTCTAAATACGCAATGATTTGAGTGGGTGGCTTGGAATCACGTCCTTTCCAATCTCCCACACATCGCAACCCTACTTATTGTGTGTTAAATATACATCAGCTGCTCAAAATCACGTCCATTCCGACAGCACTAATAATCAATTCCCGTTGCTCGGCATCGCAGTCCATCCCGAAAACTGATTTAATAATACATATACATATCTTATAATATAAACTTTGTTCACTTTGTATGCTTCTATAATTTATCTGTAATCCGTAACCGTATTTAGTCTGATTAATTGTTAAATTTGTAGACCAATAAATAAATAAATAAAAAATAGAGTTGCTACGAGCGAAATCTGACAGCTTATCAAAGCAAAGGAAGTCAGTAAAAGAAGGAAAACGAAAGGAAGGGAAGGGTTTGTTATAGGTGTGTTATCGACGAAGTATATTCGAGTTTTCGATTGGTTATCCAAGTGTTATAAATTTGATATCGATAACAAATATTATCAATAAGTTTTATTTTTTTATGGGTTCCTGACTGGATATTGCCTTCTGGCGTCACATCCTTTTAAATTAGGCCTTATCAGGAAAGCAGATATATAAAGTGCAGTTTGCGGGAGGAAGCGATCGAACACGTGCCACGCTAAGGCTACAGCTATAAGGACTGGCACAGCTATCAGATCTATAAGCAGCAAGTAGCATAGGTACAGGAAAGCTTCCAGTATTTGCCAAGAGGACGGAATTGTTTTGTAACATACGTTCTAGTTTTTGATAGTGTTTTTCAGTCTATATGGGGTCCCCACGTGGGGGTTCAGTTCAATCTAAGCTACCAATATTTACATACGAGTTGTCGGTTTGTTATGGATTTGTTAAGGAAAAGTTATCGATTTGTTAGGGATTGTTGTTGTTGTATTAACGATAAAGACACTCTCCGAAGGTTTTGGGCAGTGTTATCGGTGTTGATGGTCCTTTGCCGTATATATAACCGGCACGTTCCGGTAACAAAGTACCATTAGGTACTAGCCCGACCATCCCGGGAACGATTAATATGAGCACAATAAACCTTCTAGGTCATAACTCCCCCCTCCTTCGCCCCCTAGTTCCATGAGGAACTTGGGGTCGCTAGAGCCCCGTCTGCTAAATATGTGTATGATACATTCATATTTGTAACAGCCTCGCGTAGGTGAGGTTGACAATTGGGTTGCGGAAGCTTTGTATTGCGCTTATCAACCCCTAGACTCCCTTTGATAGGGGTATGTTACCATTTTGTTATCGTTATGTTATCGATTGTTATTGTTATTGAAAAGTTATTGAAGTGTTACTGATTTATTATTGATTTTTTACCGAAAAATGATCAATTTTTTATCGGCGTGCTATGGATTTTTTAACTTCCATATAAAATCGATGAAACAAATGTAGCCCGTCGGTAGCGAGCGGATAAGGAACCAATAAGAAGCGGTTGACGACAACAAGCCGATAACTCGACAGTAATGTTTCGCTATCGGTAATAAGCCGATAATAAAAAATAACTTGCCGATATTAGTTGTTATCAATAAGAAGCCGACGAAGCTCTTCTCAAAAATTTCAACCTCTAGCCGAGGTCTAGTTCATTTAAATTATTAGTTTTCTAGACCATCACCTAAGTCTTTACATCGAACTTAACAAGGACTTGGTACTCATGCCCTTTTCAAGAAAACATAACCGTGCAAGCGCATCCTAAATCAAACAGAGAATCTATGCACGCACAGAGCACGTATTTATTTGGGTAAACGGCGGATTTTTTCTTCAACTCTGTTTTCTGTCGAGTTTTGAACCTTTTTTGAGATATTAGGGGCAAACTATGTATAACGCAACGAATCATTTCTCGCGTGAACAAAAATTTCTATCATATAAGGGCAATCATTCAGTTCAGTGAGTGACAGTAAACCCGAATGACTTTATGAAATTATTGGTAAAAAATAGTGGTGATTGTGAATGTGAGTGACTGCAACGCAAAGTCTCACGGCGCCGTACATAATGTGGCCCTTAATTTTTTGTTTACCGAATTATCCTGTTCTTTAATTTTGGTTTGAGGAGAAGTCACCAGTAATGTTCTTCTAGATCTAAAGAGAGCTTACTTAAGAGAGAGAACTTAAGAAGGCCGACATTTTAAACTATACCTACTAGAGATATACGCCGCCGATAAACGCCGCCGCCGCCGCCGATTTTGGTCGTTTTTCGCACGCCGCCGCCGAATGTCAAAAATATCGGCGTGGCGGCGCGGCGTCCGGCGCATTACTATATTTTCTACTCGTTTAAGACTGTTTAGGCCATTTATTGTTCATGTCGAAAATTGGTCGGATATGGTCGAAAGTGGTGTCAACGGATGCGCATCACTGCCAGTTATAAGAAACTAATTGCGAAATTTAACTCTTTATAACTATTCAAAAGTTATTTAAAATAACAGGCGCTTTCGATGTTAGCTTAACACGGATTTTGCATCACCCAATTCAGGAAATTATTAAAATATACTAAAAGAAAAGTTATATAATAAATGTATATGCTCACTTTGCATTTTTTAAAAAATTAATAATGAAAAATTAATTCGAATAAAATGACCCAAGGCGAACTTGTTTTTAAATTGTCCTCAAGAATAAGCGAAATCAGTGATGCAAAATCCTTTAGTAGGTTCTAGGGGCATAAACACTCCTTTGAAATTATTCTTACCTCATACTTAAGTAGAGGATATACATATGTACTTATGAGAAGGGTTTGAAAAATCACTAAGTCTTGCATTCAAACATCTATTGTTTATTTGCGAAATTATACAATAGCGTCTGAAATGTTAATTTTGATTTTCACACTTCATCCTTCAACACCCAAGTCTCCCGGTTTGACATTTCCTAAAGTTGGCGGCCCTATCCAAAACTAGTCCCTTGGAGTGAATCAGATTGATTATAGCCTATCAACCAAGTTTAAAAATCACCTACACGTTACGGCTCCTTTTACAGTTGTGAATACGTAGGCACATATATCTACCAGGTGAGGCTTTGTCCTTCGCAAGAACACTCAAAGTGGTGAAGCAAAAGCTTTCCCAAGACAGTGGAACTAATGACCGTGTGTGATACTACCCTAACGTAGTGGACAGTCGAACTTGTCTGAAAACTGAAGCTACGCGGTCATCCATAATGAGCTCCTATATCGTAAGGCCGGAAAACAGTAGTTAACAACTTTCAACTTAAAATCCGTCGACTTTCATTCTAAATTTGATTTAACGAAGACTACTGAAATCATTGTTGTGAACACAAACGTCTGCAATCTTTGGTCTACATTTTAAAAATTGTATCCATCCACATGACATCCACTTAGCCTGCTTATGATTTCGAAGGCGGCATCTTTGGCCAAATAGTCACTCCCTAACGTTTCAAGGTGTAGCTCGGTAGCATAGCGCGACAAAAGCATCCGTTGGAAAATCTTCGGAGCTACACCTAGAGCTTCTAGGAAAGTGACGTCGACGAAGGTATGAGTTCAAAGTCGCAGTCCTATAGCTTCTGTACTGGCATATGGTGTGAGGCTCAGGAGGCGTGGTAGCGACTGGTGGTAGGGATTCCTACTCTTCGCACATCGGAAATTGTAGCTCTTAAAAACAGCCGAAAAAACTGGAGGTGCCCTGTGCCACGATAGTCATGAGTATTAATAGACCATTAATAGCAACCCTAAGTCGCCTTTATGCGTGACCGCCAAGGAGGGACAAATGATTTAAAGAAATTGTGTTCGCGACGATTATTAGGAGTTAACCCTAGGTGAAACTACGCTTTGCACGAGATATACAGGCAAATGTGTGACTATTTTATGCATCTCTATTTCTTTTCAGCAGACGCAGCAGTACCAATTCCAAAGACCGGGGTTAGGTTCGAAGCCTCTCTGGAGCAAGCGAACGAGGGACAATCCCTTCGCAAGGAGCTACTTCTGAAAATTTTTGAACGGTCTGCGAGATTTTGATGCAAAAACCCCGGATCTTTCCGAAATGGCCAACACGTTGATTTCCTTAAATACATATAATAAACAAAACCTTTCCTAAATATTATTTTTTTAAATAGAAAAATCAAGCTTTTAAAGTAAGAACAATAGAGCCTACGCCGCCGCCGCCGATAAAGTGATCGGCGTAAACCTCTAACACCTACCGACCAATCTGTATAGACAAGCCAATAGTAGCTCCGCTACTTACTTTGATAGGATGCTCTTTGGGGGGGTAGTTTAATGATGATAATAAAAATCGAAAAGCCTTGCCTGGGTGGGTGTAGTATCGCGAATGGATAAAAAACACCGCCTATGGCCACTCGAATTTACCAGCAGAAGAAGGAAGCCCTGCGCTGAAAAAGGAGAAACAAGTGCAAGGAAAAGGCTTTTCATCTCTTGGTGCTTCCAATTGGTGTCGTTATCGTGAAACAGGGACGACTGCCGTAACTTGCTGAGCAACAACCTTAACTACCTAGACGTTTACGCACCAATTCAGCGCACAACGGTTCAGTCAATCAGTTTAACCTTGTCAAACATTCTCCCTGTAAACATATATTACTACAAAAAAAGTTCCGTTTGTATTCGAAGCTCTGCCGCCGTTGTGCATCACTGATGTAGAATTATTGTCAGCATCTTAACGTGTCTGAGCATTTGAGTGGAAAATAAGAACTAACACTTACTTAATTAAAAAATAAGGATAATAAAATCAGACAACAGAATTCCAAGTATATAAAAAAATGTAAAGATAGAGCTAAGTTCGCACCAAAAATAACGGTTAAATATACAAATGCCAACATAGCGACATGTATGTTGACTTGATGAATTCAAATCAAACTACCGGTTAGATTGTTTATCCCGCAAATATTCGATCCACCATCATTTGCTTTTGACAACGTCTGTGATTCCGAGGCATAATATTTGAAAGGGTAATAATGGTAAACTGACGTCACTCCGAACAGATTTAGGCTGAACTGTTGTTACAGTTGGCGTCGTTCATAAAATACTTGTATTCAATAAACTTCATCTTTTCAATTGCTTACTAAGTCCAAAGTAGCACTTGTTGGCATAAGTGATGCTTGGTTGCAATTCTGGGTTGGTTCCCAAACAGTCCAAGCCTTAAACAGTCTCTAATTTATATCTGTCGATGAAGTTGCTGCATAAAAACGACTCTACGGATTATTTCTTCTTACCAGAAAGGCATTGTCCTCTTTTACCTCAAAGATAAATACTTGGCGAGATTTACCCCCGAGGCGGCTTAGGCCGAGCTTTTCTTTCAATTTGCGACGTGTTACTTTCTAATTTTTCCTAGAAATTGACGGGACTAGATATACTTTCGCTTATATGCTTTTTCATGGCATAAATACACTGTCCGCAGCAGGGTGACCCCGCTAAGAAAATCTTCCTTCTAATTAAATAAAATAATTTAAAAAAAATTATTAAGTTAAACGTTTTATTAAAAACAATACTTATATGTTGATACATTCTTTACGTATTTTTCATGCACATGTACATACACACATCTCTGTGTTCTCAGATTTGTATAAGAGATTCTCAGTTATCTATTATTTCCCCTTATTAATTACTCATAAGTATACATTCCGTTACTCTGTAAAACATGTATATATAATATGGTCAGAGCATCAAATAAACAGCCTTAACGAAGTCTTAAACACAACACTTACATTAAGGAATAATAATACTAAAAGCTAGAAAATAATTAGGTAGGCCCTAGGTACTAGTCATCACACTCCTCATCAATCTAGGGCGTTGATCAGACAATTAAATAAAAGCGTTGGGCGCCTGAAATTTCCAAAAACTTGAGGCGTAGCATAACCTAATAAAGGTTCAGTTGATCGTACTTATGCATATATGAAAATATAATTTATAAAGATGTCAGCGGTTGACTATCAATAGAAATTTGACGCGACCCACGCTTTTATTTATTTTTCTGATCAACGCCCTAGATTGATGAGGAGTGTCGAGTCATCACCTAGGACCTACCTAATTTTTTTCTAGCTTTTAGTATTATTATTACTTAATGTAAGTGTTGCTTTCAATAAAACCCGTTAAATTAAAATTTTTTTTATTTATTTTATTTTACTGAAATTTCATTAACAAAATTTGAATTTATGTGCTCCAAAGTATTTTGACGTCTTTTCTAACGGGTTATGAGGTGGGTTTTGTCTAAGGCTGGGGTAACGCTCAGTCAATCCAGAGTCGAGTAAAGGTCCCACAAACCCCTACTGAATAAATACACGACATTTATGTGTTACGAACACACGCACACACTGCTGGAGATATTAGGCGGGCAGCAGCTTTCCGTCGCAAGATGGCGAGGGGGCGGAGCGGCGGCTAACGGTCGTTGGAGTAGAGGAGGTTCGGTAGGGCGGTTGAACGGTCAGGTAACGGGCGGACTCGTACGGCGGTACGGAAGCAGCGGCGGGATAGAAGCAGCGGCTTAACGGCGGTAGGATGGCAAGCGGCCAGGGGCTAGTGTAGCAGCGGCGGGACGGACGCCTCGGCTTAACGGCGAACGACCAACAGTCGTCGTAGCAGCGGCTTAATGGCGGTAGGATGGCGAACGGCCAACGGACGGTTAGTGTGGCAGCGGCGGCACCAGCAAGGCGGGATGGGTACGACGGTAGTATGATGGACGGCCAACTGTCGGCGTAGCACCGGCGGCACCAGATGGACGACGATGCGACGGCAGCGGCAGTGGCCTACGGAGCGCGTACCAGGGCAGTGGTGAGAGGGGAAGTAGGCTGGCGATGGGGTTTACCTGGACAGCGGCGGCTCGTTCCGGGCGGGGTCGGTTGACGGTATCGGATTGATCGGCAGAATCGATAGTCGGCCGGTCGGTCATCTGGGGAAGAGACTGCGAGGACTCGTTAGTGCTGGTTTCACCGCTGGACACCCCCGCCTCCCTACTTGCACGCTAGTAGAAGGTGCGTGCGATACACCGTGGGTCGACCCGTGGGCGGAGGGGAAGTGCACCTTAACGGCACAGCGGTAGCCCCTGTGCGCACGCATCGGCTCACGGCTGAAACCAGTGCTGAGGGGAAGGGGTGTAATGGTCAT